>NW_004444014.1:7732237-7870811 GCF_000243295.1 Trichechus manatus latirostris | reverse complement strand
ATAATGTAATCACCTCCATAATGACATCTGCTGTGAGCAGTTGATCAGTTGAAATGGAGTTCCCTTGGAGGCTTGGCATGCATTCAATATGCATAGACTTTCTGGCAAAGTTCACTGGCTTTTACTTGCCTAGGATTCTGCATCTGGCTCATCATTACCTGATCTCTGGTTTTAGGGACTTGAGATAGTAGCTTACCTGCCAATCTTGAATTCATCAGCCTCCACAGCTGACCCGCTGCTGATTTTGGGTTTGTCAGCCCCTGCAGATATGGGAGTCAGGAGAAGCCTCCAGTCTGACACCTTGTGATCATTAAGGTTTCGTATCATCTTGGCTGGACGATGAGTCTCATTGGTTTGTCAGTTATGTGGTAGTTTGGCAGTCATATAAAGATGTAATCATCTCCATGATGAGATCTGATATAATGTGATCACCTCCATGATGAGGTCTGCTGTGAGTAGCCAATCAGTTGAAAGGGAGTTTCCTTGGAGGTGTGGCCTGCATCCATTAGAGGTTGATAAAAACTCTGAGCAAATTAGGAATAGAATGAAACTTCCTCCAACTGATAAAAGGCTTCTAAGAAAACTCTATAGCTAACATCGTACTTAATGTTGAAATATTGAACGTTTCCCCCCTAAAATCTGGAACAAGGCAAGGATGAGCCCTCTTACTACTTCTATTCATCATTGCACTGGAGTTCTTAGCCATTGCAATAAGACAAGAAAAAGATATAAAAAGCATAACACTTGGAAAGGAAGGACTAAAATTGTTTCTATTTACAGGTGACTTGTTTTTTATACCAAAAATCTAAGCATATCTACAAAACAACTACTAGAAGTAGCAATTGAATTAATCAAGGTAATAGGATTCAAACTTAATACACAAAAATCAGATAAAACTATTTCTATTAGTAGCAAAAAGTACAAAATAATTTACAATAGCATGAAAATACATCAAATTTAGCAAAGGTTGCATAAGATGTCTCTACTAATAACTATAGTGTACTGCTACAATAAAGAATACTTAAATAAATTGATAAATACACTGTGTTCAAGGATCAGATGATTCAATATCGTTCAGATGTTAACTTAAATATAGATTTAGTATAAACCTACAAAGATTCCAGTAGGACTGGAAGTACAGAGAACCTAGAGTTTCCAAAGTAATCTTGAAAAAAAAGAAGAAAGTAGTAGGATAACTTTTTGAACTCATATTTGGCTGTTATTCAAGGTTGTTCAACTTTACTTTGGGAGAGTTATCTAAATTTGCAAGAAATTGACTGCAAAGCAGATTAGCAAGGCCTGGTCTAGTATAATTCTCCATGTCCTTTTTTTGTTCTTATATTAATCTATGCCATTCTTAGGGTATGAACTACATCATCTGCTCAGGCATCAGTTTCTCCTTTTGGACGATAAGTTCTTTGACAAGAAGGCATATATCTGGATCATTGTTGTATGCTTTATAGTGTAATACTCACAGCAGATTCTTAATAAATGTCTGTCAAATGACTAAATAAACAAATTCATAAATGGGTAAGTAAATTATTATGCCTTATGTGACTGACTGGTTTCTGAGGATTTATCACTCTCACAGGAAATAAAGAAAGTATTTCCCATTGACTGAACCTGGCTTTCTGTTCATGACGATTTTGGAGGACAGATCAGGTGAGAATGAATGCATTAATCTTGATGCTATTATCATAAAAGCCTTCCTTTCTTGAGTATGAATCATAAAGCAAATCCTTTAGGCTCCTGCACTCAACTCTTGCCCCAGACATCACCTTCAGGAGAGAAATATGAACTAAGAACTCTTAAAAGTGGGATCTGAGATCATGTCAAACTAAGAAGTTTGATGTCTAAACAGTGTTGTATTTGTTCAGGGCTCTGTTTGTCAAGAAAAAGATTATGTATAACTTCCTCTTAGTAATATATTAGCTAACGTGGCCTAAATTTTAAAAATCTAGTGCATGTTTTCAACAAAAATAGTGTCCATTGGGGTTTAATAAGTAAAATATTCAAACTTTTATTATAATATATGTAAGTTCCTTAAAAGTCAGAACCAAATATATATATATACACATAAACAAAGAAAACCGTTATCTCCTGACCATATTACTATCTTAATCCATTGATACTCTGATTCTTTTTACACTGGGAGAAAGAAGCTAATTGAGTTGTCAAGTTGCACATGAAAGGGGAAAAAGAGTCCCCTTATATTCCCCAAACAAATCATATTTGAGTCCTTCAATGAACATTCTCTTCTCTTTCTCAGATACAAAAGAAATGCAAGGAGCTAGAGAGTCATGTGATAGAGTTAACATTTAACGACATTATGACAATAAATACTAAATTTGCTCTTCTGAAGTTTAATTTCCCTTATCCACTATTTTTCAGAGATGTTGATTTCAAAATAACCAGTATCACATTAGTCCCAGGAAAAATGGAAGAGAGAGAATTGCATATTAACTTAAAAAAGAGCCAGAAAAAAAATATAGTTTAATATACAAGGGTCGTTGGCTTCATATAAATTCAATTAATTTTTTAATTAAATGTCATTGTTATCAAGAGTGTGTACTATCATATTTTTGACTGGTATCTATTAAAATTATAGTTCTTATTATTCCTTTAGCTTGTTCAATTTTGAGAAAGAAGGTCTGAAAAGGCTTTCTGGAATTGTCTCCCACAAAAATTGTTCCGGATGTAGATGTTTCCAGATTTTGCTAAGCAGCATAACAATATCCTTAAGTCCCAAGTTATTGCCCCATCTTACCATTTTATCATTATCAGTGTGTGAGTGATAGCCTCACTTGGTCACTAGATTGCTTCTACAGCAACCCTCATCCTAGCAATGTTGAAAAGTTAACAGAAAGAAGTATGTAGTAAAAGCTTACTTCTTGTGCTGTGTAACGTACATACGTTCTCTCAGACACCTCCAGTAGACTTTCTTTCATGATGTATTGGCCAGAATTGGCTAGAATTAAGTCACATGACCACTGTTCTAGAAAAAGAGGGCTGGGAAAGTGACTGTCTGGCATTTTCAGTCTTCCTCTTGGGAGGCAAACTATGTGGAGAGGAAGACGGAAGGAATCAACAATTGCAGATGGTAGAGGAGTGTGTCATTTCCTGAAACAAGAGACATTAATTTATAAGAATGAAGTAACTACTGGTGTAATTCAAAGTTTTATAACTAAAATTATGGATTACTTTAGTCCTTCTATGGAGTCATTCGTTTCTGTTACTAACTTTTATGATTTATTCTCAGAGCTTTTCTTAGTCCCCATCACACAAATTGAAAAGCAAAGGAGAAGCAATGTGACTACCAAACCATAGCAGGTAGCTATAGGCAAAAGTAAACTTAAAATTATGACATGAAGCTCACCCTTGCATTCCTTAACCGAACAAGTTTCACATCAGGAACTATAACTGGCAAGTTAAACAAAGAGAAACAAAATATGTGAATTTCTTCCTTTCAGTCCATAGGTGATCCTCGATTTCTGAAAAATATTTTAAATATTCTGTGTTCCCTGTGAAACATAAGAAAAACGTTTTACTATATAAATGCAACTGTGTACATATATATGCACATATCCATAGAGACATAGTCCTGCATACATATATGTCAACAAAACCATCACTCCTTTGATGACAGTCTTGGTGAATATTTCTTTCCTTTAGCAAAATTCTGATGAACTGACATTTCAGGTTCACGCAAAAAAATTCCCCATAGAATGAATTTATTATTTGTATCATTATTAATGTTGCGCTCGGCTCTGAGAACGATGTCTTCAGAAGATTTCACTGTCCTTTGTTGTGTTCGAGTGTGTGTGAATTTGATTAGCAAACCTGCACTCCTCCTCTAAGTTTCCTTCTGAGCTTGTGCAGTTAAAATAATTATAATAAAATCTATTAACTGCTTGTTACTGCAGGGGGAGAAGGCACTGCATCCAAGCTTCCATCTGCAACCATTGATTCTGAAGTGGTGAGTGACAGTTCCCCACTGCCTAAGTAGGTTATAACAAGCTAGCTTCGGGCTGCAACAGCCAGCAGAGTGCAGAGGAGAAATGACTGGCCTCCAAACTTGTCTTAAGCCTCAAGAATGAAAGAAAGTGGGGGGTGGGGGGGGGGAATCTCTGCCAATAAACTGCAATGCCTGTTCTCACATTTAGCAGCAGGAGCTTTGTAATTGCCAGCTCACTTTAATTCCCACTCACACCTTGCGGGGACAAGGCAGAGAACTCTCTCTAACGGGATAGTAATAAAACTATTATTCATCTAATCACCCACAAACATATGTGTTTCTTTTGTAACGACTCTCTTGCCCTCATCCCATAAAACACACATACACAGAAGCCACCTCATGCAAATGAAAACACAATAGTAAAGACTATGTAAACCAAAAGAACAGGCTGCTCTGCAGATATACAGAAAAAAAGAAAGAAATCCTCACATTCATGCATTGTACACACAATTCCAGTGAATTCCTATCAACTCCACACACCATGGTTAAGCCCCTGTAAGTAGTGATAAGGAGAATTCACAGTATTATTTATATTTTTCAAATGAAATCACTCATTTTGCTTCAGTGATTGACCCGAATATATCAGGTGAAAGGGCATTTCAAATCGGAAGCTGGCCTCATTTCTCTCCTTAGTTTTGCTTATGGCTATATAGGTAAGATATAAAGCCATACATTATCAACACCCAATTATAATCTTCTATGCATATTTTCTTAGGTGTATATATCATGATACACACTCAAAGTATCTGATTTCTCTCTTCCCATTTCTGTCAAATACGCACGCACACACCTCTCATTGTATCATGCTCCACAGAAACTGTACTTGTGCATATGCACCAGCTTCTAGCATTTCATATTAAAGTATAATGGGCCAATTCCCTCAACTGAATGTGACTAGAAAATAATGAGATAAGACAGATTTGTACTTAGGAAACTAAGCAACTAAATTTTTGATTCAGGTTGACATCCTACCTTAATTTTAAAACTTCTCTCTTAATAACTTTCCACTATTTTTAAGTGAAATCTACACTCAAAAAAATTATATCCTACCTTTGAATTTTCTCAGGAGAATGTGCCAATGACAGGCATGTAAATTCAGTAGTATGCCACAATAAATATTCTCAGAGTGGACATTTTAAATAGGCATATCTTCATAAGAATATACTGGAAAACTGAAGCAGTTAACTGAATAATTCAAGCAAAATTACAACAACAACCACAAGGACAACAACAGGGATCTTTGCATAACCAGTACTTGAGGCAAGAGTATGTTTTTAATGGAGGTCACTTGGCTGCTAACCGAAAGGTTGGCAGTTTGAGTCTGCCTCAGAAGAAAGACCTGGTGATCTACTTTCAAAAAATCAGCCACTGAAAACCCTATGGAGCACATTTCTAGAATGACACACGTGGGGTTGCCACAAGTTGGAATCAACTTGTCAATAAGTAGTGAATGGATTACTTAATTTCTGTAGATGTATTATGAATTTTTCACAGATAAACGTACATGAACACATATACACATGTCTTTGGATTGTCAGTACGGACTCAAAGTTCTTAGAATTTGTTTAAAAATTTAACAATAAAAATATTTCAATTGCTATGCTACCGCATTGTGGTGAGTATGATTTTACAATAGACTGGTGGTCATCAGGATAAATTTGCCAGAAGTGAGGCTCTTCCTTCATTCTCCTGAAATCCAGCAGTGTCACCAAGTTGGAAATATCCTGACCTGTGAATCTGGGAGAGTAAGCCAGTGCACAAAATAACTTATGAACCTGTCAGTATTTTCTCGTTCATCCTTGATGATATCATTATGACAACTGCAGTCCTTTCTATACACTTAATAAAACTTTACGTCTTCAAGTTTGGAGTGCATTGCAAGACTTCTAGCTTCCTGTGCAATCTTGGTGAAGGAGACCACTGCTGTCACCTCAGTTCAGTGCAGTTGGGTGTGTGCACATGGAGATATTCTCACCTCAATCATACTCATTGGATAGTGAGCATGAATGATAGGTATAATATCTAAACCTTCATGAAAACCTATAACTGTAGAAAGTATAGTGATAGTTCATATTTAATATCTGTATGTAAATATGTACTTTGTAAAGGTACTTCTGGATGTTTGCTGTAATGTTGCTGTGCCTCATTTCACATCGTTAGAAATTACAACAATAACATTTATTGAACTCTTAACCTGTATATGCCATTTGCTGTGCTAAGAGCTTCACAAGTGTCATTTTTTTAAAAAATTTCTCATAAACAATGTATGAAGCAGGTATTGTTACACCCATTTTAATTATGAGGAAATGGGGTCTAAGAAAGAGTAAATTGCCTTTCCAAAGGTTCACACCTAGGAACTGGCAATCTAGGGTGACTTAGTTTGGGTTATCTTAGAAGGAGATCTTAAAGAAAGGATTTGAGTGAAAGTAGTCAATCGAGAAGTGCAGGACACAGCAGTAGAGGAGAGGGGAAGTGAGACATTGAAGGATAGGTGGCCAATATTAGATGCATTGTCAAGTGGGCTCTCACTATGGTTGACTGCATCTTTATTTTGTAGGGAACCTCTTAGAAACATGGCATACATCTCTCAGGCTTATCTCAGTTGAAGTGAGTGTGAGCTGAAATATGCATACACTAGTTTTGATCTGCTATAGATTGCCAGCTGTGGGAGGAGGGCTAATTCTCCATAACCATAGGTAGATAAATCTTCCCTAGCTTCAAATAAAAGCTCCAGGAAAAATACGAAGATCCTAGAAGTTGGTTATCTACCCACAGACACTGTAGTGGCAAGGCTGCAGGTATACGAATGGGGCATGGTGAATACAGCAACCTAGAGTCTCAGTAGTGGCTCCATGATTTTTATACAAGGTAAATAATCTGGTTGAAGTGCTTTATTGTTATATTTGTCTTAAGACTGCATTTGTATAGCAATCACAGTGATGTTACTTATTTTCCTTATTTTGTATTCTTATTTGGGGCTTCTTAAAAAAACAAAACAAAACCCACCGCCTTCAGGTCGATTCTGACTCATAGCCACCCTATAGGACAGAGCAGAATTGCCCCATAGGGTTTCCAAGGCTGTAAATCTTTATGGAAGCAGACTGCCACATCTTTCACCCACGGAGCTACTGGTGGGTTCAAACTGCCAACCTTTTGGTTAGCAGCCAGGCGCACCACCAGGGATCCTTGGGGTTTCTTAGTCGGGTAGAAAAGAGCAAGATTTGGGGATTTTCAATGGCCCAAACAACCCCTTGATCCATTGCTGCCTGGTTTGTACCCAGATCGGTCTACAAAACCCATGGACTTAACTAACCTACAAATATATCTATGATAAAAAACACATCTCTCTACTGACGAAAGTTGACTCCAATACTTCCTTTCAGAGGCTGTCAAGCTTTTGAGAGCACCCGTGCCCTTTGATCTTCTCTGCATGCATTAAAGATCCTGGCGCACTTTAGGAACTGACTACAGTAGAAATGTACCTTGTGATTTGATCTGTTGGGAGAAGGGGTCAGTGGCCTCAGGGGAAGACACTTGTTAACAAAACTACCTCCCCCACTGGCCTGACACAATACTTGAAAATTCACCAGCTGGAACTAGGTTCTTAGGGAAATACATATCTGCAGGATTCCCCTCTGCCTAGCTGGTAATATTTTGATTTTAACTTCTCCACCAGGAATTCACATTTTATCATTTAAACATAAATTTGGTTATTAGATTATTCAGTTCTTAAATTTGCCCAGATGTCAAGAAATAAACTATAGAAATGGGATAATGGAGATTACTCAAGAAGGGAAAAAAAAGGGAAGTTGCTCAGAACTGGTGAGCCCTGCTTTGGCGCTACTATATAGACCCTTGTGCAGGATGAAAAAACAGTCAGGCATTGTTTCTGTGACAATGATTTCAGATCATAGTCTTGGAAAATGGGAGAGGGTCTCTAAAAACAAATTCTAACTAGTTCTCAGATTTTCCCCCGGGCAAGCCCTTCTTGAAGACTTACCCTAGAACAAAGAGAAATTTTAGACTCTTGAACCATTAGAGATGAATATGACAGTAGAGACCATGAAATTCTAATGTAATTACAGAAGAAATTGGAACTCCGATAGTATAAGTTACCTGCTCATAAGAGTGGTATAGATGAAGATTTCAGAGACAGGAGGCCCTACTACCTCTGGTCCTTTTACATGTCCCTGTCCATTAATGTCATTACAAGTCTTTTCTTTCCATTGTTTTTCTTTCAGATTTTCAACATAGAGAGGAGAAGGTTATAGATAAAGAAAAAAAAAAAAAGGAGCAATAAAAACAAGAGATATGGGAAATAGAAGAAAAGAAATTGAAAATAAGGCATGATGGCATGATGTAATGAATAATAACTGTTTTATATATAATTCGTAATTAGTTTATAAGCATTTGTAAGAGCCTCAGATGAAAGAGACTCTGAGTCAACTCCCTATAATCATACTAGAAATCAACTATGAAAGTTTTCAAAAGCTGGAGTCTCCCCTTTAGTTTTCAGCTATAGTCAAAGTGGAAAGCTTAGAGGCCTCATATTGAGGAGATGGTGATCATCAAACAGGTATTGATGATAAATGAAGAGATAGACTTGCTGACTTCTACATCTTATATAATGTAGAGATGTTTGAGCTAAATGAGATTTTCCATTCAATGTAAATATTTCCTGTTTTTCTTCATTCACTAGCATTGGATTTCTCTAAGGACTTTGATTCTAAGTTCAAAGAATCTGTTAAGAAATTACTCAGTGTCACAACATGTGAGAACATATCTTACGTAAGAAGCACCATTATTCTGGAAAATACAATCTGGAAAACACAACCTGAACAACATACTGGAAAATAAATCTATTTCTATTCAATTCAATTTCATTCCATTCATTTCTATTTAATCCAGTGCCTTAGCTGGGTATGTCCCCATATGTGACCATACCTGTAATAGATGGTATGAGGTCCACAGAGAAAAGTATTCAGCTAACACTTGCTATTGAGGGGATTTGATTTAACTAGTAAGATATGGCACAAACTCATCAAACATCTGCCCAGCAGTGTGAGCCATTGGAAAAGGTGGACTTCAAGGTGATTTTGAAGGATGGATTTGATTTGAAGGATGGATGGAAAGCAGAGAATGACAGCACGGCCAAACGTGCATGAATGGGAAGAAGAGAAGATAGCAAGATACAGTGAGGGTGGGTTATTAACATTAGGGAAAATAAGTTTCAACCCCCTTCATAGCAGGGTTTCATGTGTCATAGAAAAGCAAATTGAGTTCTTTTTAAAAGATGCACACAAAGAATAGAAAGACCTGAAAAAAAATCATAAGCTAAGATGATGATGTAGCAATATGAACTGTTCCTTAGAATTGTGCAATTAAACATGGAATATGAACATTGGCTAATTACATCTTTTCAAGTGGGAGAAGACAACATGTATAGTCTTCTCAAAGAATGGGAAATATTTCTTATTTTTAGCTTCACATGCTTTACAAAAAACCACTGGGAACTGTGACATTTTTATTTAGATTTTTAGAAACTTCAGCAATAATTTCCAGCTTCCACAGCCTTTGCTAACAATGGATAAACATTAGTGAAATATAGATATGTATTAGAATAAAAATGCCTTTAAGCACAAGGTCTACCTGTATCAGAGAAAGAATATATTTCTCATTATTCTGTTGTATCTGAATTTCAGAATTGCTCAGCCTTTCTGGGAGTCTGTTATCTAAGGCTATATCTATGCAGACATCCAAATGAAAAGTTGAAGCAATTGCCCAGTATATGAGACAAAACAAAAGGAAGGACAGTGAAGTCAAAACAGAGCTTAAAACATGCATTTTTAGGTTGAGTGTCTGATCACCTCTGATGGTTTATATAACTACTCAGTGGGCAAGTAAATTTTGCCTCTCCAGATAACCACAGCTAAAATTCATAATCATTAGCCAATAGCAGCAAAAAACCATTGGAATCTACTAAAATAAGTCCTAAAAAAAGGCAGTATCTATGCACCAAGTTTATGAAAAATCTAAATGCAAAATTGCTTGCAAATTATAGACTTTCTTAATTCTACTCTTGCTAACTAAAATGGTTATCAGCTGGGAACACTTAACCCCTAAATCAGAAAAAGCTCACAGAGCTCAGCAACACCAAGCTGTTGTTAATTTTGTTTATTTACTTTCCATTTCTTTCCATGAATTGTTTTGTTCTAATAGCATTAATGAAAATGAAATTGGACATTGTGATTGAAAAATAGTCTCCGGCTTTGAAAATAAATGTGCTTGCTTCGCCTTGATACTTATTTTCGCTAACCATAGGAGATCATTATCTGGACGGGGCATTCAGTTCTGTCCACATTACATGAGCTATTTTGGTCTTCGTTTTTAAGGGAATAATTTGTCAGAAAGCCTGTGTTGACCAGGTCCCAGCAGACCACTGAAGGAGGATCAAACACGCCAGTCTGCTTAAGAATCTGAAATTAAGCTTTACACAAAACCTACTCTTTACAACTGCTTGCTGAATTCAATTAAAAAGAGACTATGAGGGCCTCTCACTAGTAATAGACCCTTATATTGGGTGATTAAACCCGTTGATTCTATGTACTGGAATGGACTTCTTCCTACGGCTCCAGACCATTTAAACACTGTGCCCTTTCCTGGATGTTCTCTGGATCCAGCCTTTTAATAAACTGATATCCCTCATCTCCTGACTCATTGCAGGGAACAATGAGTTCCTGCTTCTTTATTAATTTTCTACATGATAATCCAACTTATATTTTAGAACAGTTTTTGTTTTTTATCCTAGTTTGTCTTTTTAGGGTTAAAAAATCCTTTTATTTCAATTTTTTTTTTTTCCCATATAGCAACATTCTCCTTCATTTTCACACCATTTGCCCTTGGTTTTACTCTATCTGACACAGGTGGAAAAAGACATTCTAGAAAAACTGAACAGGATGCCTAGGAGCCTAGCACAAAGTAGTAGTCATCAGCTGTTGCTGATGTGACGGACACCACGTTCGTCTGCACCCGCTCCATGATGCCATGATAGTCTCCTTACCAAGAGTGTCACCCCACCTTCATTCGTCTCTTGCAATTCATATCCAAAGGAACTAATTGTCCTCTTAGAAAGAAAGCAGCTACATATCAATAAAAAGACCAAGAGAAAATTAAACAAGACAAACAGATACGCAGATCACAAAACAGGAAATAAAAATGGCTCTTGAACAAAGGAAATCATGTCCAGCCTTGCGCATATTGAGAGTGCTAATTAAAATTACAGCAATATTTCACTTTGCACCTATCACCTTGGCAAAGAGCAAAAAGTTTTATGAACATTATGTCAGCTAGAGTGTGATGACATAGGCCTCTCAGACATAGTCCTTAGTGTGGAGATTTATATACTCTTTTCAAGGGCCCTTTGACAATATTTTTCTTTCCCGTCTAGATCTGATCCCACCTCCCTTCAGATGCCTTCTGTGGATGTACCAGGTTATGCCTTTCTCTTCTTAGCCACACCTAAAAGTTCCACTTTGTTGGTTTTGCAGCAAATTCTTTCTCTTTCATGAATTCATAGGATTTCCAGCTCTTCCATGGGAGAAAGATGTGGCAGTCTGCTTCCATAACGATTACAGCCTTAGAAACCGTATGGATCAGTTCTACTCTGTCCTATAGGGTTGTTGTGAGTCAGAATCACTCGATAGCAACGGGTTTGGTTTTGGAATCTTTATGGAAGCAGATTGCCACATTGTTCTCCTGCAGAGCAGCTGATGGGTTCCAACCACCAACCTTTCGGTTAGCAGCTGAGCACTTAACCATTGCACCACTAGGACTCCCTATTTGACTTATAGATATGATAGTTCATGTATATGTAAGTTAGAAATCAAACTCATTTATATTAATTTAAAATCAGAACAAAGATCCATTAACCAACCAGCCAATTTAAGAATCAAAATTTTATCAATAACTGAAGTTAACTGTGTTCCTCCCAGCTCCCACCCTCCTGTCTCCCCTTAGCAGTGACTATTCGTTTTTATAATTCGTATTTTTTAGCATCTCAAGTTTAAAGATATTAAGTATATATGTGTGTATTCCTAAACGTTATGTAGTTTACTTTTGCTTCTTTTCAAACTTTGTAAAAAAGGTATCATAGTACTCACATTGTATGTGATTTTTTCATTAAACATGTTTCTAACTTTTATTTTTATATTTATGAGTTATTTGAGTTTGTGCATTTTCTATGCTATATAATATTTACAGAGTAAAAATACCATATATATCCATTCTGTTGTTTATGGGCATTTCGACTGTTTCCACGTTTTTGTATTGTTAGGTTGCTGTTGCCACATTGCCACATTGCAGAACGAATGTTCTATGTGTACCTTTCGTGTACACTGGCTAAAAGGTTTTTAGTATACACTTAAGAGAGGAACTGATGAGTAATGTTTGTGTTTATTTACAGCTTTATAGAAGAGTGTCAAGGAGTTTCCCAAAGTGTTGTACTTGTTAACACACCAGAAGTGGTGGAAAATTCTTGTTGCTCCACATTCTGTCAGATTTTTGGTAGTTTCAGATTTAATTTTTGTTGATAAATAAATGGTATATTTTTGCATGTTTACTGCCCACTATTTTTTCCTTCTTCTGTGAAATTCCTTTCTTTTCCCATGTTGATTTGCAGTTATTCTTTTGTATTCTAGACATAAATTCTCTATGAGTTATATGGGTTGAAACCACATACGTCCAGTGTGTCTTGTCTCTACTTTCCTTATAGTGGGTTTCTAATGAATGAGATTGGTTCATTTTAAGAAAGTGGGATGTACTGTTTGTGTTGTTTTGTGGAATTTGTGTTTAGTTAAATAAATCCTTTCATAATCTGATGTCATAAAGCTATATACCGCTATATCTTCTTCCAAAAGTCTGTCGTTTTTTACATTTACATTTAAGTCTTTACATCTTGAAATAAGTATGATGTGGGGAAAGGATTCATTTTTTAACCATAATAGTGATTATCTCAGCCTCTGTCTTTTCAAATAGCTTAACTTTTTGTTTGTTTGTTTTGTTTTGCCAATAATCTACAATATAATCTCTGTCACAGGGATCTGCCAAGTCATCTCTGTCTGGGTCTGTTTCTGGCCTTTCAGTTCTGGTCCATTGGTCTCTGTCATTATCAATCTACCTAGCCCAGAACCAATGAAGTGCCACAATTACTATGTCTTACTATATCTTCCGTTCAGGAGTGTCTTGGCTATTGGTGGGACTTTGTTGTTACACATGTATTAGAAAGATCTTGGCAAGTATATTATAAACCTCATTTGGTATTTTGATTGGAATTGTGTTAACTCAATTTGAGGAGAATTGACATATTTGATACTACATTCTCCATGACCATTGCATATGTATTTATTTCGATTTCATTTTAAAGGTTTTCTATGAAATTTTAAATTTCTTCTATGAAGGTCATGCACATTGTGTGATAAATGTTGTCCTTGCTTTCTGACCTAATTAAAAAAAAAAAAAAAACTACTACTGTAAATGGTACTGGTATTTAAAGTTGTGTTTCCCAACCGTTTGTTACAGGTACACTAAAGGGCAAATGAGTTGTGTAAATTGATCTTAAATCTAGCCACCTTGTTAAATCCTCTTATTAATTTTATTTTTTTGTTGTCAATTATTTGGAGTATTTTATGTACACGGATTATTTGTGTTTAATGAGAGACACTTTTTCCTTTTTAACTGTCATAGTAATTCTTCTACTTGTTTACATCTCTGTCTGGTAACAGCAATTGTAGCTCAACGTGGAGTAGATATAGTAATGATAGAATTTTTTATTTCATATTTTATTCAGTAAACACTGAATATATAATTAATTTATAATATGTTCTAGTAACTTCAATGCATGAAGTTCTTGGGGTCTAAACCGGTTCTTTTTTCCTCTCACTTTTCTTATTGCTGGTGACTTATTTGCTTGTATGTTCAGTGATTTTGAGTTGGGAGTTAATATTTTATTAAAATTAATCTGAGATACTGTATACTGCAAAGACGTTTTGCATTTACTTCTGTTGGGAGCCAGCTTGTGATACTGATCTGCCACTATTTTTATTCCCTTTGAGTATACCAGAGCCCTGGTGGTGTGGTGGTTAAGAGCTCAGCTGCTAACCAAAAAGTCAGTAGTTTGAATCCACCAGACACTCCTTGGAAAGCCTATGAGGCTACTACTCTCCCCTCTAGGGTCGCTATGAGTCAGAATCAACTCGATGGCAACAGGTTTGGTTTTGGTTTGGGGTTTGAGCATACCAGTTTAATTTTTTAAGTCTCAAATCCAGATCCAGAACACTGCAGAAACTATATTTTCCTGTGGATTCCGGCACCAGTGTCATTTACTCGAGAGCTATCCTCTCCTTTGTCTGCAATCCTTTCCTGCTTCAGGTCTGAAAAAACAGCTTGATATCTCACCTCCTCCAACCCCATAGGGGGACGGAGAACCAAGATCAACAGCACAAGGCTGACTTCCATGAGGCAGAGGCCAGACAAGCCTCCTCTCTCTGCCATCTTTACTAAGTCGACACCACCCATCCCTCGCTACTTCTCTGCTGGGTTCGATAATTCATTGCAATGTCCACACAAAATTCATAGACCGTGATCATGATTATGGGGTTTATTATAAGGGAAGTAACAGTTACAATTCAGGCTCAAGGACACTCAGGATACAGTTCTTTCATCAGGTCAGCCTCTCCTCAGTTGTGTTTGCAGGCACGCCTGTCCCTGGCCCTCAGTCTCTGCCCAAAGGCACTCAGCTTTCTCTCTCCATAGGCCAGGAAGCCCACCATGCCATCTCCTGCCGCCAGGTCTCTGCTGCTGGTTTGCCTACCTTGGTGGTGGTGGGCTCCTCCTCTTTGCTCTGGAATTGGTTCTCTTTTAGGGCAAAACTGACCAATCCCCTTGGTAGGCCACAATTACCCTATCACACAATCATCTGGGTGGGATTTACAAGACCATGGCTAGAAAGGCCACACACAAAAGTAACTACTCCACCACGAGGTCACTATCATTTATTTATTTATGTAGTTTTTATTTATTTTTCCTTAGAGCTTCTTTTGCTTTTTTGTGAACTCAGCAATGCTGTAAGAGTTATGTTTGTAGGAATTTTTCCAGGCTGTACCTTCAAATTTCTTAGTCCTCCATATTTCTGCCATACTTTTGTACAAGCTCTTTGTTATTTCCAAAAAATGGAAACCTTCTGTGGTTTCCCTAAATACAGTTGGCTCTCCATCCTGGCAGGTTCCGTGTCTTTGGATTCAACCAATCTCAGATAGAAAATATTGAAGGAAAAAAATTTCCAAAAAGCAAAACTTGAATTTACCATGTGCTGAGCCCTGTGCTGAATCCACGTGAATGAAGCGATGTGCAGGCATACACTGCTGTAGCTTCCCACCATTTCACAGATCCTCAGTCTCTCTCCAGCACTTATTATTTCAGCATTGTTCACTTCCATCTTGTCATTATTTCCTAAATGATACAATACTGTATACCAACTATTTACATAGCATTTACATTGTATTAGGTAATAAGAGAGATGATTAATGTATATGGGAGGATACACAAATACTATACCATTTTATATAAGGGACTTGAGCATCCACACCTTTTAGTATCCACGAGGGTCCTGGAACTAATCCCCCATGGATACTGACTGTCTTAGTTATGTAGTGCTGCTATAACAGAAATATCACAAGTGGATGACTATAACAAAGAAAAATTTATTCTCTCACAGTCCGGGAGGTTAGAAGTCTGAACTCAGGGCACCAGCTCCAGGGGAGGCTTTCTCTCTCTGTCTACTCTGGGGGAAGATCCTTGTCATCAGTCTTCCCCTGGTCTAGGAGTTTCTCAGCTCAGGGACCTCAGGTCCAAAAGACATGCTCTTTCCCGGCTTTTGTTTCTTGGTGGTTTGAAGTTCCCCTGTCTCTCTGCTCACTTCTCTCTTTAATATCTCAAAAGAGATTGACTCAAGATACAATCTAATCTTATAGATTGAGTCTTACCTCATTAACATAACTGCCTCTAATCTTGCCTCATTAACATCATAGAGGTAGGATTTACAAAACGTAGGAAAATTGCATCAGATGACAAAATGGTGGACAATCATACAATACTGGGAATCATGTCTTAGATGAGTTGAAACACATTTTTGAGGGACATAATTCAATCCATAACACTGAGGGACAATTATAATCATCTTAATCACCTGGTTCTTGAAAAATGCTGAATCCTATTGAGTGCTAAATTAGTGATGACTGGGAAAAATGCTACTTAGTATATTTTGAAATATATTGAGGATGATAGTACACCTTCTGTGCCTAAGGCAAAGACTTAGATTTTTATTTGTATAAAAATAGTATAGGAAGTGTCTTTGTCATTGTTATTAGGTGCCCTCCAGTTGGTTCCAAAGCATAGTGACCCTGTATGCAACAGTACGAAATACTGCCCAGTCCTGCACCACCTTCACAACTGTTGCTATGTTTGAGCTCATAGTTGCAGCTTCTGTGTCAGTCCATCTCACTGAGGGTATTCCTCTTTTTCGCTGACCCTCTACCTTACCATACATGATGTTCTTCTCCAGGGACTGGTCCCTCTCAATATCATGTCCAAAACATGTGAGATGAAGTCTCATCATCCTCACTTCTAAGGAGCATTCTGGATGTACTTCTTCCAAGACATATTTGTTTGTTCTTCTGGTAGTCCATGGTATATTCAATATTCTTCACCAACACCATAATTCAAAGGCATCAATTCTTCTTCAGTCTTCCTTATTCACTGTCCAGCTTTCGCATATGTATGAGGTGATTGAAAATACCGTGGCTTGGGTCAGGCACACCTTAGTTCTGAATTTTGAGTACCAGCCAGAGATTCTTATTAAGTAATTCAGAGGACTAATTGAAAATGTATGTTTTTCATAACCGTAGATGATTCTGATATAAGAGAATCCAAAGATCATACCTTGAGAACCATCAGTCTTAGTGCACTGCATGACATTTAGTAGGCACCCAATAAATATATTCTGAGGCCATATATCTTCTGATACAGAAAGAAAATACACAGGACTTTTTTTTTTTTTAAACCTCATGTCTCTCCTAATAAAACAAAGCAATTTTAATGTCTTATACACAGATACAGAAGGAGGGTCTTAATCCTATTTTGTATAGCCCAATATAAGGGGGACATTGCATCTTTCTTTATTCATTTTGTCTATGCAATAGAAGTATTTGCTTTAACAATTTTTTATTGATGTTTTTCACAGCTTCTTTAAAGAGAATAAAAAGTGAGCTGTCATAATGAACATCTATGAAAAATGTTTACAGCTGAAACTATTACACAGGAAGAAAATATCTGTAAATGTTGCATCTATGTGTTTCCAAACACACTTCCAGAAGAACTATAACTGGAGGCTAGTTTTCCATGTCAAAGGTGAACATTAGCTCTTTAAATTAAAACATTGACAGTATATTCAGCATAGCCGAGGCATGCTCTTTCATCTCTTTGCTGCTGCTGTATGTAGCAGCTTCCTTTGTATAGAAGGATGAGTGTCTGACTTCAAAGGACGCGGATTCAGTAGGACTTCAAAGGTGATATGACAGATGGTACATGAGGAAGCATGGCCCAATGCCTATTCTCACATTAAAAGGTGTTTTTTTAAACATGAACTCTGTTGACATTTACACATGATAATGAGTATGGCATTTCATCTGTCCATGCTTCTCTGTTGTAGTCCCACGTTAGTTATCCACTGAACACCAAAGAACGCTAGGAACCATCTTGAATAAATGGAAAGTTAGACAAAATGGCATTCAGCAACCTTTCAACAAATATCAGGCTTCATTCATTCCAGTGTCGTCTTCTCAATAAGGTAGGAAATTCCAAGGTTATAAGTAGCAATTCTATTTAATTGATCCAATTTAATATCTCCTTATTGAATGCTTGCATATAAACATTATATTAACTGCTATGAAGAATTGAAAATAAATATATTTTTCAGTTCTTATCTAAGGAAAATTTACCTAAGGCTTTTAAAAACACATATATGTGAAGTGATTTGAGAAATGTACATGGTGCCGAAATCTATGGTACATTCTCCGGGCCTTTATAAACAGGAAGGACACGCAGGTACAATTGTCAGAGCTTTCACAGAGGGGACCCTGTGCCAGAAATCCAATGTTAGGCAGCTCTGAGTTAGTCTCCACTCCAGGCAAGTAGGATTCATCTTGGGAAGGTAACTGGGGCAGAACAGAAGTCAAGGGAAAAGATGCAAATAATGATACCTTAATTTTGTGCAAATTACAAAAAGGCAATGATTTTAGTACTGTTGACCTTGCTTTTACTCTTCATGTTCCTGAAATTCAAACCGAAAGTGTTCAAAAGGAAAGAAAACAGAGAAAAAAATAACTTTCTGTACTTGTAATTTTAAAAACGTTAGAAATTTACTCTTATTGTATTTCTGGCTATAGTAGGTCTAATGAAACTCCCAGGGAAAAGGATAGCTATGAATTCCCAGTACGCAGTCATTCCTTCCCCCTTCTGTACACAAAAATATAGCAATAGTAACTAACAAATCCTTCATTTTTATTTACCATGAAATGAAAAGATCATTCATGCCACAGAGTTTAGGCATATGGACTATTTAAATTGTCTTCAGTTGATATAAAAAATATCATTCTTAATTCATTTGGCATTTCATTATTTTGCTTCATCTAAATAAATGAATTCTGAAAGGTTACTGTGGAGATACCTATCAAGCGTCTTATCTGGAAATGAACAGAAGAAAAAAAATGGAGGCTGTGTACATTGCAAACTCTAATCAAAATGTGTCATTAGACTGAGAACAAGTTGTTAATGTCACCCTTGAAGTCGACCTTGTCAGGAAGAAATGTAGACAGTACTCCACAATCTTCAGTCTGAGTTATCTTCCAGACTTTCTCATCATCCTTCTTCCAATGTAGAAATACATCACTGCTCTTAGCTAATCTTAAGAACATCCAAGCACACACAATCTCTCACATCCATACAGCAACCATGATTACAACGGCCAGTAGGTGATATTGTTTTTTGGGGAGTGTTTTGGTCAATGATCAAAAGAAACAAACTTCCTGAAGCTATGGCAAACTCTATGAATACATCAGAGGATTATATTATGAAGGCAAATAAACACTACACTTACACATAAAGCCAGCATGATGTTAAAAGGAATAGTTTATGACAGAAAATTTTTTAACATGGTCATCGTGATTAGGCTGAAACAAGCAGTACACTTGGGAAATAAATTGAGTGTCAATTGACTTTTCATGACTAGCATTCATTTATTTGGCCAAAGAACATTGTCATACATATTAGACGAAGCTAAGTCTGAGCCATGATCTACCAAAGATGAAGACTAAATTCTTTGTAAATAGTACTGGTAAATATTTTGTAACATGCTAACTAGTTCCATGTTCTATATTTCTAAAGAAGCTCTGGTGGTGCAATGGTTAAGCCCTTGGCTGCTAGCCTAAAGGTCAGCAGTTCAAACCCCCCGAGCAGCTCCATGGGAGAAACATGTGGCAGTCTGCTTTCGTAAAGATTACAGCTTTGGAAACCCTATGGGACAGTTCTGCTTTGTCTTATAGGGTCGCTATGAATTGGAATCTACTCAACGGCTATGGGTTTGTTTTTTTGGTTTTATGTTTCTAAAAACCAATGTACATTTGACTATATTCACAATTTTAGGCATTGAAACTTCTTGATAAATATTTTTTTACATTGCCTAGAAACATTGAGTGAGTGTTCTGCAGAGCTAGGTTTTAGTATCTTGCCTATCCTTTAGAACTATATGAAATGAGAAAGTAAAATGTACTATAATCCATCGTCATCAAGTCGATTCAGACTCATAGCAACCCTATAGGACAGAATAGAATTGTCCCATAGGGTTGTGGTTAAGAGTTGCGGCTGCTAAGCAAAAGGTCTGCAGTTTAAATCTACCAGCCACTCTTTGGAAACTCTATGGGGCAGTTCTACTCTGTCCTATAGGGTCACTAGGAGTTGAAATTGACTGGAGGGCAACGTTTTTTTTTTGGTCTAATCTTTACAAAAGCAGACTGCCACATCTCTCTCCTGCAGTTGGTGGGTTCAAACCAACAACCTTTTGGTTAACAGCCGAGCTCTTAACCACTGCACCACCAGGGCTCCTTAAAATATACTATAGCCTCAGTTTTGTTATCTCTAAAATTGTATGCTCATATTAAACCAGAATAAAATAATTGTCGTCAAGTCAACTCGCACTCACAGTGACCCATGTGTTTCAGAGTAGAACTATACTCCATAGTGCTTTCAATGGCTGAATGTTCAGGAGTAGATTGCCAAGCCTTTTTTTCTAGGTGTCTCTTTCAAGTTTGCACCACCCAGAGCCTCCTATGATCATATTAGATCACCTCACTCATTTCTTCAACTAATATTTTATTCAATACTAAGCATTGATCATAATTACTGAACAAACATATATAAATATAATTTTCATGGAGCTTATAATCTAATGATGGAAACAAGAAACATTTAACAAACATGCCAATAAATGTATAAGTATGTTGTTACAGAGACTGGCAAACTGTTCACTAGACTATATTCTCCATAGTCCCTTGCAATTTGGTGGCCAATATAAATAAAAATGATATACCCAACTTCCAGGCTCAGTTCAAAAGCCTCCCCGCATAATTGTCATCTTTAATGATCTCTTAAGATTTACCTTCTTAATACAGATGAGGATAGTGATTTTGAGACTTACATGTTGAAGATAGTAGGATTAAAAGGAGGAATAAGCCTGTGTTCCTTAATTGGTGCCAGGTGAAGAGCTGTCTACAGATAGGAACATATGCTTTGAACTTCAAATAAATACAAAATAAAGTCTTATTATACATTTTGGAGTTAGCTTGATTTAGTAGTTAATGTTGTTAGGTGCTGTCAAGTCATTTCTGACTCATAGCGACCTTATGTACAACAAAAAGAAACACTTCCTAGTCCTGTGTCATCCTTGCCTTGTTATGTTTGAGTCCATTGTTGCAGCCACTGTATCAATCCATCTCGTTTGATAGTCTTCCTTTTTTTTGCTGACCCTCTACTTTATCAAGCACAATGCCCTTCTCCAGAAACTGGTCCCTCCTGATGGCATGTCCAAAGTATGTGAGACAAAGTTTCCCTATCCTTGCTTCTAAGGAGCACTCTGGCTGTACTTCTTCTAAGACAGATTTGTTCATTCTCCTGGTAGTCCATGGAATATTCAATATTCTTTGCCATCACCAAAATTTAAAGACCTCAGTTCTTCTTTGGTCTTCCTTATTCCTTATCCAGCTTTCACATGCATAGGAGGCGATTGGAAACACCATAGCTTGAGTCAGGCGCACCTTAGTCCTCGAAGTGACATCTTTGCATTTCAACACTTTAAAGAGGTCTCTTGCAGCAGATTTTCCCAATGCAATAAGTCATTTGATTTCTTGTTTGCTGCTTCAATGGGTGTAGATTGTGAATCCAAGTAAAATGAAATCCTTGACACCGTCAATCTTTTCTCCGTTCATCATGATGTTGTTTATTGGTCCAGTTTTGATGATTTTTGTTTTCTTTATGCAGAAGTGTAATCCACAGTGAAGGCTGTAGTCTTTGATTTTCATCAGCAAGGGCTTCAAGTCCCTTTTGCTTTCAGCAAGTAAGGTTGTGTCATCTACATATTGCAGGTTGTTAATGAGTCCTCCTCCAATCCTGATGCCTCATTCTTCATGTAGTCCAGCTTCTAAGATTATTTGCTCAGCATACAGGTTGAATAAATCTGATGAAAGAATACAACCCTGATGCACACCTTTCTTGATTTTATTTAATATCACCCACCAAATACAAAAGTTCACACCTTGAATTGAGAAGCTTCCATAAAAAAGAATAATAATAATAAAATGTGTCATTAATTTAGCAGTTGAGCAGTGGAGTAGTGGGCAGTGAGATGATATATATCACAGATTAGAAAGATGGAGATTCATGCTGAACAGTGGCAAAATACTTGATAAAACTGTCTTTCCAAAAAGTTGAAAGACTATATTGAATCTGTAGCTCTAGGGCAAGTGTTTGGAAACAACCAGAGAGCTAGTGTGTCATGACTATTATTAGCTACTTTTTGCAAGATTTTTATGACAGAAATGAGTTCAGACAAAAATCTCACTGATTTTCGAACAGAGTTGAAAGAGATTAGAAAGAATACAAAGAGGACAGTCCTCACAGGGTTGGAAAACCAACTACTCCTGGCCTCCCAAGAGAAAGAAGTAAACCTAAAAGTGAACACGACATTGTAAGATTTCTCAGTTGAAGTAAGTGACTCAGCCCTATTTTAAAGACAATGGTATTATTTTAATAATAAACTTTTTGTATTTCATATTATCTAAGACACCATTAAACTGAGAGACAGGAATGGGAGTGAGAGAGGAAATAAATGAAGCTGACCTGAGAAATAGGTTATAGGGAAACATAGGGTGTATAGGCTGTCAGTAACTTGAATGATCTGCAGTTGTATCCTACTTCCAAGCTAACAAGTTAGCCTGCCACAGTTTCACAGATGCTGAAAGAAGTCAAAAGAATCTTGGGCCAGAGACAAACGAATTGTTTATTATATTAATAGCAGTAGCCAGGGAGTTGGCCTTTCTTGCTCCAGTTCCCTGAGTCCCGGTTTCCAGAGGGCAATGTGAAGATACCCGCACCTGTAGTGTGGGACAACTGCATGCACAATGGATTGTGTTACAGGAGAGGAACTCTGAGCTTTGGGAATCCAAATCTTTTATAATGCGTGATAAGCATGTAGGCCCACAGCTCTGGAAGGAGATACCATCTCTATCTTCCTATGCTGTAGATAAACCTGCCCTTTGTTCTGGAGGGAGGCACTACCTCTCACTTTCAAGGCCCTTCACAATGAAAAAAGTGTCCTGGAAGAAATAGTCCAGAAGCAAAGGCAGTCCAGGCCTCTGTTTGCAAGATATGCAAAATCATGAGGTCCTCATGGAGATTTACTTCCTAACATGTAAGGGCATATGAAATCCTTTAGAAGCAAATAGGTCAGACCTCTACCAAGTTTTTGAGGAAACTGTATTAAAAACAACAACAACAACAAAACCGAGTCATTAGGAAAAAGGAAAGACAAGAAACCTTAGACCATCAAATCTGTGGGGTATGAAAGCAGTTCATCCTCCAAGGAGGATTTTTTACAAAATACCTAATTCTAATATGGCTATGGAAGTTAACGGACATAGAATTATCTCCTAGAGGGTAGACATGAAAGCTGTGAGCAATTGTGGAAAGAATTTCACCCAGGAAACAGAATCAAGGTCTAATCAGTAAATTTCTCCATCATTTGAGCCATTATATTTTGAGGGTGTATTTGTAAAGTAATGGATGCTACTATTATTTTAACACATAAACCATCATAAATATTGTTATACACATAGAAGTGGGAATAAGAAATTATAATTGAGGATATTGATTTAGATTAGGGAATAAGAGAGGGCTGCTGTGAGAAATTGGCCCTAATCTGAAATCTTAAAAGTGAGTAGGAGTCAGCAAGACGAAGAATAGAGGGAAGAGTATTCAAGGCATTGAGAAGAGCGTACGCTAAAATCACTGAAGTTGGGAGGAGATAAAAAAAGAAAAAAAAGAGCTTAAAGAATGTTGTCAAGGATCAAGTATGGCCTATTTGTAAATATTACCTAATAAATACAGAAGTTTGGCCAGGGAAAGAATAGTGGCATATGATAATCATAAAGATGCAGGCAGAAACCAGATCATACAGGGCATCGCGAAGCTGTGATTAATAACTTTGGATTTTATCCTAAGTGTAAAAGGGAATTTACAAAAGCTTTAAAGTAATGGTGTGGCATGAATATCTTGTCTTCTGTGAGGTCAGGCAGTAGAACCTGAGGTTTGGGAAACACAGACTTTCCACTTCAGGTCAAGATGAAGTAACAGGGATCAGATTTACCTGCCTTCCTCAAACAACAACAACCGGGGTAGATTATTCAATAAGCAAGGTAAGCATGGTGCTTTTCTTGCTTACCAGATCATCTGAAAGATGTGGCAAACTGCTTCAGTAAACATGACAGCCTTGGAAACCCTATATGGCAGTGCTACTCTGTCTTAAAGGGTTGCTATGGACACTGGACATCAGGCAACAGAGAATAACGTTTCTTCAGATAAGGAAAACTAGTGAGGTGAGCCCTTTGTTTGGCCAAGTTGATAGTTTCCAGATCATGCTTCAAGGAGAGGAAACCAAGGTGGAACCAGTGGCAGAGCCAGGGACATCATTTTCAGAACCCTGTGCAAAATGAACATGCAGGACTTTTGGTTCAAAAACAAGAAAAGTTCTCATTATAGGTATGAAAATATAAAACTTTTCCTTTTCTTCCATAGTCCCTCTCTCAACTTGTCATGGTGCTTTTTATTTGCTATTTAATGTCATTATAGTAATGAAAAATTGAATTTCCATTACTAGCATAAAGTTTACTTTCATTTTAAAATTGTACAACGCTGGTTTTAAATAAAAATACAAGGGTGTTTAACTTGTAAACAGATCACCAAATTACATAATCAGTATTCCATACCTCATACATATATATGTACTTTGTTCTACCAAGAAGAGTGGACATACTGCACAAAACTAGCTTAACAGTTTTTAGGAGGCAGTTCTTCCCAGTCATATTTTGAACGTCTTCCAACCTGAGGAAACTCATCTTCCGGCACTATACCAGACAATGTTCTGTCGCTATTTGCAAAGGTTTCACTGACCAATTTTTTTTAAAAAGTAGACCACTAGGTCCTTCATCTTAGTCTGTCTTAGTCTGGAAGCTCCTCTGAAACCTGTCTACCTTGGGCAGATTTGCTGGTATTTGAAATACTGGTGATATAGCTTTTGCCACCACAGCAACACACAAGTCACTACAGTGCAACAGACTGACGGATGAGTGGTGGACTATTAATGGTAGCGTATGGCATTTAACCTGAAGTGCTCTGCTGCTAACTAAAAGGTTGTTGGTTTGAATCTACCTAGTGGCTCTGCAGGAGAAAAGACCTGGCGATCTGGTCCCATAAAGATTACAGCCTAGAAAACCCTGTGAGAAGTTCGACTGTTTCATATTGGGCCACTATGAGTCGAAAATCGACTTGCAACCACCTAGCAACATCAACAAAAAAGAAAGTTAAACTAACAAGGGAGAAGTCTTCAGCCAGTGGATTTTAGGGTTATATTGGTCCTTGAAATCGGCAGTTGTTACACAATATTACATAGCAGGGCTATTTGACCAAGAAAACTAAAAAAAATAAGAGAATTTGATTAGAAAAAAAGAATGATTGACCTGTTGACCCTTGGTCCCCATCTACTATGAGAGGTTTCATGCACAATTCTTAATGGGGGTGGGGGGGGTGGGGAATTAAAAAAAAAAAAAAAAGCAATGCCTGCACTTTTAGAATGAGAGAGTCATTATCTAACGGTTGCCCCTTAAAAGTAAAGAATTGAAACTCTGTCAACCTTGTGGTCAAATATTTTTTTTCCATCTCGAGATTGATCAAAATAACAGTACCACTTTTCTTGGGTTTGGCATTCTGATATTTGAGTCGTTGCTATCTTAAAAATGCCAATATGAGTGCAGTTAACACACACTGGCATGCTTTTGTGTTTCTCTAGTGGTTTTCCAAAAATCTTACAGATCAATATGAATCCCTGAAAATGCTTGAATGGATTGACAGATATTAATTGTAATGACAACTAAAATTAGAGTATTGGTCAGGTAGAATTCTTTTTTTATTTTTAGGTGGAAGATTTGACATCTTGATCAGATTGATCCTACAGAAATCTCTAGGATATGTTTAGGTTGAAAAGTCTCCATTTTTTTCACTTACTCAGTTGTCAAGTTATTAATTTTTTCTAAAAGTAAAATATAAAGTTAATTCATTAGAAGTAGTTCAATTACTAAAGAAAAGGCTAACTTAGAGATTTCCTTAAGGCAGGGGCATTGAATCTAATTCAGCAAATATACCACAAGTTTGGTCCCAATTCTTGCATCATTCAAGGTATAAGGAAGCAGTTCTAGTTCGTTTTTTTTTTTAAAAAAAGAAAAAAAAAGATAAACCCTAAGGGTCAGAATAAAGTCACAAAAATAACTTTTTCTTTCTCTTTAGAAAAAAACAGTTGTGAGGATGAATAAAGTGATTGAGAGCAATCCATTGCGTTTCATGACCAAGAAAACTTCATTAATGCTATTTATGAGTTTACGCTATGGCAGCTCTGCCCCCATTTATAAAGGACATAGAACTCATTGTGTAGCACCGCAGAAACACGGAAACACCAGGCGAAAGAAGCAGCCACCATCAAGGAAACAAACAGTGAAATGAATTTCTATTTGTAACATTTCTAACTGTTCTGTTGACCCTTAGTCCCCATCTACTATGAGAGGTTTCATGCACAATTCTTAATGGGGGTGGAGGGGGGGGAATTTAAAAAAAAAAAAAAAACAATGCCTGCACTTTTAGAATGAGAGAGTCATTCTCTAAAGGTTGCCCCTTAAAAGTGAAGAATTGAAACTATGTCAACTTTGTGGTCAAATTTTTTTTTCCATTCTGAAATAGAAGAACATTCTTTGAATGGGATTTTCTTTCTTTCTATCAGCTACGAGTGATGATAGATACTAACAAATGGAATTAAACTCTCTCTGTCTATCCTCAGATCAAAAACTCTAGAGGTAAATCAATTTGTCAGCCATTTTCCCTCATTAGGTTAGAGTGCATATGGTTTGCATAATTCCTAGTAAGCTCCTACCCCGGCATATTTAGAAGGGTGAATAATCAGCTGCTAACTCTACAGTGTGGACATGATCTGAGGAAGGTGTCAGCACCTCTGCCCGTCCGCTACATCCAATGCATTTACGTACTCCCTTTCAAGAAGGTGAGGACATGGATAACTGCTGATATTTTCTCCTTCTACCAAAATACAGGATTTAAAAAGGTCCGTCCCAAACCATAATCTTTAACATCTCTGAAATTCATCAACTATATTTAAGTACACATTTCTCAATTCCAATTATAGACAAAAAATTAGGAGATACATAGATAGGTATATCTTTATGGATACTTCTTTGTTTCTACCAATCACGCCATAATGCCAAACCTCTAAATTAAGACCCTCATGGATTTAGGACTGTGCATGTCTTTGAACTGATCACACAGCTATAGTGTACTTGTTAAATACTTGCAGAGTTAAATAGCATGTAAGGTGACTTTTTGCACAAGTAAATTCATATGGAGAATATATCTCTTCACATCTTATATAGCATGCTGGTGTGGTGTATTGTTGTATTGTTTTTGTTTGTTTGTTTGTTTTCATTAAAGGGATGACTGGCCTGGTAGAGACACATTTCATTTTTGTTAACCAAGAGCCATCTATGAGATATCCGCTTTAGTTAGAGGCCAGTGTTAATGAGTACAATTTGTGTTTAAGCTCAGAAATAAATTTTGGCTGAAACTAGAGATGCAGGGTATACAATGGACCAAAGTAACTCATACAGATTTTATGCTATAACATTGTTGTTGTTGTTAATTGCCAGAGTCCATTCCAACTCATGGTGACCTGACCTCACATGTGCAGAGTAGAACTGCTCCTTAAGGTTTTCAAGGCTGTGATCTTTCCGGAGCTGATCTCCAGGCCTGTCTTCTGAGGTGCCTCTGGGTAGGTTCAAACTGCCAACCTTTCTACCAGTAGTCAAGCAGTTAACCATTTGTGCCACCCAGTACTCATGTTATGCTATAACCAACCCAAATCACCACTCACAGGTATACACAAAGCAGTTTGTTCAACTGACACAATGTTCACTTCCTAAAGTTAATTTGACATTTTGCTTTGGGTGATTTTTTTCTTTCTTTCTTTTATTATTTTTTATTTTTTGTTATGATTGCTTTGAGGTGAATATCACCATTCCAAATGAAATAATCTTTACTTAATAGATCAATTAGGTTAAGCATCTTTTATTAATAACCAATTATCTAAATCAATTTGTTATTTTTAGGTCATGTAAGTAGGTTTAATTAATAGGTAACCCCTGTGACATGAGGGATCACAAAAGGTCTGCAAAGTCAAAGAATCGTGAGATTTTATTGCAAAACCATTTTGTTGACAAAGGGACATCTAGAGAAATAATTGAGACCCTTGACTGTTCATGTGATGATAATAACTCAATGCTACTGAATTCTCAATAATAAGGTATATGTTTTAGGTATTTTTTTGTATTGATTCTGTTTTTAAAGAACAGGGAAGTCTGTCTTAAACAATTTACCCTCTCAAACTAAGGAAATTGTCTGGATTTAAGAGTTATCTGTTGGGAGAGATGAGGGAAAATTAATGGGATCACCTGGGGACCAAATAAGACTTTGGCCTCCTCAGCAGAGATTGGATGATCATACTAAAAATAGTGAAAAAAAAAAAAAAATCTATTCAGCATCAAACTTGTATCACTTTGATTATATTTTTGAGCAGTTATTCTCAATATAAACTCCCATAAAATCATACCCACTACAAGAGGTAATTCAACTAATGGCCTTCTAATTCCCAGAGCATTTAATAAATGTATGCAGCTTTCTTAATATTAAGATTGTCTTCCATAATTTTCCCCCTCAAAATGTTAGTTAGAGCTGACTACTACCAGTTTGCTAACAACAGCTGTTAAAGAAAAATTAGTAGCTTCCATTACTGCAGTTTTCATGTCATTGCCTTTACAAAATAGGTGAAAATATATTATGTGATTACTCAAATAATGCTTAATAGGTAGACCACTGGCCAATGTTTAAGATATTTCTTCTTTTAATCTAAATGCCTTAATTTGATGACATTTGTTGTGAAACATAAAATAAAATTTTATATATTCATTTTTGGGTTAAACCTGATAGTAGTATACTTTAGCTTTGACTACTTTTCCATTTTACCTGATAAAATCTTTACAATGTATTTATAAAAGCAAGAATATTAAGATAGTTACCCTTTTTAAAAAACTATTAAAAGGTAAGAATTAGACAATTTCACTTGCTTGGAGAGTTTGGCAAGAATTGATCTAAGTCCTAGTAAGAGTATATACTAAAATGAAAAGGAAATTATTAACTGCTTGAGCTTGTCTTAAACTATATATTGGCAGAACATAAATTTAACTTAGTAACTAGCCAGAAGCTCAAGGTCAATAAAGAGAGATACATTGAAGTTTTTATTTCTTGTTAAAATATTTGATTAGGTAATTTTCAAATGGACATTAAAAATAATAGTGTGCTAATATGTCACTCCTCACACCACAAAGCTAGCGAATTAGTTTGTGATAACTGTGTTTTGTGGTTAAATTAGGAGTAAGTTTCTAAAATTCATTTCTGTCCGCACAAAAACAGGACAAGAATGGATGTGTAGTACGTAAGAACATTCACTTATATACACATACCCTGAAGAACAAAGTTTTGTATATTGACATATGTCATCCATGCATTTTTGTCTTGACGCTGAAAAAGACTGGGCCAAAGCTTTCAGAAATCAAATGTGAACTCATTTTGAAATACCAGCAGTGTTTGAATTTCAAATTAACCTATTTACAATGAAACTATGCCTGCTGATTGCCATCATCTTCAGGAAAATTAACAGTAACGATCACTGGTGTCATAATGCAATTTCCCCGCAAAAATCACATAGGCTTCATTACTGTTTACATAACTTGTCATAAATACCAATTATGGCTGAACATAAAATGTAATGCTCTTTTTTTAAATCATAATCAGACAATTGTTCTTCTAATTCATATGCTAAGGGAATAGGGTTTTGATTCAACCTTTGTTGCAAAGGAAGTGTTTTGATGGTAGTTAATTTTGCTCTAAGTGCTGGTTGGCTTCTTGTCAAATTGCTCACTCTCCATTTGGATTATGTAGTCCTTGTCCCCATTCAGAGTGTCCTCTAATATACTGGGAAGAACATGGAGCTGTGCTAATAGCAGATGAGGGAGATATGCACTGAAAGTGTCCTCTAGACATCAGCTAAGAGGTGGCTTCCGGTGGGATTTATAACAACTTTTGGTGTAATTACACGGAAGCCCCCGTAAAGGAATAATGCAATAACAGACCTGTTAGAGGACAGCATTTGCAGCACCAGTTCCAGCTTCCCCCATAGGTCAGCAGAACAAACAGCCGGTAAAAGCAATGCCCTGTTAGATGGTTAATTTTCAAAACAAATACAAGAGTTAAGTTGCTGGCAGGGAAGTGGGGGAAATGGCCAGGAAGAAGAGTTTCAGGATCTTTATCATTTTGGCCTCTAAGAAGGAGGTAAATCAGCTAGAAAGGTTATTCAGACAGAAAGTCTGAGGAAGGGACAATACTCTCTGAGGACAAAAGACATATCTTTGCCTTCTGTGGAAACCCTGATGGTGTAGTGGTTAAGGGTTCGCTATTAATTGAAAGGTCAGAAGTTCGAATTCACCAGGAGCTCCTTGGAAACCCTATGGGGCAGTTCTACTCTGTCCTATAGAGTCACTCTGAGTCGGAACCGACTTGATGGCAATGGGTTTGGTTTGGTTTTATGGTTTGCCTTCTGTACTATGACAAAGCGATTTGGGGCCTGTTTTAGCTCACCATTTAACTCTTTCCACTTGATACTTCTTCATCCTTTGGGCTTTCACCCTCTTTTCGACTAGCTTACTCGTAAAATTGAAAAATAAGTCTGTATGAAGTCCCCCCTCCATTCTGAGATTCAAAGCAGTCCTTGAAAATCAGAATCAGAAGCTAAATCTCTCCGTTGATTCTTTCATCCATACTGACCCTGTGTCTTAGTGATCACGTGCAATCACATGTGTCTGGAAGCTATGGTGGGTTTGTTGATTTGATCTGCTACAGCCCCTCTCCACCTCTCAAGATAGGAAATTCTCTACTATCTCAATAAATCCTACCAGATAGGCCCAGTTCTACTAGATCTACGCTAGTTGATTAAAGCAAGGTGTAGTGATATATCTAAAAAAATTTAATGAAACAAAATTATGATTCTTGATTAAGAAGAAAATAATAAATAAAACTTGTAGGGATTTGATCTGTGTGGGCAATCAAAGTGGAACTAACAGAAATCCAGTATAATTAGCTGCTGTTGTTTTACTGTCTGAGCTAGGGGAATGCAAAAGGTAAACAAACAGCATCAGCAGGGGGTAGAAAATGAGACTTTTACTTTTTTTCATCTTTCATAATCTCATGCATTATCAGTAACAGGGTGAGACGTTTTAATATGGTGTGATCTTCATTAAAAAGCAGATATTTATCTTATCACAGTGCATTAAACTCCCAGAAGGAAGTGGGAAAAGAGAGAGAGGCTGAGGGAGATGCTCTTGTGGACTATTTAATAGAACACCATTGTTGTAGTTTTATTGTTTTAAATTTTGTTTAAAAAAAAAAAAAATGTGATGTTGGACAAAGCTGGTCCCAAACATGCCCAGCCTGCACTCCAGGCCTGTGAATTTTAAGAAGTCTCTACTGTGTTCTGACTTTCTTTAATAATTTTTAATTATGTTTTACAACACAAAATTCAATATTTCTATCTCCATTGTACGTATTTATTCATGAGCTGGGCATTAAACATAAAACAATGTATCTTGTTGTTTATTTATACCAGATGTGAGTATTTATGTTGCTCTGTTCAGAGTACCCAGCTAGGTATTTATGTGTATACTGAGCTGCCTGGTTTTGCATGAAAATGGTTTCTGAGCTCTAGAGTTCGTCTCCACTCCTGTGTTTCAAAAAAGAAAAAAAAAGAAATTTTTTTAAGAGGAAGAATTTATGAATAACTAAGAGATTTCTGCTGTGGCTCACCTGGTCCCTCACCAGCAGGATAGCTAGAATACGTTTTGGGGACCAAGAAAATTCAATGTGGGATTTGCTTCACAGTTTATGATGCTGGCTTCTTGCAAACAAAAGCTGTTTGGGCCATGGAGAGCTTTGGTTCTGAAATACATTTGCATAGTGTTAATTGTCTATTTATTGACTTTTGAAAATGTATGACTTTGTTGGGGTGGGTTGGGTGGGGGATTACGTCTGTCTTTCTGTGTCTGCCTCTATGTTGTCTAACTCAGTCAGTGACCATCAGAAGCCTCTAACAGACTTTTTTAAAGATAACTTTTTCTCTCATTTTTAAATAGACTTTATTTTTTTTAGAGCAGTTTTAGATTTACAGAAAAATTGAACAGAAAATACACAGAGTTCCCATATTACCCGCTCTCAACTACCACTTTGTTTCTCTTAACCATCTTGCATTCATGTGGGACATTTGTTGCAATTGATAAACCAATATGGATACATTATTATTAACTAAAGTTCATAGTTTAAATTAGGGTTCACTCTTTGTGTTTCGCAGTATTGTAAAAATGACATGGGGGAGGCAACTGACCCATTCTAACTTCACAAAGGGGAGGGAAAATCAATATCAACACCCCAAGCCAAGGCTGATGCTATGAGATGGAAGGTCAGAGATACGTCTCACCAGCCCTTCTTAGAAATTTTGACACCGGCTCTCTCTCCCACAGCACACTCTACTTCTCTGCTGAGTTCAATAATTCCTTGCAACGGCCACACAGAACTCATAGACAATACTCACAATTATGGGGTTTATTAGAGAAGTTATTGTCAGGTGCCACTGAGTCAGTTCCAACTCATAAAGATTCTATGTACAACAGAACGAAACACTGCCTGGTCCTGCGCCATCCTTACAATCATTGCTATGTTTGAGCCCATTGTTGCAACCACTGTGTCAGTCCTTCTTGTTGAGGGTCTTCTTTTTTACTGAAAGTCTACTTTACCAAGCATGATGTCCTTCTCCAGGGACTGGCCCCTTCTGATAACATGTCCAAAGTATATGAGACAAAGTCTCACCATCCTTGCTTCCAAGGGAAGTAACAGGTTACAATTCACGTTCAGGAACACTCAGGATACAATTCTTCCCATCAGGACAACCTCTTATCGGCTGTGCCCAAAAGCAGGTCTCTCTCTGGCCCTCAGCCCCTCCGCCTGGCCTCTGTCCTCTCAGGCAAGTGTTACAAAACTCTTTAAGCTCTGCCAATAAGTGACCCTTGGCAGCTACTCTGCCAGCAAGCCTCCTGACCGAAGGCACTTAGCTTTCTTGTTCCACAGGGCAGGAAGCCCATCGTGCCTGGTTCTGCTGCTGCTTCTCTGCTGCTGCTTCTCACCCTCTCCAGTGTTTCAGCTCTCACTCTCTGTCTTCCATGGTACAGCTCCTACTCTCTCTCTCTCAGTGTATCCCTTTAAGCCTGCCAGATGGCAAAACTGACCAAACCCCTTGTTAGCATTCCATATATCTCATTTGGATAGTCTCACTCAGTCATTGTGTGTGAGTCACAAAGACTATGACTAGAAGGGCCATATTAAGTAATTCATTGCAGTGTAGCTGTTCTATGGATTTTGACAAATGCATGATGTTATGTGTCCACCATTATAGTATCATACAGAATAGTCCCACTACCCTGTGCTCTACCTGTTCATTCTTCCCCTCCTCCTCTTGAACCCCTGTCAACCAGTGATCTTTTTATTGTCTCTATAGTTTTGCCTTTACCACAATGTCTTATAGTTGGAATCATACAGTATGTAGATTTTTCAAACTAACTTCATTCACTTTGCAAAATAAATTTAAGATTGCTACATGCTTTTCATAGCTTTATAGCTCATTTCTTTTATCACTGAATATACTCCATTGTATGGATGTACCACAGCTTGTTTATCATTCACCTGTTGAAGGACCTTTTGATTGCTTCCAATTTTTTACAATTATAAATAAAGCTGCTGTAACATTTGTGTGCAGGTTTTTATGTGGATATACATTTTCAACTCATTTGAGTAAATACCTAGAAGTGTGATTGCTAGATCATATGGTAAGCATATATTTAGCTTTATAAGAAACTGCCAGACTGTCTTCCAAAGTTACTATACCATTTTGCATGCCATTTGATTAACAAAATTGACACCATAGTAAACACAACTTAGGGGTTAAATTTATCTAAAATGTGGAAAGTCTTCTCGCATGTTCCCCTCTATCTTCCCAATTCCCTTCCTTGGGGAAGTTTTATCAGTATTTGGTTTTTAAGAGATATTTTATGTCTATAAAAGAAAATATATATTCTTTCTCATTTTTAATGTAAATTTCATCATAATCACTGTCCTGTACTTTATTTTATTTTTTCCATTTGACAATGTATCTTGAATATTGTTCCAGATCTGGATATGAAGAACCTCCTCATTCATTTTTTCAGCTATGTAGTATTCCACTATGTGTTTAAAAAAGAAAAAGTCATTGATTCAGGTCTGATTCATAGCAACCCTATAGGACTGAGTAGAACTGCCCCACAGGGTTTCCAAGGAGCGGTTGGTAGATTTGAACTGCTGAACTTTTTGGTTAGCAGCTGAACTGTAGCTATATAAAATATTTAATGACCGACAGTGTTTTATTATCATATCACCTGCACATAACATAGTAATTGCTTCATAAGAATTTTTTCACAAAAAATTGTATTATATATATATATACACGGAATGAGCAATGGGTTAGTGTACAATAATCTAATAACATGGTTCTTTGTCATTATGAGTTACTGGTCCGGTAAACAGGGACTATTTTTAAGTACCAATTAAAGTAAAAGATGACTGATTTAAATATTTTGGTCCTGAGAGGCACTACTCTAAAGAACGTTTCCGCCTATAGCATAGGTAACTGCCAAGTGCGGGAGCACCTAAGTCTTTTCTACAGTACCTTAAGACAGAAGCTACACCACAAGGGGCCCACCAAGTGGCTTTAGCCTGCAGGCATGTTTTGTTTTGATCTATTGAAATATCTTTGAAGTAGCTGTTATCATTAATTAATTTAGAGATTTAATATAAAAATTTGTACTTGTAGCTCCTGTTGAAAAGCTTAACATTCCTTCCTCCATAACAACAGCCCAGCCACTAGAGCTGAGTAGCACTTCCCTTCTTTCTACAGAGTTCTCTCAGATCTACCCCGGTTAATTTGACTCAATACCTGCCTGAACCCAGTAGGCATTTAAATATTCCGCATGGTTTGTGCTCAAACTACTAGCCTAAATGTTGGCTGTTCAAACCCACCCAGCGATACCACAGAAAAACGGATTTGCAATCTGCTTCCATAAAGATTACAAACAAGAAAACCCTATAAAACAGTTCTACTCTGTCACACATAGAGTTGCCAGGAGTCAGAATTGACAGGACAGCAACGTGCTTGGTTTTATTTAGTTGGACTCAAGTATGCACACCCTCAGATAGTTAGAATCAAAGATCTATATCCAACAACAGGTAGGATGAGTCCTCTAGAATGACAATGACTAATGTGATGGTAATGTAAGGATACCTACCCAACCCACAGCCGTGGAGTCGATTTCAACTCATAGCAACTGTGTACGACAGAGTACAACTGCTCCATAGAGTTTCCAAGGCTGTAAATCTTTATGGAAGCAGATTGCCACATTTTTCTCTCACGGAGCTGGTGGTGAGTTCGGACTACTGAACTTTTCGTTAGCAGCCAAGTGCTTAAATTCCTCATACTACATACAGGTAATATGAGCACGACTGGGCATCTTTCCTCCTCTCAACATCTTCAAAGGTGCTTGGTTTTGTCCAATCGCACAGATATTTGGTATCAATCCCAGACCATAAGCAAAGACTCCTGGAACTGTCCCCTGATGAAACAGAAGGAGGTAAGCAGCCAATTTAAATGCATCATTATGGGGAATCTGGCGCCACCCATATCTGGTAGAAATTTTTAATTATATTAGGCAAAATAATTTAGGATAAATGGAGGATATAAAAGACCAAAGCAATATGGACTACTGAAAGAAGATGTTGCTTAATAATCTGTGACTTTATTAATTGGATAGGTAAACTCTATCCTATTGCTATATACACTGTGCCTGCTTAACTGACCTTGGATACCAAAATATACCACTCATTATGGAGAAAAAAAAAGGGTGAAGATGGGGAAGAAGAAGAATTCTTCAAGACTGGGCAAATAAAAAAATCATGCTAGATTGAAGGGGTATGGAGGCAGGGCAGCCTTTGCAGACCAGAGATCTGTTCACAAAATGATTCTGTTATATGCAGGGCAGGCCTAGGGGTGACACCTGCCACCTGAGGGCCAGGACAGGAGGAGCCAGGCTGCCAGCTACAGAGCCTGAGATGTACACCTCACCCTCACCGTCTGGTAATTTTTCTTCCCTTCCTCCTCAGTTATGCTTTCAAGGTCTATTTGAAGATCCACCACCCGGACTCCACAGTGTGTTAAACCCCACAAAACATAGGGATTCCATATGTTAGGGACAAACCTAAATATTTATTTTCAACCTAACTAAATCTCTGTGATTTGAGTTCTTCAGAAGACAGGTAACCAAGTTAAATATCTTGTGTTCCTTCCTACCTGCCAGCCATCTCTTAAAGGATGTGCTCTCATAGCTGGCTCCTTCAGGGAAGAGGGTGAAGAATGAGCCTGCTCTGGCATCCACTTTTACTTTGCTCAGGAAATGAGGTGACAGTTGAATAAAGACTCACCACACTTCAAAAGATAGATCAGAGCACAGCAGGGACTTTCTGTTCTGGCGTTTTTTACTAGTAACAGCCCCCAAAACAATCAGGATGTGAGGACAAGAATTTTCAAAAAGTAACACTATACACCCTACCTCACAACTCAGTTCTGGAAAGGGGTTACGGGGCGTGGGAGGTTTACCTTCAAATCTCTCATGTGATTCCAGATATAACAAGACTGACCAAATGTCACTCTAATTAGAATGCAATAAAGTTCCATACCAAAATGAATTCCAAGTTTGAACTTGCTTCAAGGGGACATTTGTCTTCATTATGGGGTGTGTGTACTTGGGGCTCGGTGGGCATTTCTGCTTTAAAAAGTCTCATGCTATAATGAGTGTGAATACGGAAACCTTTGCCCAGTCCCAAGCACCGGGCGCTTGCCCCGAACATGGAGTCTCAGCCCCCGGCTGCAACTAGGCCAGGCCCAGCCACCCTTCCAAACAGCTTTCCTATAATTGTTCAAAAAGGTGAAAAGAAAGAAAAACAGCCCTGACAGATTGTGGAGGTGATAAAGTTCCTGAAAATTAGATCAGCTAATAGGGTAAAAGTCTATTATTGCTTGAAATCTCCTAAGGTTTCATACCTCCCCCCCCATCCCCGTCTCTATTTTTAATTGAAATATGAAATTCTTTAGGGGATATAGCCGATTGAGTCAGTAACAAGTCAGAAGCTTAGGCATGCACCTTATTTTGGTCCTAAGTAATATATTTCTTCTTTTTTTTTTGCAGGCTCTCACGTGGTCTCCTGCCCAATGGGATCACTGCCTTGGGATATGATGACTTGGTTTTCTAGGGGAATTTTAGGGCCATTGAGTCACTCAGATCCAACAACTGCTGGCAAATGGGTCTTCCATAAGTTGGAGATTCCTTTTGTCCCCATGTTCTTCCATCCTGCCTTGTTCAGAGTTAGAATTTAAGTGAGTGCATATGCTGCCTCTCCCAGACATGCAGCATGTTGGGAGTACCATACAGGGGCCAGCCAGGGGGACAGAAGAGAGGGTGAAAGGCACCAGAAATGGTGCTATCTCCCAGCAGGGTATGATCCAGCCGACTCGTAGGGTGTGAGGAGAAAATAAAAAGCAGAAAACAAAGGTGGTACTACATGGCCCCTGTCAGGATTTGTCGTTTAACTCTGTCTTTAAAATGAAATGATATCTAGATTGTTTCTATTACAGCATTGTAATAAAAATAAATGTGATATTGTATAAGAATATGTTGGATAAGTAGTTTAAAAAAGCCAGAACTATATCTAAAACAAGGCAAGTGCAGATAACTAAAACTCAAAAATACACTCAAAAGGCAAATGGAAAAATATATGAACTAAGGTTGTATTCAGACTTTTATTTTTAAACATCATTGACAATCTTACGGAACAGTTCTGGTCTACACACACGAATCACCATAAGTTGGAATTAACTCGACAGCAAGCAGCAGAAACAACATATATATTCCACCTCACCAAACTGCTTGAGAAGCAGTGTGACATGGCCATAGTTGGCATGTGCACAGGCTTTGGAACCAAACTTCTGGAATTTAAACTCCTCTTCTGTTGCAAGACCTTGAAAAAATTATTGTTCTTTAGTTGCACTGTTTGTAGAAAGGCGATCGTATTGGGAGGATCCAGTCAATAATTTCAGGTAAAGGATTTAGAACACTGCATTGACATAGTAAAAGTTTGGTAGACATTAGATAGATAGATGGATAGGTAGCTATGTAGATAGGTAGATAGACATAGAAAGAGAGAAAGAGATGCCATTGAGTTGCCTCTGACTCATGGAGACATTACATACAACAGAACAAAATATTTCCCTGTCCTGTGTCATCCTCACAATTGCCAACATGTTAGAGTCCATTGTTGTGGATATTGTGCTAATCCATCTCAACAAGGGTCACCCATGTCCTTACTGGCCCTGTACTTCACCTAACATGATGCCCTCCTCCAGCAATGGCATGTCCAAAGCAAGCTAGTCAGACAACATTCTGTTGTGATTCATAAGGTTTCTTTGGTTAATTTTTGAAAGTAGATCTCCAGGTCTTTCTTCTTAGTCTGTCTTAGTCTAGAAGTTCTACTGAAACCTGACCACCATTGGTGGCCCTACAGATATTTGAAGTATTGGTGGCATAGCTTCCAGCATTATAGCAATACACAATCCACCACAGTACAACAAGCTGACAGGTGGTTATAGTAGATATTAGATCCATATATTCCCTTAATTATTTTTTGTTACTGTGTCTTCTCTGCTTTTGAAAGAGTCTCCTGTCATGTATACTTGAAACTGATGGTTTAATGGATTCCCTTTGTGTTCATGAGGTTTTCCCTGACCCTTCTAACCTATAGTGATATCTCTCCCCTTTGAGTTCCTAGTGTACTTATTGATGGTCCCCCAGATGGAGATTAATAATGAACTGCCTTTTGGTACCAAGGTGTTGTTTATTATTTTCTAAGAAGCAGCACCGACAGAAGAATTAGTTTAAACCTGGGAATCTGCAGATCAGGGATTGAGTTGTTGATCCATCACCAACAAGAATCTCATTTGATGTCTCTGAGTTTCATTATATTAATTTTTAAAGTGATTTTGAAGTAATAATAATACCTACCTCACAATTGTGAGGATCGACAGAAAGAAGGTCTATAAAGGTGTTTTGATTTCATTTTTTTACAACCAGGAAAAATTTATTTGCTACCCTTATACGTGTTCTGATCTGTAGAAATTAACTATAAAGGCTTTAAGAAATGAAGTGTTACATATTCCAGAGTCCTACGGCATCTGGCAGAATATTTTTCACATAACAAATACTCAATAAATATTTACTGACTGTTTAGTTGATATAATGAATTAATGCAATAATGAACAAAAATGCAGATTGAATGAGATTTCATTGGATGAAAAAAATTAGAAGAGACATAGAGTGGGCAGAGCAGATGAAAGGGTTTTGGGATGTTCCCAAGAAAAGGGATTGAGACTTGATTACAAGTATGTGTGTGTGTATGTATGTGTGCGGAGGGGAGAGAGAGACAGGACACATGCACTCAGTCAACCTTTACATCCTAACCTTAATTTTAAAGAAAAATAGAAGGAATATAATATATAAAATAAGAAAACATGTATTTCAATATCTAAATGCACAGGCTGAAGACAGAACTATGCTAGGAAACATAATGAAGTATTTGGTGCTCTCACCCTATACATAGAGTCTTCATGAATAAATCAACTACAAATCAGACTAACGCAGCATCTAGAATTGGTATTCAAATACCAGGGATGATATTGTCTTTGGTGATGCGATTTTTGGAAATTACAAAAACTCTTGATAAATTTCTGAACAAAACAAAACAAAAAAATAATCTTTGATTTACATAGTACTTGCATTTATGGAAAACTCAGCATGTATTGAAGCTAACCCTGCTTACAAAACAGGGGTTGAGTCTAGGCTTGTACTGCCTACATGAAAGATTGGTAAGACATTCAAAAGTTGTGTGGGGCTTGGGTTAATTCTTTCCATGTGAGATTTTCCACATATGAAAATATTTCAGTCTCTTTTGACTTCCAACAACTAAATTCCAGTGACGTTCCTAATATTTTTAACAACAAAATACTCCCAAATTTTCAAAATGCCCACAGAGATCTGTACTGCCTCCAGTGACAATCATAGCTTTGCAGGATTAGAAGAATGATATACTGTAATTTATATGTATTTATATGTATTTCTATGCTGGTACCTCCAGGGTCAGTAAGAGACAGCAGGACATCGGAGAGTTGCAGAAACCAGAACCAAGGCAAGTGGATTCAACATGGCTTGGAGGACAACTAGTTCCATCTCTCACCATGCTCAATGCCCACATTTTTCACAGAAGGGTTTACGAAAGCCGACATTCTCACGAGGGGGACCTCAAACTGTCACTGGGTAAACGTAGCTTGATGAGCTGATCTAAATTAATCAGGCCAAGAAGTAAGCACTTAGGTCTGATTTTTTTTCTTAATAACAGAATTATATATTTTTTTAAATTAAATTTCATGAATTATTGCCCCAGCTCTATGCTTCGCCTTTCCTGTGCTGAATGCCAGTCATGCAATCTATCGGTAGGGTCAGTCCAAGAAAAATTGAAAAATCAAGTTTTTCCTTCTCCATCCTTTTCTCCAATTTAAATAATAAAATCATGTCTCCAAAGTGCCACCCAGGCCAGGCTCTCCCTTGGAATAGGATGTGTTTTTTACCAGTGTCCTCAGCACATCTCAGTTTGGATCCCTTCAGAATCAGAAAACTCACCACTTATTTCATTCGGATCAGTACAACACATATATGAGAAAACCATTTACTCTAAAGTAGTTCTGTGTATTGGAATCACCTCTAGTCTGTATCTAGCCATATCCTTCAAGGGTCCCTGTTTGCACTAGCCATGCAGAAATGAAGGTGAATGAGTCACATCCTCCCCTTTACTTGCTAATGTTGTACATCAGCAAAGCAAGTAAAAAAAAAAAAAAAAAAAATCTGTGAAGTAAAAACAAAACAAAACAACACCTTCCTCTGGTTTTTGTCTTCTCTGCAAAACAAGCTTTAGGCGCCTTAGATATTGAGCTAATAATAGAGAGAATCTATTTGAAGCAAATTTTCGATCTTAGGTGCTTACCTCACTTCTAATCATAACTCCTGCAGAAGAATTCCTTTTAAGGACTTGATAAATCTTCATGGGGTGGGGCGGTCTTCACAGTCACGTGGGTTCTCCTTTAGTATAAGCTTCCACAAGACCCATCACCGGGGCCCCCTTTGCACACTCACATTTTTTTTAAGGTAGTAGGTGTATGTTTACTGTCTCTTGAATGGCAGCATACATGACATAATTCAGTCATTAAGAAAATTGATGTATATTTTATTAATAAAAAGTTTTATTCTATCTAAGTTCATTCTGCTGTGACATTTACAAAAACAAAGGCAACTAAGGAATAGTCACCAGATGTGTATTCCCTAGTGTTTTTCACAATTCACACAGAAGCTAGGCTTTTGAGTCATCATTCTCTAGTCTCGAGAAAGAGTACAACCACCAACACCCCAGCTGTTATTGCAAAGTTATGATATTTCTGGCATTGTGCTAAATTCCCTAAATAAATTGTCTTTTTAAATTTTCACAACCACCCTATGAGGTAGGTTTAATAATTATTGCCAATAAATAAATTGAGGTGTAGAGAATATAAATTGCTTTCCGAAGTTCACACAGTTTGTAAGTGAAGGAGCCAAGAGTTGAAGGCAGGCTAATGCCAGCATTTTTGCACTTAACCTCGTTCTTCTGCTTAAGGGATTCTCTAGCAAAGGCAGCCTCTAATCCACATTAGCGATTCCACTGTAGGACTTCTGCAGGGTTTTTGCACTCCTCCTTGATGATCCAACCAGGGATAAAGTGTTAGAAGAGATGGAATTTAGTGACCTTCCTAGCCAGGAAGAAAGATGTGTAAAAACTGCTAGGAACAATACAGCTTTATTAACTAATTGCTGTAGATTCCAAGATTGCCCCAAATCAGGACAGGTCTTGAGAGAGAACTTCCACCAGCATCTGACCAAAAGGGAACCATAATATGTCTTGTAGGGTTATGTGAAAGGCCTCACAATAGTGCTAGTTCAACAGGACAGCCCTCTGGAACACCACCACATGGCAAAACATCTCTAAGTTAGAAGGCTCTGCTTACATGCAGTTCAACCTGGGGGAGAACTGAAATCTTGAATAGGATTTAATTTTACACCTGTAATTTTGAAACCAACAGGATTATTTCCCAATGAGGATCATCATACAGATAAAAAGAATAGTTTGTTGAATCTATTCTGTGATTTCTAGAGTTTCAGTGATTTGTTCCACCCAAATAACAACCCTAATATTTTGCTAATGTCTAAACTTTCCCACTTTAATATAAAGATAGAAATACAGTTACTAACCTTAATTACAAAGTATAAATGACTAATACCAGGGCAGGTGTTTTTGTGAGCAGAGTTCATGGTATAGGAAAGAAGAAAGAGAGAAAATTGCTTTGTGTAGAAGTGATAGTGAGGAGAGGTTGGGCATCAAGAGTAGAGGCAGGGCACATGATATATGGCTCCCTAAGCTTCTCAGTTTTGCCACAGGCTTTCTCTTAGATTAGAGTAGAGGAAGTCATGAACTGTGTACATCTAAATTAGTCTCGTCTGCCACACTTCCACAAAGAATCCCACTGGGTCTGTCTCGCTCTGATGCCTCAGTGCTCACTCATATACTACCACTCATCATGAGCAAACCATTGCTTATATACTTCGTGATTCTTAATTTATATTTTAGCTCATGAATGAAATTTCAAAGGAAGCAGGGATAATGCCTTTTATCTTTCTATATTCTCCTTATTGTAAAGAACACTACTGAAAAAAAATCAGTAAATGCTAGATGAATGACTTCCTGATAGAATCAGAAAACCAAAATAATGAATATGAAACCCAGAACTGGACTGAAAGACACATATCCCCATGTTGTATTTCAAAATCCAAAAAAGTTAACCAACTTGCCCAAGGCCACACTCATAACTGGTAGCCATTCAGGACAAGAACTCAGGTGTTCTAACCCCCAGTCAATTTTCCTTCATTATATCATGAGCTGTCTCACAGAGCCTAACAAATTAGGCCTAGGGAATGTTATATGTTTTCTATTGTCTTCATTTTTCTTTTAAATTTGGCACACAATTTTTGTTCATTGGACCATCTAAACTTCTACTTTTCATTGTTCAAGGGAATTGTCCCTAAAACTATCAACAAAAATGACAGGGATATCTATCCATCTGCTCATTCATCCATCACATACCCTGATACAGTTATTTACATAGCGCAGTGACACTGTAAGCAAACACTGGTGCAGAAAAAGAGAAAGTAGAGAGGACAAAAAAGACATCTGGGATTTTTATGAGCCATTTGCTTTACAGTGTGCAGAACCCAATAAGCATTATGTATACAGTAGGTATATCTATCACAGTCTATACGATGCTTTGGTGATAGTGCATTAGCCATTATCAATAGAGCCATTACAAAAGACACTATTCCCAGTTCTGCTGAGCGGCATACATTGGTACATTGCCAACTAGTTGCATGTGATGCAGAAATCTGCAACAGTTTATTAGACATTATATTTAGAGAAAGCTGTAGAAGCTTCTTGCTAAAAAGACAAATAGATTCCCAGAAGTAGTGCCTCTAATTCAAGCACTTAAATTGACAGCTTGCACCAAGTCCTTAAAAATAATAAAAAAAAAAATCCTGTAGTGTGGTTCTGCCTTTGTTAAATTAACACCATTCCACACACACAAACATACTCACGTGTACAAACACAAGCATGTACACACACACACTCACACACATACACACAAACACAGGCTTTCAAAGGCTTGGAAATAGAATTTGACACTGCTAGCTATATCGACCTTAAGATGGAGCCTTCAGAAGACCAGGTCTTTTCTCTCTCTAGTGTCTTCTCAGAACACCAATTAAATGACTGAGCATATAGTCGGTGTTCAGCAAATTGACTGAAATATTGATTGATTTTTTTTTATTTTAAACTGTCACCATCTCTGCAGATTCTGTTTTATTCCCAGGGAGAAATTCTATGGTCATCAAATGATGACCAATTTCTTCAAGGAAGTGAGTTAGATCCTTAAAGAAAGGAAGGTGATTTGGCAGCTACAGGATTTTAGATTGTTATTTTGTCTTTTTTCAGACAGTGTGTAAGTTGGTTGAAGTCAAATGCATTGGGGATTCTCTTTCCTTAGTGATAATTGTGTTGCTGTCCCATCAGTCTGAGAGGGAAAAACCAGCTCTCCCATGTTTTCCTTCTCCTATACTCTCCTATAACATCATCCCTCCACCCAAACACATAGACACTAGGGTCCAAGCTTGACTTCAATCACAGTGAACCAGAACAAGGGCATTGTGAGTCTTCCAACCCTGATTCATGTGCAGAGAGTCAGATACTGATCCTCACCTCTCCCTTCAACCCAGCTATCTGAGTTATCTAGTGCTGCTATAACAGAAACACCATAAATGGATGACTTTAACAAACATAAATTTATTCTCTCACAGTCTAGGAGGCTACAACTCCAAACTCGGGACTTCAGCTCCAGGGGAAGACTTTCTCTCTCTGTTGGTCCTGACCAAAGGTCCTTGTCATCAGTCTTCCCGTGGGTCTAGGATTTTCTCAGCACAGGGACCCCAAGTTCAAAAGAAATGCTCCACTCCCAGCACTTCTTTCTTGGTGGTATAAAATTCCTGTCCTCTCTGCTTGATTCTCTCTTTTATATCTCAAAAGAGATTGACTCAAGATACCACCTAATCCTATAGACTGAGTCCTGACTCAATAACATAACTAGCTCTAATCCTGCCTGATTAACATCATAGAGATTAGGATTTATAATCACATCACATCACAAAATGGTGGACAATTACACAATACTAGGAATCATGGCCTAGCAAAGTTGATACACATTTTTGAGGGACAATTCAATCCGTAACATTCCACCCGTTCATCTTCCAAAATTCATGTCCTTGCCACAAGTAAAAAACAATCACCTCCAATTTCAAATTCCAAAAAAATTCCCCTCCATCTGTGAAATCTAGAATACAAGTTATCTGCTTCCAAAGTACAATGGCCGAACAGGCACAAGGTAGACATTTCCATTATAAACAGGAGAAAATGGAGGGAAAGAAGAGATAACAGGCACCAAGCAAGTCAGCAGAACACATTACATTAGCTCCCAAAGTTTGAAAATAATCCTCTGTTCCCTGAGACCATTTAGGCAATGGCTCTGCCCTCCAGATTCTGGGTGCCAGCCACACTCTCCTGATTCTTGGTTAAGGCCCCTATGCCCTGGGTTTCAGCTCCACTTTCCAGGCTCACTGGAAGGTCAACTATGCTCTTTTGCATTTGGGCAACCCCATTCTCCTAGTCCATCTGAGTGGCAACTCCACTCCCTTGGCCACTGCAGGCCCCATTCTTCTGCCCCTTGGGCATGGCAGACCTGCTTTCTCAGCTTTAGGCAGTGGATCTGGCAACATCTCACTGGCACTTGTGAAAGGCAGTGCTACACTCCAGAACAGAGCTGGTGAACATCTGACTTTTTGAAACCACGCTTTGAGATCCAGCAGGCCATGGTTCCACTCTTTGAGATCCCAGAGATCATGACCCTACCCTTTGAGACTGAGGCAACTCTGTTTCCTGTGTTCTTGTCTCTTCAGCTTCTGCTTCCTGGTTCCTTGGCCTCTCAGACCCCTGACCTCTCAGCCTCTCTGTCCTCTTGGACTGTCTGACCTCTGCTTTGCTCAGGTAAATGTTACAAAGCTCCTTAGCTCTTCCAACAAGTGTCCGGAGGCACCCTACTCCACCAGGAAGCCTCCTGCCCAAAGGCACTCAGCTTTCTTACTCCTTGGAATGGCTCCTGTGCTGTCTTGCACCAGTCTCCTGGTTCTACTGCTGCTTTTTCTCTGCTGCTGCTTCTCAAGGTCTGTACTGTCTCTAGTGTTACAGCTCTTCCCACTTCCTTCTGAGTCCTCATCAGAATTGTCTTTGATGTCCGTAATTCCACCAACAGTCTCTTAAAGGCAATCTAGGATTTTATTATTAGGCACTTCAAAACTTCCATTCTCTACTCATTACTCAAATCCAAAAAGGGTTCTACATTTTAGGTATCTGTTAGATCAGCACCCCACTTGCTGTACCAAATTCTGTCTTAGTTATCTAGTGTTGCTGTAACAGAAATACGATAAGTGGATGGCTTTAGCAAACAGAAATTTATTCTCTCACAGTCAAGGAGGCTACAAGTCCAGACTCAGGGCTTCAGCTCCAAGGGAAACCTTTCTCTCTCTGTCAGTTCTGGGGAAAGGTCTTGTAATAAATCTTCCCCTGGTCTGGGAGCTTTTCAGCACAGGGACCCCAGATCCAAAGAAAATGCTCCACTCCTGGCACTTCTTTCTTGGTGGTATGAGGCCCCTCTCCTCTCTGCTCAATTCTCTCTTTTTTATAGAAAAAGAGATTGGTTCAAGATACAACCTAATCCTGTAGATTGAGTCTTGCCTCATTAACATAACTACCTCTAATCCTGCCTCATTAACATCATAGAGGTCAGGATTTATAACACGTAGGAAAATCACATCAGATCACAAAATGGTGGACAACTCACACAATACTGGGAATCATGGCCTAGCCAAGATGACACACATTTCTGGGGAACACAATTCAACCCATAACAGCAGCTAAAGGAAATACTACTTTTACCTTCTCAGACTCCTTCACCATCCCCTTCTTTCTTCCTTCTAAAAAATAAAAATTATTTCTTGCTGGAAAGAGGGAGGAGAGAGGGAAAGCAACTGTTATATGTGACTGAACTGGAGCACCAACTTCTATGGTTTAGGAGATGTGGGATAATTTGAGCAGCAATGGGGAATAAAAGGATTAGAGAGTGCAGAAAGTGATTTTTACAATTATTTCAGGGAGACATGAATTAGATCTCCTTTAATTAACATCCTTCAAGACGTGTAACTAAATAATGGGCTTCTTTTTTAATTTCCTCCCACTGCTTAACTGCTTTTTGAATACAATATTGAGGAGAGACTGGATCATGTGGATTCCCAAGTTCATAATATTTATACAGAGTCTTAGGGATGGATCTTTATGGGCCTTCTACTCCTATCTCTCACACAAGACTGGGAACTCAGCTGCATGATTACTGGAAGGTGTTTGCAGGTTCTCTGCTTGAATACTTCCGATGCTGATATTTCATATTTAGGTGAAAACTTGCTTTGCTTCAGCTTCCATGCATTAGTTCTAATGGTGTTCTCAGGACATGCACAGAATAATTCTACTTTCTCCTTCACTGTCTCCCACTAAGCTATATTATCTCTCAGTAAGTATGCTTTCTTCCACTCTGAATATCACTGGTTCTTTGAGTAGCTCCTATGACATATTTCCCAGGTCTTTTACAATGTCTTTTCCTCTCATCTGAACATATTTCAGGTTGTAATACCATACCTAAATGGTAACCCCATAACTAAATACAATACCCTAAATATATTCTGATAAGTGAAAGAGCTCAGCAGAGCTGTTACTTCATTTATATTTGCTTGGCATTATACTTTATTTCTACTCTCATATGCTGTTTGTCCTGGTTGAATAACCTTTAGTCCATGTCCTACAATGAAGCTCTTTATGCATCCTTATCTGTACTTTTTCAAAGGTAATATGCATGATCAGCATGAGAATTAACTCTAGAGTCAGATCTAAATGAGTTCAGATCCCATCTTGACCATTCACGGGCTAGGAGACTTTGAGAAAGTCAAATAATCTGTTGGCAACAGTTTTCTCATTTGTAGCTTTTTCTTTTTTTTTAATCTAGCAAATACACTAAGTGCTCCTTTATGCACTTTTATCAATTATAAATAAAATGTCCAGTTTGGACATTTTATTGCGGATATTTGAGGTTGTTTAAAATCTTAGTGAAGCCATTCAAAGCTTTCATAATTAAAATTGTTCAGGCATTCATTCTTCTACCAGCTTTTCTATCATCTGCTTCCTTGGTAAAAGTTGTACATGGACCACATTGTCAGCATCACCTGGAAGCTTGTTAGACATGCAAAATCTCAGGCCACTCCCAGACCATTAAATCAGAATCTGGTTTTTAACAAAATCCCTAGGTGATGCACATTACAGTTTGAGAAGCACTCCTCTGTGAGTGTTTCCATAGGGTTGAGAAATATATTAATCAATACAGCATTTTGGAGAATTTCCTTGAAGACAGTTATGGTCATTTATGATCAGTTACTAAATTCTTTGCATAGGATGGCTCGAAAAATAAGAGTACACTTAACGCTACTGTAATTAAAACCATGTTATACCACTTTCCAGGAATAGATTGGAAGGATTTTTTAACAAATGTTCTTCTTTATTTCTCCAAGTTAGAATCCAAACCTTAATTTTATAGGTAGCTCAGTGAACAGGGCCAAGGCTAGGGAGGTTGAATACACAGCTGGTACTCAGAAGCCAATGCCTGGCTTCAAATCTTGCCTTGGTCACTTACTCCCAGGATAATTGGGGCCACTCGCTTACATCTCAAGGTCTCAGTTCCCTCATTTGTGCAATTAAGATAATAATAGTACCTGTCTCCTAGCTTTTTTGTGAAGATTACACAAAATAATCTATATAAATCACTTAGAAAAATTCTTCAAATGGTTTAGGTGTCCTCTTCCAATTCTGGATTCTTACATAGCTTGTTATTTGGAAGGGTTGTTTTGGTTCATAACCAATTCTTCTGTATGTTGTCTTCACATTTATAAGTGGCTTGATTGGGAGGACACTATCTTATGCAGGTATTCCTTAAGTCACAAATGGACTATTTGTCTAATGTCCATAGGAAAGACAGATAAGCATCTGGAATACATTTTTCTGTAGAATCATAGCTGAATCCACAAATACACATTTGAGCAATGATCAGGCTGACTTATCACACAGTACTAGTTATACTATAGTGTCTAACCACCTCTTATGACAATATATTTACTAGAAAATCCGTTTATGTCCTCACAGGGATAACTTCTGCCTCAATAGAATTAGTATCTTTCTATAGAGAGTTGAAGGGTCAGGGGCTAAAAGGAGGTAAGTGTGGGATTCAGTTCCCAGGGGTCAGGCATAACTGCTGGTATGATGCTGTGTACTTATTGATTATATCTGGCTTTCCTCAAATTCTTGAAGTCGTAGGTAGATGAATACCTGTATAAATAGAGAGAAGCACCAGCCTTGGAACTAAACGTCATAGATCTGTGAGACCTTTCATAGTAACTAAACTTTAACCTCTATTTAATTAATTTAAATTATCTGGACCTTTTTTCTTTATCTATAAAATAGGAAGAAATATCAACATTTTCATCAGGTGGCTATAAAAATAGGTATTTCATTAGAAATGTCTTTGTAAATTGTTAATATCTAACAAAAACACAAAGAAGAAAATAAAGTGATGTTGATGATGGTGACTGTATTTTCACCCCATTGACTTTGGTGCCCTCTCCATTCTTACAATGATAGTATGCAGAATCTATGCTTTATGATTTGATATGGAAATTCCAGAGAGTATTACTAGAAGTAATGAATGAAATTGACTTCTGTTAGCACCACAATTGCTATTTATTTCCACCTCTGACCCAACGTGGAGACTGCCATATGATAAATACCAAGGATGTTAAAAATGGCCCTTAAGTATCTCCCCCACTGGCCTGCTATGGGGTTAAGTCGCTGTAATAGCATTATTCCTTAAGGGAGTCTAGTGGAGCTACAGTTATATATTTTTTTCTTTTAATCTGAGTCAAGGCTAATGTGTTATGCTAGGAGGGTTAATATATTAGCTAGTTAACATATTAGCAGGGGTTATTGTCTCTGATTAAGCCATTACCAGCTATTGTCCTGTAGCAAAGAAAAAGACCCTGAGAGAATGGGGAACATGGTGGGCAAGTTTTGAAAGACATGCAAAATTAAGAGAATCAAACCTAGTTTGGTCTAGTTAAATTTTTAGTATGGGGGTGTCTAGGCACTAAATCACTGAGATTGGGTATCTAGAAGAGCCTCCAAGAAAAGAAAATGCCCAATTGATTACTTTTTTCATGGGCCAGCCTTTGCATGCATGCCAGATTGTGTATGCAGTTCAGCACGGGGTTTGTATAAAAGTTTGAATAGTAAGGCACTATAAATTCCTTTGTAAAACTGAAAGCTAGTGATTAAACTTCCTCCTCATCACAGAGGTTGCTCTCTTTTTCATCCACATACAAAACAACTTATGGGGAATTTGTTTCAGTTTTCATTTGATTCCCTACATATATATTCACACACACACACATATATTCTAAAATAATTTGTGATTAAAATAAATAAATAAATAAATTCTTTAGATTTCCTAATATTTTGGGGCCCTGGGGGAAAAAAAATTCATCTCCTAGATCTAAAGCTGCAAGATGATAATATTGAAATGCAAGTCACAAGCTTCAATTAGGTACAATCAGAAATCATGCAGTGACTTCATTAAGTATCATTAAGAATGATCAAAATATTGCTCTTAGGAAAAATACATCAAAAGCATTGCATTTACACATTGATTAAACAGGATCTGCAGTTTCTAAAATCTGGTATGAGAAAAAAGAATGGAGTAAATTAAGTGCTCATATCCCACTTAGCAACAAGGGAGTGCTTAGCAACTGGCAAAGGAAGAAATAAAAGGAGATGGTGGAAAACAAAATATGATCAGCCTGTGCAAGAGGGGACGAATCAAGAAATAACAATGTAACTAATTGGGGATGGAGGAGAGGTTGCTGTCGCAGGAGCAGTGGGCAAGTTGACGTCAGTCTGCTTTGTGAAAGGTTTTTATTTCTAATGTTAGGAAATCAGGCTTATAATTAGGAATCAGGGACACAGGGAGGACACTCATCAAAAGCATGAAGACAGAATCATTTCTGGTGATTTCCATGTACCCCTTTGCAGACCCCTTTCCCTTTCCTAGGTCTCTGGGTGGTGCAAACAGTTTGCGATCGGCTACTAACTGAATAGTTGGAAGTTCGAATCCACCCAGAGGCACCACGGAAGAAAGGCCTGGGGATCAACTTCTGTAAGATTACTTGTTGCCATCGAGTCGATTCTGACTCATAGTGATCCCACAGGACAGAGCAGATCTGCCCCATTTGGGTTTCCGAGGAGCAGCTGGTGGATTCAAACTGCTGACATTTTGGTTAACATCCAAGCTCTTAACCACTGTACCACCAGGGCACCAACAGCGCTCCTCCATAAGTTTACAACCTTTGAAAGCCCTAGCGAGCGCAGTTCTACGCATGCACATGTGGTTACCATGAGTTGGAATCGACTCAAGGGCAACAGATTTGGTATAATTTGGTTTCCCTTTTTGTGGACTCAGATATGTAGCTTATTCCTCACTTCCACAAAGACTTAAGCCTTAGGGATTCTTAAGGAAGTGTTGATATTGTATCCCTCTAAGAACTCTTTAACTGTCATGTTCAAACCTTGCCCCTGATCTCCTTGCTTTACATTAGGTCTACCTTCCCGTCCACTCTGTGACTTCAGCTCCCACTGTACACTGATAATTCTCAACCCCTCTTATCTATTCACAGACATCTGTTTCCTGTGCTTCAATCTGGGTCACGAATCTCCCACAGGCCACTTAAGCCTGACATAGCCAAATCTCAGCCACCTTACCCTCCTGCTCCTCTGCTCATTTTCCACCTTTTGAAAACCATCATCCACACAGACACCCCATCTAGGAACTTCCCTATCACCGCACCACCCATGTCCAGTTGGTAGCTATGTTTCTTAATTCTATCTCTGAAATATGTCTCAGACTCACTCTCCTTCACAATCAATCTTAGATCAAAAATTCATCATTCCTCACCATGAGAAAAGTCCAAATTCATAGCATCATATGAAGGCTCTTTGTAATCTAGCCAAATTGATTTTTCCTTTTAACCTTGGTTCTGCCACTGCCACTTCCTATTTGCACACAGCCCATGTTCAAAACATATTAAATGTGTTCTCATTCTTGGAACATGCCATGTTCACTGATGCCTCTTGTCCAAAACTCATGGTGTGTTCTCTTTTTAGAATACCCTTTCTTTTTACTAAACCAGAAAAACTCCCACAGAGTGTTACTTTCAAGCCTGTATTAGCTCTTCTAGGAAAAGCTTACCATTTTTTTTTTTTTTTTTGGTTTTGCAGTGTACCTACAATAGTAGAATTATTGCACAGGATTAGAATTATGTATTTACAACAGTTTCCCCACTAGAGTGAGAGTTCCTCTATAGCAATGCCATGACATATTCATCTACATATCATTCCTAGTACTGGGCTTATGGTAGCGCACATACTAATTGTTGAATAAATCCCAAAGAAATAGGTACTTATAATTTCAGCATTATAGTAAGTATCTTTGAAAACAGTAGACATTTCATAAGTGTGTGATTAATTGAATTAAATATATGGATAAGGATCTAGTTTCCCCAAAATCAGAACTTATATATCAGAAATTGAAAAAATGTTTTCTTAAAGGGACAGATAGTAAATATTTTAGGCTTTGCAGGCCACACTCTTTCTATTGAATCTGTTAAACTCTGCCTTGAAGCATGAAAGCAGTCATACACAATACATTTAAACAAAAAAAAAAAAAAAATGAGCATGGCTGGCTTCTAATACAATTTTATTTGTGGACACTAAAATTTGAATTTCATATAATTTTTTGGTGTCATAAAATAGTTTTCTTTTGATTATTTTTTCAATCATTGACATATGTTGCAACAATTAGCTCAAGAATCATACAAAAACGGGCAGTTGATTGGATTTGGTCCATGGGCTGTAGTTTGCTCATACCTACTATAGCTCACTACCTGTTTCAACTCCTTATTTGGTCAATTCCTTTAATGCACCACAGTTGGATTCTTGCCTTCTTAAATTTGCTCAGTACGTTTATTACAATGTCATTATCTTATTCTAGCTGTCATTTTAGACACATCCATACCAGAAAATCTCCCAGGACATTGGTTTAGATACACTTCCTTTGCTAGTGATAGTATGTTAAACCATTGACCCTCAACACTTACTAACATTGTCTGTATTGAACAGGGAAAGATTTTGGCCTGTTCTTTCTAGCAATTTTAGGACAAACACAGAGTCTCTGTGTAATCCAGTGTTTGGCAACCATTTACTCCTTGGGTACCTCCCATATTGCCACAGTCATGTTTTCAATAACTATCACCTTGCTTCCTGAGATTCCAAGGTTTCTTCTTATACTGCCACCTTTTCAACTGTCAAAGCAATTTTTCCCCTATCTAAAGCTTTAAAAAATATTTTTAACTGAGTATCACTTCAAATCTCCTTGTTCTTACTAAATTGATCTTACTACCCTCACTTTCTCCCCCAATATGAAATTGTAAACTCCCAAGACCCTCTGTGGTAACTTCCTTTCTCACACCCTCAGTATTTCTCTCAATTTAGTGATATAAGTTATTCAATGCTACTAAGATATATCATAATAAATACAATGATATTCAAAAAGATCGCTGTCAAGAGGAGGGGAAATAGGACGAAAATAAAGGAAAGAGAACAAAAATAATAAGGAGCAGAGACCAAAAATATGGAAACAGGAAAATTGTATCATATAATACATGTTTAAATATTAGAATCTATAAAATTCTTTCCAAATATTATCTCCTATGAGCTGGAAAAATAGAAAAATTACTTTTAGCATGATATGGAGAATTGAGTCAGTCAAAAAGAGAAAGGCGGCTCAATCTAATTTTTAACCCTTTTGCCTGAGTCATAAAGTTTTTGAAAGTCTAATAGAAGACTGACAGTTTCTCTTTCTTAAATTCCATCTCTGTTCAGGTTCTGGGTGTCCTGGGTCTTTTTATCTGGATAGAAATCGAATTCTAGCCCTGCATCAGAACATTCTAGCCCCTTGAAATGACATTTAGATTCCTCAGCTGCTGTTTCAAAAGACATCCAAACCTACAAATATTAAACTAAGTTTGGTCCCCAAAATTGGAGGCCAGCACTCGTCTGTTGGTTTGTCGTACTGTGGTGGCTTATGTGTTGTTTTGATGTTAGAAGCTATGCCACCAATATTTCAAATACCAGCAGGGTCACCCATGGTGGACAGGATTCAGTGGAGTTTCCAGAATAAGTCAGACTAGGAAGAAGGACCTGGCAATCTAGTCCTAACAAAATTGGCCAATGAAAACCTTATGAATAGCAGTGGAACATTGTCTGAAGTAGTGCTGAAAGATGAGCCCGTCAGGTTGGAGGGCACTCAAAATAAGACTGGGGAAGAGCTGCCTCCTCAAAGTAGAGTCGATCTTAATGATGTGGATGGAGTCAAGCTTTCAGGACCTTCATTTGCTGATGTGGCATGACTCAAAATGAGAAGAAACAGCTGCAAACATCCATGAATAATCAGAGCATGGAATGTACAAAGTATGAATCTAAGAAAATTGGAAGTCATCAAAAATGAAATGGAATGCATAGATTGATATCTTAGACATTAGTGAGCTGAAATGAACTGGTATTGGCCATTTTGAATCAATCATATGGTCTACAATGCCTATGCCAAGAAAAAACAAATTGAAAAGGTGTGGTGTAGCATTCATCTTCAAAAAGAACACTTCCAGATCTATCCTGAAGTACAACACTGTCAATGGTAGGATAATGTCCACATGCCTACAAGGAAGACCAGTTATTAGCACTATTATTTAAATTAATGCACCAACCACTAATGCCAAAGATGAAGAAATCAAAGTTTTTACCAACTTCTGCAGTCTGAAATTGATCAAACATGCAATCACGATGCATTGACAATTATTGGTGATTGGAATGTGAAAGTTGGAAACAAAGAAGAATGATCCATAGTTGGAAAATATGGCCTTGGCGATAGAAATGATAACAGAGATCTCACGATAGAATTTTGCAAGACCAGCAGATTGTTCATTGCAAATACCTTTTTTCAACAATAGAAACTGCAACTATACACATAGACTTCGCTGGATAGAATACACAGGAATCAAATCAAGTACATCTGTGGAAAGAGATGATGGAGAAGCTTAATATCATCAGCTAGAACAAGGCTAAGTGTTGACTGCAGAACAGAATATTAATTACTCATATGCAAGTTCAAGTTGAAGCTGAAGAAAAGTATAAAAAATCCATGAGACCCAAAGTACAACCTTGAGTATATCTCACCTGAATTTACAGTCCATCTTAAGAATAGATTGGACTCATTGAACATTAACGATTGAAGATCAGATGAGTTCTGGGATGACATCAAAGACATCATACATGAAGAAAGCAAAAGGTCATTAAAAAGGAAGGAAAGAAAGAAAAGACCAAAATGGATGTCAAAAGAGACTCTGAAACTTGCTCTTGAACACAGAGGAGCTAACACAAATTGAAGAAATAATGAAGTAAAACAGCTGAATAGAAGATTTCAAAGGGTGTCTCCAGAAGACAAAGTAAAGTATTATAATGAAATGTGCAAAGACCTGGAGTTAGAAAACCAAAAGGGAAGAATGCTCTAGGCATTTCTCAAGCTGAAGGAACTGATGAAAAAATTCAAGCTTTGAATTGTAATATTTAAGGATTCTATGGGCAAAAATCTTGAACTATGCAGGAGACATCAAAAGAAGATGGAAGGAATACACAGACTAACCGTACCAAAAATAATTAGTCAACATTCACCCATTTCAGGAGGTAGCATATGATGAAGAACAGATGATACTAAACGAAGAAGTCGAAACTGTACTGAAGGCTTTGGTGAAAAACAAAGTGCCAGGAATTGATGAAATACCAACTGAGATGTTTCAAAAAAAGGATGCAGCACTGGAGGTACTCACTCTTGTATGCAAGAAAATTGGAACACAACTATCTGGACAACTAACTGGAAGAGATCAATATTTGTGCCCATTCCAAAGAAAGGTGATCCAATAGAATGCAGAAATTATCAAACAATATCATTAATATTACATACATGTAAAATGTTGCTAAAATAATTCAAAAATTGTTGCAGCAGTACATTGACAGGGAACTTCCAGAAATTCAATCCAAATTCAGAAGAAGGCATGGAACTAGGGTTATCATTGCCCATGGCAAAGGGATCTTGGCTGAAAGCAGAGAAATACCAGAAGAATGTTCCCAAACCAAAACCAAACCTGTTGCCATCAAGTCAATTCTGACTCACAGTAACCCCATAGGAAAGAGAACTGCCCCATAGAGCTTCCAAGGAGTGGCTGGTGTATTCGAACTGCCGACCTTTTGGTTAGCAGCTGAGCTCTTATCCATTGCACCACCAGGGCTCCAGAAAGGTGTTTACCTGTGTTTTATTGACTATGCAAAGGCATTTGACTGTGCGGATGACAATAAATTATGGATAACATTGTGAAGAATGGGAATTCCAGAACACTAAGTGGTTTAAAGTCAAAAAAGGTGTGCATCAGCGTTGTATCCTTTCACCAGACTTATTCAAACTGTATCTTGAGCAAATAATCTGAGAAGCTGGACTATATGAAGAAGGACATGGCATCATGATTGGGGAAAACTCGTTAACAACCTGCAATATGCAGATGATACAAACTTACTTACTGAAAGGGAAGAGGACTTGAAGCATTTACTGATGAAGATCAAAGGCTATAGGCGTTAGTATGGATTACACCCCAACACAAAGAAAACAAAAATCCTCACAACTGGACCAATGAGCAACATCATGATAAATGGAAAAAAAGATTGAAGTGGTCAAGGATCTCATTTTACTTAGATCTACCATCAACACCCATGGAAGCAGCAGTAGAGAACTCAAGTGAGGTATTGCATTGGGGAAATCTGCTGCAAAAGACCTCTTTAAAGTGTTAAAAAGCAAGGATGCCATTTTGAGGACTAAGGGCACCAGACCCAAGCCATGGTATATTCAGTAGTCTCACATGCATGCGAAAGAAGGACAATGAATAAGGAAGACCGAAGAAGAATTGATGTATTTGAATCATGGTTTTGGCGAAGAATATTGAATATACCATGGACTGCCAGGAGAAGGAAGAAATCTGTCTCGGAAGAAGTATGGCCAGAATGTTCCTTTGAAACGATGATGGCAAGACTTTTTCTCATGTACCTTGGACGTGTTATCAGGAAGGACTGGAGAAGGATATCATGCTTGGTAGAGGGTTAGTGAAAAAGAGGAAGACTCTCAGTGAGATATATTGGCACAGTGGCTGCAATAATGGGCTCAAACACAGCCAAGATTGTGAGGATGGTACAGGACCGGGCACTGTTTCGTTCTGTTGTACATAAGGTCGTTATAATTCGGATCAGACTCGATGGTACCTAACAACAGCAACAACCTTGAAGGAGAGCCGCTTCCATTTAATATCACCGAGGGAAGGGAAAAGGTGCAGGGGTAGGCAAGGGAAAAACAAAATAAAACAAACAAAAACAAAAATGTCAAATCCGATTGATTAAAAACTAGGTAAGCAAATCAGCAAGGGGTAGTCTGGCATCACTGGAGACTGAGGTCAGACTGGGCTATTTTAAAATTATTTGGTATTTTCAGAAATTGATTACTTAGGGAGAGCATTAAGAAGTAGCTGTGCACATTCATTTAATGGGCCAGTGCCTTTTGTACAGGGCTGGAGTCGTCACATTCAATCTCATCTACTCCTTGTTAAGTTGTGCTTTCTTCTGGAGCGTGTTTATCTATTACAGATGGTATAAGCATAAACTACAAACTAGAATAATAAATAATTCCCTAAATGGGATTCTGTGAGCACCACTTCCCTGCCTATCTCTTCACTCTCGGCCCCCAGCATGACAAGTGCTGTTGTTTATAGGCCTGTGAATTTCTAGTCCTGAAGAACAAGACCTTTTCTGTTCTAAGGTACATTTCAGTAGTAGACAGCAATTTATGTGGAAGGAAGTGAGGGTCACTAGCATGTCCTCCTGTGCCCCGAACATGCTTCTGAGACATCTCTTCCCTGGAGGAACATTTCACTGGTTCTTTAGTTAAATAGGAACCCTGGTGGCGCAGTGGTTAAGGGCTCGGCTGCTAACTGAAAGGTTGTCGGTTCAAATCTACCAGCTGCTCCTTGGAAACACTATGGGGCAGTTCTACTCTGTCCTATAGGGTCGCTATGAATTCGAACCAACTCGACAACAGGTTTGGTTCGGTTTTTGGTTAAGTATGTTGTCGCTGTTTTTAGCTGCCATCTAGCTGCCCTTGAGTCAGCCTCTGACTCATTGTGGATCCCGTGTTCAGTGGAATGAAATGCTGCCCGGCCCTGCACCATCCTCATGTTTGGCTGGGGCACAGACAACTGTGATCCATAAGGTTTTTAGGGTTTTCTTTGGCTGATTTTTGGAAGTAGATAACCAGGCTTTTCTTCCTTTTCTGTCTTAGTCTAGAAGCCACTAAAACCTGTTCAGCATCATAGAATTCTACCACTGAGACACCAATGCCCATGATTTAAGCATGTTGTTGTTGGTGTGTGCCATCAAGTGGATTCCTATATTTAACAGCCCCATGTGACAGAGTAGAACTGCTCCATAAGGTTTTCTTGGCTGTAATCTTCATGGAAGCTGATCCCCAGGTCTTTCTTCTGTGAAGCCACCAGGTGGGTTCAATCCACCGGGTGGGTTTAATCCACCAACTTTTCGATTAGCAGCTGAGTACTTAACCATTGCGCCACCTGGGCTCCTTTGGCTTAAGCATACCCTTTGAAAACACAAAGTCTTGGGAAAAGTGACGCAGAGTACTATAGTCACATATATACAACTTCGTGTAAATTTATTTTGTAGCTCACTGTCTTATACTGAGTGTCAGCTGAAAACAGGCCCCAAATGTAAAGGTTGCTGTCTTAGTCATCTTGTGTTGCTCTACCAGAAATACCACAAGTGGATGGCTTTAACAAAGAGAAGTTTATTCTCTCACAGTCCAATAGGCTACAAGTCCAAATTCAGGGAATCCAGGGGAACTCTTTCTCTGTTGGCTCTGGAGGAAGGTCCTTGTGATGCATCAGTCTTCCCTTGGTCTGGAAGCATCTCTGCACAGGAATCTCAGGTCCAAAGGACATACTCTGCTCCTAGCACTGCTTTCTTGGTGGTATGAGGTTCTCATGTGTCTCTGCTTGCTTCTCTCTTTCATATCTCAAAAGAGACTGGCTTAAGACACTATCCAATCTTGTCTCATCAGTATAACTGCTGCTAATCCATCTTATTAGATGATAGTGATTGAACTTACTACACATAAGGAAATCACATCAGATTACAAAATGGTACACAGTTATAAAATACTGGGAATCATGACCCAGTCAAGTTGACAGATATTTTGGGGGGGACACAATTCAATCCATGACAGTTGCTATGATGCAGAAAGAAAAGGGATATTTTGAAGTATGGATTACGGACCAATGAGGGTCCTTCTGGGCATGGCACCACATAGAAATCTGGAGAGTGAGGTGACAAGAAAGCAAAGGAGGAATTTAATGAAAGCACACACAATAGCCACCACCCACCACACACACCACTCACAATCAAAACTTGACCTTCAGCTTTAATTTTCAATCGGAAAACCACCTAAAGTCTCCATTTACCCAGAGATCATTTCCAGACTTCCATTCTGACGTGCTGAGAGCCCCTCTAGAAACCCCTATACACACCTTCTGTTTAAGAAAACACCATCCACGTCTATCCCTTTCTAACTCTATGCAACTTTCAAAGCTTGTCTCAGTTCCATGAACCTCATTACCTATCTCTTCGATCAAAATTGTCTTTCTCTGATTTCCCAATGATATTTTTAGAAACTTAATTCTATTTTTGTGATTGTGTTCTCAAATGTTAACACTTTATCTCCCCCACATAGATTGTTGTTAGGTTGTTGTTAGGTGCTGTCAAGTTGATTCCGACTCATAGTGACCGAATGTACAACAGAATGAACCACTGCCCGGCTCTGCCCCATCCTCATAATCCTTGTCATGTTTGAGCTCATTGTTGCAGACACTATGTCAATCCATCTAATTAAGGGTCATTTATTGAAAGAAATACCCTATACTGCTTGCATCCTCAACATATGGCTGCATCCAGGACCTAGTACCAAATGTAAGATCAAGAAATATCTTACCTTAATTTTTTTTTTTTTTTTTAATTACTCAAGAGTGGAAATGGGTCAGGTATACACACTGGAATCACTACTACTTTCCACGTACATGGCATGAGCTGACCTCCCCTCCCGAGACCATGGCTTAATGGATTTCATATATTTCCCCAAAAAGAAGAAAATTCCTTTAGGATATTTATTTTATAAGAGTCAGGATATGAAATGCACCAATGCATACTGTATCCAATAGTGAAAAATGCAGTACTTACCAGGCTAGTGTGTTTCGTCTGTCCCACAATGTATTTATTGTTGTCTAATTAGGTGTTTTAAGAACCTAAAATCCCCTCGTGTTTACTCTGCAACAACTGCAATCCAGTGTGCCTGATGCCACAGGATTTATCCCTAGAGATCATTGCTTTGTGGTAAAGGTGATAACATGAGTGCAACTCAGGACCAAACTGAGTAATAGAGAGGTCCCACAGGCAATACTTCAGATTCAGATACAAATGGGGTTCACTATTAGCCCCTGAGGCATCACAGTCTTAATAAACCAGATAAAAGGTAAATAAATTTCATATGAAAGTCAAATATATTTGAAAGCCCCCTCCCTTTCTCAAAGAATCCCTATTTAAATTAAGACTTTGCCAGGTGATTAACAAGAATGCCAGCGCTTCAAAGGGAAGCAGAGCCTTGTTCTCTGGTGCTCCATGGGCGACCAGCTCTCTTTCCCTTTGGTCCAGATGGAGGCTTTGTTCTCCTGAAGTTGGTCAGGTGCTGTGCCTGTCCAAAAAAGGGAAGCAAGCACAGCTTTAGGAGCCCACACCTGTTTAAAAAGCAATGCCGCTCCCTCAGCTCCAAAGCCCCGAACATCAAATGCCTCCCTTTGCCAGGCAGCTTGGCTATTCCCCAGGCGTTTTCAATCTAGTTGGGTAAAACAAAAATTGCATAATTTGTTATTATTTTCAAGGAATGAGTTGTGCCTTCCACAATCCCTTTCGAGTTAAATACAATGACGCTAAGCTTCCTGTGAATGCCAATGTCTTCTTGCTCAGAAAGAAAAGAAATAAAGAATGGGAGAAGCAACCAATTGGCTGCCTGTAATTTGCTCCGGTATTTGTTATTGATGTATTCTTTGTATGCATTTTGGGGATAGGTAGCAGAAAAAATATTTTCCCTAGTCGTCAGCAAAGAGAAACCAAACCCTCTGCGAAAGGCTGGGGCTAGGAGACAGGACTTCAAGACTTAAATAAATCAGATCAATTTAGGCAAGCCGTAAGTCATGTAATCATTTTATTATCTCATCTTTAAAACAGGCATTAAAATTGCCTTCCCTAAACATATCCTCATTTAATTGTGAAACTAAAATGTAAAACATGGATAAGAGAGTATGTGAAAAATTTAAATATTCTCTGTAAATGTAAAGTAGTTTGAATGAGCAATAAGGGGTGGGGCTGTCTTCTTACCCAGGAGTCAGATCACTGTTACTAAGGTGGAAAGCTTCAAATTCAGGCAGAACGGGGAATGAGGTGGAAAGAAAACAACTCTGAAGAACTGTCAGAAAGCAAGGGCATCCTATATCTCATCTATTAAGAGCAGAGAAAAACACCTAAAAAACCCTACCATATTTGTTTGTGTGCGGTGCCTTTCTGCTGCCACTTGGTTACAACAATAGTAGAGAAAAGTACGCCCATAAAGCAAGATAGATTGCTGGGAAGATGATCAATTGCTGCTGTGAAAGGGGAAAAAACTGATAAATGTTTTTTTTATTTTTTCCTCTCTTCACAACCTTTTGCTAAAGCTGTGCAAAATGTGTCATGCATAAAAAGTATGCAATTTTCATGTAATTAGAGGAACACAAGATGAAAATGAGTTCCATCAGAGCAATCAAGGATGGTAATGTGGCATGTATTTGTCAGTGCCTATTTGTCATGAAAGCGAAACCCAACAAGTTATATATTTTATTGCGTTTTAACTCTGAAATACATAAATGCCATTTTGCCATGGCCAAATCTAGAAATTCCAATAATCCTTTTTCTTTTTTTTTTTTTGAAATGAGAAATTTTGAAGCAGCGGATTAGATCAGTTTACTCTTTTAAAGAAGAGAATGCTATTTTAGGAAAAACGCTGAGATTACAGGATTGATTTATTCCATGGAGGGTCAGATTTACAGCCAGAGGTGACAGGTTTACAGTTTTCTGCACAAGAACCATACTATAATTTATTTTCTCTAAGAATACACTTGCATACTGCAGTAGCATGAGCTTCAGTTTCCATCCGGTGCCCCCAAAACAATCTGAATTGTTTTTCTCTTCTTCTTTGGCAAGAGGAAATAAAGTTTTCTTCCTTTTTTCATTCCTTCTCTCCTTCCTTCCTTTTTATTCATACATGCATTCATGCATTCATTTATTACATTATTTGATGAGTTTATTGAGCGTCAAAAATATACTAAGCGCACTCACTCTGGTGATAGATGAATGAAGAAGGCAGAGCCCATATTTTCAAGCTGATTCCACTTAGAGGGGCAAATAAGTCATTACAAGGCTTAATACAGTGGTAGAGTGCCATAATAGGGATAGATGCAGGCATTTGTTGGGAGAGTTGAGTCTGTCTCCACTGGTAGAGCTTGTGGAAGCATGCGCAGTCTAGCTCAGTCCTGCTATTTACGAGTTAGTTAGACCAGGAGTAGGAAAAGGCAGTCTAGGCAGAAGAAGAACTAAAGACAAAATCTGCAAGGACATTGAAAGTTTGGCCCATTTGTGAAAGTAGAACTACTTAAATATATGTATTTCTTTATGGTGGAAAGAGTGAGGGGGCAAGTGGTGAGAACAATGATGTAAACTGGAGAAGGAAAGATGAGAAATGGTCCTATAGTCCATGCTGAGAAGGCTCTGTCCTCAGTGCAATGGAAAGCTTTTTAGCAGTTTAAAGAAGTAATATGGTATGATGAAATCTGCATACAGATGGAACATTCCAGCAGCGGTGTGGAAATGAATGTGAGTGGGCAAGACCCATTAGAAACATGTTATGGTAACCCACTGAGAGAAAATGTTGGTTCAAGGCAAGGTGGGCATTGGAGAGGGAGAAAAGTGGCTGGGTTTGGTATATATAGCTCAGTGGAATTCACTTGACTTGGAAATGGATTGCAGGTAGGGAATGATGTAGAGGGAGGACTTTGGGTGAATAGTGATACCTTTCAATAAGTCAGGGAACCCAGGAAAGAGAGCAGGTATATCTTGGAAGATAATGAGTTACAATTTGACCCTGTCTAATTTGAGACAATACAATGTTTAAGATATATAACCATGTACACACAATCTGAATAGTACAAATGCAGACCAGACTCTTTTCTGTTTTTAAAATATTGTGAGTTTGTATGGTTGTCAGATCTTACTTGAGAAAACATTCATTCATTGATTCATTCATTCAAAAATGTATGTTGAGCACCAATACTGTGTTTAGGAGTTCCTGGGTGGTGCAAACAGTTAAGTTCTCCAATAATGACTGAAAGGTTGGTGGTTTGAACCCAGCTAGAGGTGCCTCAGAAGAAAGGCCGGGGTTTAGTTAAAATAATACAAAAGCTATCTCTGGAATTAGACATTTCTGGGCTCAAATCCTACCTCTGCCAGTTATGAACTCTTTGTCACAGGCGTTTTAATTAACCCTGTTAAGCCTCAGTTTTCTTATCTGTGAAATGAGGATAATTATATCCACTCTATAGGATTAATTATGAGGCTTAAGGGAGATAAATTACACAGAAAAACTAGCCTAGTTTCTGACATACACTTATATAATTAGCATTATTAAGGTTCAAGTCACTAATATGCGTAAGAAATCAACAAATATGGAAAAAATAAAAATACTTCAAGGAAATTTGAGCTGGCTACTTTCTTAATAAATGCTTCCCCCCACCATATCATCATTTGTTTTAACATGTTACTTCCCTTTGTATTTCTGCACCATGTTGCCTGTTAAAAGATAATTCTCAAAAAAGAGATAAAATTATGATCCTCATACAGATATAAAATGATCCCATGTTAAAGATTTTACTTACTCACATAATGAGGAAACCAAGCGTGTGTTATAAGCAGTAACAGCGTGTCTGAGAACTTGGCACTATTGGGAGAACAAAGTTGTTATGTGTTCCCTGGAATATGTACATGGAACATACGTGAGATGCTGGAGACACTGAAAGGATGTGTCCTGTCCAACAACACCCCTTCCCCCTCCTTCCCTGTTGACAGATCAAGTTTCTCTCTATAATGTGCTTCAGAGAAGATGGGACCCTGATCACCTCCTGGAGGCAGGGCTGAATTTTGGTTAATCTAAATATAGCATTCCCATTCCCTTGCCAGTAATTTTTTTTTTTTTTTAAAGATGCATTAACACAACCCTGGCCAGTGAGATGGACAGGAATATCCGGTGGGAGGGTTCTTGGAAAGTTTGTCTTGCTCTGAAAAGGGACAAGAAATAGAGAATGGGAAAGGAAACTCCCTCACGAAAAACCCACATACAGAATTTTAACTGAGAAGGTACCCACATGTGTATTTGGTAGAGAAAAATGCCCTTCTTCCCAAATCTGCCACCTGCTCATTATTTGAGCATCTTTCAAAGACGCTTGTCCATGGCTTACTATATGGGCCACCCCAATGATCATCCATTCAATTACAAGGCACCTTGTACTTTCTCTAATACTTCCTTGCACTTATTTATTTCTTGCTCATCATTTATTTGTTTACCACAGGGGAGGTGTTGGGGGAGTGGTTGGGTGGTAGTCTATAATTATTTTCTCACCATCTAATATTTCAATAATTATTTGACAAGCACTCAATTATATCTGCCTACAGTAGTATCTCTAATTTCCATTCTTTTTAGCCTTTCCTATACCCTTCTTCTTTTCCATAATGTATGTATGACATAATGTTCCATTTCTCGTGAGTGAATTTTTTATCACTCTCAAGATAACTTTTCATTATTCTGGCATTTATCTATTTAAAAGAGCCCCTTAATTATGACTTGCTTTGATTAAGTTGCGTTTTCTTTCACTGGTACAAACTTGGATAAATGATCCCAAGATTCTATTATGATGGAACTAGAGGTTTCAACGTCACCTTTTCTCCTCTTGAGGGATAATGTTAGTTTTTTTTTTTTTTTTGGTTTGTTTTTTGCCAAAGGACTTACCGCTTTCATTAGCTATTTGGTATTTAAAACAGTACGAATCAAACTTTATTTTATTTTGTTAGATACGTTTCCTTATTTTGAGCAGTTATTAAATGCTACATTTTGGTATCCTTATCTCTAAACCCAGGGGTAATCAAACTTCTTCTGTAACTGTCCAGAGAGTAATATTTTAGGTTTTGCGGGCCACAGAGTCTCTGCTACAACTACTTAACTCTGCAGCTATAGTGCAGAAGTATCTGAGGACAATTCAAGAAAGAATAGGTATGACTGTAGCCTGACAGTACTTTTTTACAGAAATAGGCTGCAGTTTGCTTACTCCTGTAAATCTAATTCATCACTTTCTATATTCTGGGTGTACAGAGCATCCCTTTGAGTTCTGTAGGTGAGTTTCACAGTTCTGAGAGTTTTGAAATACAATTTTAAGGCTACCTACATTGTCTGTGGAGCCCTGGTGGCCCAGTGGTTAAGAGCTAGGATGCTAACCAAAAGGTCAGCAGCTCGAATCCACCATCCACTCCTTGGAAACTCTGGGGCAGTTCTACTCTGACGTATAGGGTCGCTATGAGTCAGAATCAACTCGATGGCAACAGGTTTGGTTTGGTTTTGGTTTACACTGTCTATACCTCTCTAAAGTCAAACAACTTCCTTAAAATACAGATTAGATAACGTAAAATTTCAAATCTTTAGATTTGTGCAACTCAAGGTTTCAATGTATGGGATGCAATTTCAAACTATACATATATACTATTGTCTGTTTTTTTTCTTTTTCTTGTCGAGTCTGAATTTTTTCTTGTTTAATTTTATCCACATGTACACAGGAAGAAGTGACAACATTATGGTTATAACTAGGTTTCTGTCTCCCTCTGCAAAATAGGAAAACATCACCAAAGGGCAGCTGAGCAAATCCTATACAAAATGAAGCGGTGAGGACAGGAGGATGTACTGCACCCGACTGCACTCTTCTACCTGAATTATAGATTCGGGGCAGTAGGGAAAGTGTCTAGATAATTCTTAAAGCCAACACACATTGCATCAACTTTAAAATTCCAGGGCTTTGACACCTGTGACACGAGGCCCTTGTTTCTGGCTTGGTAGCACGTTAATGAGGCCTCCACAGCTCTGACCCCTTCACCTCACTTTAATTGTCACAACCATGTTCTGATAGACCTTATTAGCCTCTCACTTGTTCTGAAACAAGAGACCCTTTGGCTTCTTTGAAATCCATCTGCTTGTATAGCTTATGGCTGCTGGCTTTTCATGTTCCTCCAAACTTTTCCTCAGTTACCTTGACTCCTTACTCAAGCCCATTCAGAACCTCTAGCAATGGCAAATTATGTATGCCTAAGTTTACAGACCCAGGGAACTCATTTACTCAGGCTCATCCCTTATCTGGACTTCTCTTGCTGATGTGACCCCAGACCCAGTTTAGAAAACCCAACGGCACCTGAACTGCTTGTCTTGCCACCTCTAATTTGTAAAGAGAGAGCAAATATCAATGCAACTGAAGAGGTTTCAAACGCTGGGGAGCAACTCAAAGAAAAGTTACCAGAATGAATGAACAAGAAAGTCCATATAATGTGAGTATGTAATGTGTAGTTTGTGTGTGTGTGTGTGTGTGTGTGTGTGTGTGTATGTGAACTTGAATTTTCAGGATTAAAAGCTCAATGAAAGTCTTAGTCCTTATGGATTGGTGAAAAGTTTCTATTGATGGGACTTTGAAAACAGCATCTTCCCAAACGGGAAATATGAGGTGTTCTGAAGAAATTAGAAACTAAGAAAAAGGAACAATAAAATGGTAGATGAGACTTGGGCTTCAGCCAGAAAGTCTTGACAGAATAAATCCAGCTCTTTGAATGTAAACAAGTCACCAAGTGCTGCAAATGGTTAAGATGCTTGGCTGCTAACTGAAAGGTTGGAGGTTCAAGTCACCCTGAGGTGCCTCAGAAGAAAGGCTTGGCAATCTACTTCTGAAAAATCAGCCTTTGAAAACCCTATGGAGCAGAGTTCTACTCTGACACACATGGGGTCACCATGAGTCAGAGTCAGCTTGACGGTAACTGGTTGGCTTTTTATGTAAATGAAAATCAAATGCATGTTCTTTATCCGTCTTTTAATGGTTAAATCAGACTAGGTGGAGTTAGGTTTGATTAGGAAAGAAAATCAAATGTCGTAGTGTAATGTGTAAGATTGTCTTTGGGAGTCTATAGCTGTACCCAGGAATAGGCAAAAATCATTTAGGGGGCCGCATTAAATCATAATCAGTACTCCAAGCTCTGGTCTCTGGTATATACAAAAGTTGTAGACTGTTAAAATCATCTTTTTAAAGGGAATATTCCGATCTTCATTTAGCAGGGTTTTTTGCCCAAGACCCAGATGGAAGATGTCAAGAAAATAAACTTGTCCCCCACCTCTATCCTTACCCCCTGTTGATAAACAAACCTATACCACTGTGTTTGTTTATTCTAAAGTGGATAAGCATGTGCTCACCACCATCAAAACATTGCTGGTTTCACACTCCAGTGACTCTCGGGCCATCTGTCCAGGTATTAAGCACATTTGATTCTGCCCTCAGCCCACGTAAAATAGTGATCAAGGGCAATCTCTTGGAATCTCCAACCACAAAGACTCCTAACTGAGATAATGAATAAAAGCTGAAGGCTCCTTGCAGGAGAATCTGAGAACCAGGAATGACACAGAGTAATAGGAATATTTGGAAGGTGGACTTAACTAGAGACAGAAAATCTGAGTTCCAGCAGAAGTGTGTCCCAAAATACGTTAACTAAGGTACTTGCTTAGTTTTAATACTAGTAAAAAAAGATTGATTAGAAATACGTAAAAGGAGTCCCTGATTTTTTTTAGTGCACTGTGATAGGTGTCACAGGAGACAAAAGATGAATAAAAGTAGTCCCTCACTTTGGGGGGTCTTCAATATAATTGAGATGTGAGACAAGTACACAGGATGGGATATAAACCAAGTCAACCAAAAGCAGAGACTGTGCAGAAGGGGTGGAAGATAGGGGATGAAAAACTATGGTATTACCGAGGAGGGGCTCAAATGACAGTTACACTTAATCAAGTAGATCTTGATTCTCAGACTTTTGTCAGGATTCTGTAGAGAACTTTCATATGGGTCTCACACTTCTACAGATTGTGACATAAGTGGCTTTGGATTTTACATAATAAACTACCACTTACACTATCCATTTCCTCCAAGTGGATGAAGATAATATTGTAAGAGGAGTCTCTTGCTCAAATGAATTGGCAAAAGAGGTCAACGATTTAAATTTTGATGATTTAACTATTAGCTACCACTTTTGGCACATCTCAAAATTAAAAAATTCATGCTAGTTGAAAAAGGTTGAAGCATACTGTATAAGACCACTATTACAAAAACTCATGAAAAGGTTTACACACAGAAAGAAATAATCTTTGGTGGTTATGATAGAGGGGAGGGGTTAGGAGGGAAAAACACTAACCAGACAATAAATAAAAGCCCTTTGCTATCAAGTTGGTTCCAACTATAGCAACCCTATAGGACAGAGTAGAACTGCCCTATAGGGTTTCCAAGGAGTGGCTGGTGGGTTTGAACTGCCCCTTTTGGTTAGCAGCCAAGCTCTTTAACCACTACGCCACCAGGACCCCAACTAGACAACAGATAAGTGGTAAGTTTGGTGAAGGATAAGACAGTATACAATACTGGAGAAGTCAGCATGACTTGACCAAAACAAAGTTACAGAAGTTTCATAGACACATCCAAACTCTCTGAAGGACCAAGTTACTGGGCTTAGAGCTGGGGACCATGGTCTCGGGAGATATCTAGCTCAACTGTTATAACATAGCTAGTAAAGAAAATGTTCTACATCCTACTTTGGTGAGTAGCGTTTGGGGTCTTAAAAGCTTGTGAGTGGCCATCTAAGATATGTCTACTGATCCTACTCCTCCTAGAGCAAGGAAGAATGAAGAAAACCAAAGACACAAGGGAAAGTTAGTCCAAAGCCCTTATGAACTGCAATTACCACAGCCTCCACCAAACTGAGTCCAGTACAATTAGATGGTGCCCAGTTACCACCACAGCTTCTCTGACAGGGATCACAACAGAGGGTACTGACAGAGCTGAGAAAAATGTAGAAGAAAATTCAAACTCATAAAAGAAGATCAGACTTACTGGTCTGACAGAGACTGGAGAAACTCCTAGAGTAAGGCCCTCGGACGTTCTTTTAACTCAGAACCGAAGTTACTCCTGAGGTTCACCCATCAGCCAAAGATTAGACAGGCCTATAAAACAAACAATAACACACAGTTCAACCATGTATATGAGACTAAATGGGCACACCAGCCCAGTGGCAAGGACGAGAAGGCAGAAGGGGACAGGAAAGTTAGACAAATGGAAATGGGGAACCCAAGGTCGAGAAGGGGAGAATGTTGATGCATTGCGGGCTTGGTAACCAATGTCACAAAACAATAGGTGTGTTAATTGCTCAATGAACTATAACTTGTTCTGTAAACTTTCACCTAAAGCACAATTAAAAAGAAAAAAAGATTGAAGCCGAATTTTGAATATGTAAAGGTTTTTTTTAATTTCTTTCCTTGTTTTTTTTTGTTTGTTCGTTTGTTTGATTTAGTTTTTTATTTTTCTTTAGGATTGAAATAAAAAGGGTAAAACACTGAGCAATCATAGAGTAATATTATAGCATTTTTTATTTAGAAAGGGTAGAAGATATAGTCAGCCACAATATTCAGAAATTGATTATCAAAAAGGAGTATGTGGCTTCTGGATATTATCTGAAATATAGTTCTAGGAATTCATACGTAAATAGATTTGTGATATAATGGAATAAGCAGTTTGCAATCTAACTGATATGATTTTACACCAATATTTATTCTCTCTCCTATCTTCTCTATCTTCTTAATGACATTGTCTCAGCTAGGCAGCGAGTAAATAGAAAACAAAGATGTTCTAGGTCATTGTTAGCATGGGAGACACAGCCCATATTACAACTTGAATAGATTGAGCCATACTGAGGAAGTTGGACATATTGGAGATTCTCACTGCTAAATGCAACTCACCTGCCTCAATTTGACCTTTTGTGATTGGAAACCACTTGGAATAACGAAGAGAGCATGAATTTGTGAGGCAGTAAGATATGAGTTAAAACTTTTTTTATCCCTGCGAAATCTGGGCAAGTTAATTACCTCCCTGAGTCTCACTTTTTGTTTAAGAGGGTGACAGCAGCTACATTGGAGCCCTGGTGGTGCAATGGTTAAAGAGCTTGGCTGCTAACCAGAAGGCTGGCTGTTCGAATCCACTAGCCCCTCCTTGGAAACCCTATGAGGCAGTTTTACTCTGTCCTACAGGGTTGCTATGAATCTGACTCAACGGCAATGGGTAATGTGGTTTTTGTGTTTTTAGCCCCTACATTTGGGGGAGTATTACACATTCTGTTTTATATTTCTCCCCTAGAGCGTTAGGTCTGGCAACATATTTGTAGAAATTAAATGAGATTATGTATAAATGTTCATTTAATAGGCTTTCAATGCATGTTACTTACCTTAATTTTACACTCACCTGGAATGAACCTATCAGTGTGATGTGTTCCAATTAGAGAGCTATGGGGGTTAATATTGAAAAAACACTCATATCCATGACTGGAAATAGTAACTTCACTCCATGATAGATGTATCTATGGGGCAATAGCAAATGTTTAAATTCACTTCTCCTTTACTTTGCTTAATGCACTTAATACCCTCTTCACCCATACCTTCTATGATAAACAGGCCTACAGTGCCCGTTTGCAGATAAATAAATACGTAAATAAATAAATACATTCCCAGAGCCAGCTTGGAAGAACGTTTGATAATGATAATCTGAACCATTACGGAGGTGAAATTTCATTACACAGATGGTGACATCCCGATGTCTATCATCAAAACACAGCAGGTAGAAACTATCAGCCAGGCCCATTCCCTTCTATAAAATTACACTTATATTAATGTCACTCCAGATTTCATTATGCGGAAAATGATATTGCACAGGTCTCTAGCAGTAGGGACACGGCGGGGGTTGGGTGGGGTGGGGGCGGGGGGCCGGGGGGGCGGTGAGAGAAGGATGAGGGAGTGGGGCTGGGAGAGTGGGAAAAGAGACTGGAGAGATCATGGGAACACATTCTGAGGCAGGCTGCCTAGGACTGGCAGATACACAGAAAAAGCATATCAACATATATATAAATATATATTTTAAAAACTCGCCTACGTTCTGCTGCTGGTTCATGCTGCTTCCTGATTGACTCGCCGCCAGACGTCCTCTGCAGGCCCCTGATGGAAAGTTAAAAGGCCCTCCTGTGGAAAGCAGGGGGATTTACAGTTAATTTTTATTAATGAAGGATGACATTTAGCCAACAAGATGCTATACCATTCCAAGAAAACGCCCCTGTGCTTGGAGCAGACAACACCCCACATCCACCTCTCTCTATCCCTCTCTCTCCCAGTCACACACATACACACACACACATACACTTTTGGGCACACACACGGGCACCATAGAATTAAGTATGCAGCACAATTAGAAACAAATGAGGGCCCCCACTTATATACCTTCACTCTGCTATAAAAAAAGGGAAAAATGAGGATTATTTTGTGAAACTCTCACAGAGTGGGGGAAGAGGATGACAGCAAATGGTACTCATTCCTGGTGCTCTTTCCCATTATTCCCTCTCCATTACCACATCCTCCCTCAACTGCCCCTTCACCTCCACCCTAGTGAAGTCACTGCGGTTTCTAATATGAACTAAGTGCTATAGTAGTCTTCTAACTGGCCCAAGTCCTCTCTACTTGGGACTTTCCAGTTTGCTTCCTATCCTACAGCAAGAGTGGCCTTTCCATAACACAAATCTACTATGTCTGGTCTGAGACGAAAAACTTTCGAATTTCATATGACTCTCCGAGTAAGCCAAATCTTCTCCATACGATCCCAGAGACCTTTCATGGTAGGGTCCCCATCCATATTTCCAGGATTTTTCTCATTCAGTGTCTCTGTTTGGTTTGCTCACTTTCAGTTTTTTTTTTTTTCTTTTTTCCACTCACAGATTTCTCAGATCTTGTCCCATTTGCTGTCTGAGGCTTTGATAACTTGAGGATTTCCTCCCCAAAACAATTGTCTTCTTTCTGTGAAGGATCACTGACTGTCCTGTTCCCCAATTTGGGGTAGGTATATGACTTGTCTCCCCAACTGATTAAAAATTTTTGGCAATTAAGTGTCATGTATAATTTTAATCCCATTAGGCTAGCCTATTTTTTCTATACCACCTTCCACACTTCTGAGCCCTTTGACAAAATATATCCTCAAGTCTACACCTTGCTCCTGCGGACCTTTTTCTACTAAGAACTATCACTCTCTTCTCACTTCGAATCATACCTAGCCTTCAAAGTACAGATCAGCTATTAACTTCTCCACAAAACTTCTCCTCGAGAACTTTGACCTCCACTCTTCTCTGTTTGTATAGTATTTATGTAGAGTCTCAGAGTATTTTGCATATTTTTTTATTGGTTTTCTAAAAGATATGTCCTAGTCCTGTTTCCATCAGTTGGAGTATAACTTCCTTCAGGTTATGGCATTATTTTTGTTTTGTTTTTCTTTGTTTTGTTTTAACTCCTCACAATACTAATCTCATAGCTGGTAGTAAATATATAATGAGAAATGGTATAATCAATAGTGCTGGTCAATAAGTACTTGCTGGCTGAATGTTATTTTTATTTGTTTTAATGAATATATATGTGTGTGTGTGTATGTGTGTGTGTTTCAATATATGTGTGTAAATGTGCGTATTGTAAGTCTCTAATTTCCCATTTGTATTGCTTTCGCAGTTCCAGGAACCACAATAGTTCTCAGTTGCTCCTTTCCTGAGGCCTCTTCATGCCTCCAGATGCCTCCAGATTAGAATGTCATTTTTTAACTGATAGCACCCCAAGTATTCTTCCTGGGATTCCTTAATTTCTTTTTTGAACTTCTTTTATAGGAAATTGGATGAACTGAATGATCAAAACTAAGACCTGACTTTGATAATATGGGCTGAAGAACTTTAAAGAATATCCTTAATATTTAAATGGATGCAATGTTAACTAGAGTTTTCAAATTTTAGGGTCCCTAAAAATTAAAAAAAAAGAATAATTTTGTATCCTTTCACTGTACTTATTCAATCTTTATGCTGAGCAAATAACCTGAAACCTGAACTATATGAAGAAGAACGCGAAATCAGGATTGGAGGAAGACCCGTAAACAACTGCAATATGCAGATGACACAGCCTTGCTTGCTGAAAATGAAGATTTAAAGCACCTGCTGATGAAGATCAAGGACTACAGCCTTCAGTATGGATTACACCTCAATATAAAGAAACAAAAAATCCTTACAACTGGACCAGTAAGCAACATCATGATAAAAGGAGGAAGGTTGAAGTTGTTGAAGATTTCATTTTACTTGGATCCATAATCAATGTCCTGACCCAAGCCATGTTATTTTCATCCCTTCATATGCATGTGAAAGCTAAACAATAAATAAGGGAGACCAAAGAAGAAGTGATGCATTTGAATTATGGTGATGAAGAATATTGAATATACCATGGCCTGCCAGAAGAGCAAACAAATCTGTCTTGGAAGAAGTACAGCCAGAATGTTCCTTAAAGCAAGGATGATGTCATGTACTTTGGATACGTTATCAGGAGGGACCAGTCCCTGGAGAAGGACATCATGCTTGGTAAAGTAGAGAATCAGTGAAAAAGAGGAAGACCCTCAGTGAGATGGATTGACACAGTAGCTGCAACCATGAGCTCAAAAATTGCAATGATTGTGAGGATGTGCAGAACCAGACAGCATTTTGTTTGGTTGTACATAAGGTCGCTATGAGTCTGAACTGATTTGATGGCACCTAACAATGGCAACAACAAAAAAATTAAGCAATTATGGTGCTTGTTGACTCTCAGACAGAAAATTCACTAAAATTTCAGATCACTGAACTTAGAGAAATGTCTAAAATCACAATGTTAACACTCACATGATACTCTGCAGGAGCTATGCAGAGTACACTTTGAAAAATATTAGTTATAGATCAATTAAATAGAGAAGTGTGAGTATGTAAGATAAATTATTGATGGATATTACTAAAAAGACACAAATTGATTATCTGGATTCTTCTCCTGTTCGTTGCAGCTCTCTTTTACCTTCACTCAATAAGAAATCCTTAGTTTCAAAATATGTGTCATTCCATTCATATCTGTTCTCCCCATCAATAAGGGCTTTTACAAAATTATTACCCTAATCAGAATTTGTACATGCTAGGTTCTATAATATCCAGGCTTTGATGTCAGTCATTCATCTGAACATTGGTAATATATAGGTAGTCTCCAATTTACGATGTATTTGGGTTACAACGAACCACATTTACGACCATCCTTTTTTTTTAAATTTTTTACATCTTATTGTTAGTAGTATGTACTACATACATTGTTGCAGAGAATAATTTGCTGATGTTATCATTGTCATGCCAACCACCAAAGACAATAAAAATCAGATTTATAAAGATACAAAAGGCAATAATAATGAAAACCAAAAAAAAAGAAAGATATTTGATTTACATCAGAACTGGCTTATCATGGAGTCGTTGGAAGGGAACAGAATGTTATAAGACAGAGACTATCTGTAGTGTGAATGGTTGCAGAAGAGACAAAATTGGTATCTTCAAACTGTGTTCCTTAATTTTAATATTAACTTTCAGTTGGTGGAACATATATGCAGGGTTTTGTTTTGTTTTCATTTTCTTTTTCCAGCCCTAGCCTAATCTGTAATTCCCTTGTTGTTGTTGTTAGAGGCTGTCTAGTCGATTTTGCCTCATAGCAAGCTACACCATGTGATGGAGTAAAATTGCCCCAGAAGATTTTCTAAGCTGTAGTCTTTACAGAAGCAGATTGACAGGTTATTCTTCCTTAAATTACCCAACTGCTGTAGGAAACTAGTACACACACACACACACACACATATACGCACGCACACGACTTCCAAGGACATATTTATTGTACTATGTTCTAGACCTCAGCCTTACCAACACCTTTTTATAAGCTATATTCACAAATGGCTTCAAATTTCCCTGAAGGCCAGTATTGTAGAGTCATCCTCATCCTTGAATAAAAAAAATGGATCAACATAACGCATGTTTTAAGTAAAAAAAAGAATTAAAGCAACAGCCAATCTGCTCTGTGATTAATCTGAATTCCACTCCTCAATCACAATAAATCTATTTTAACTGACTTAAGGTAAAGTGTACACACAATAAAATACGCCCATGTTAACTTTATATTTTGGTGAGTTTTGACAATTGTATACATATGTTAAACTACCATCACAATCAATTTATAGAACATTTCCATCAATCCAAAAAGTTTCCTTGTGCATCTTCCAATTCATTCAGTTCTCCTTTCTACAACACCCAACTCCAGGCAAACCCAGATCTACCTACTGTCAGTTGGCATTGTCTAGAATTTTGTACCTGTGGAATTACATAGTATATACATTTTTGTATCTGGCTTCTTTAATTTAACATGATGATTTAAAGGTACAACCATGTCATTGCATGTATCAGTGTTTTGTTCTGTTACTGATGAGTGGTATTCCATTATGTATAAGGAGCCCTGCTGCAGTTGCTCAGTACTCGATTGCTAACTGAAAGGTCAGTGGTTCAAACCCACTAGCTGCTTCACAGGTGAAAGATGTAGCAGTCTGCTTCCATAAAGGTTTACAGCCTTAGAAACCCTGTAAGGCAGTTCTACTCCATCTTACAAGGTCTCTATGAGTCAGAGTCAAGTCCATCGTAGTGGGTTTTGGGTTTATTCCATTATGTGGTTTACGACATTTTGTTTATCCATTCACCTTTTGATGGATATTTGGATTAAATGCAGGTTTTTTTTTTTTTTTTTAATTATTATAAACAAAACTGCTATGAACATTTGAGTATAAGGCTTTGTGTGGGGATGTTTTTATTTTTATTAGGTAGATACCTAAGGGGAATTTTCTAGATTATATGCTAGGTGTATATTTAACTTTATAGGAAACTGTCAACAGTTTACATAAGTGGTTATGCCATTTTACATTCCTATCAGCAAATATGAAAGTTCGATTTGCTCTACACCCTCTCCATGAATGATAAACATGCAGTTTACTCATCTTCGCCAAGTCTGGACTAAAAATCTGCCTCAACTACTATAGGTAGCTCTCCAGGCTATATCTTAACTTCTTGACAGATTCTGTAAGACATTCCATAGTAGAAAGTGGTCAGTAGCACATAATTTTTATAAATGCTTTACATTTCAAATGTATAGGAAAAAAGTAGGGCTTGAGGAGATAGCAAAAATGGAAAAAATAGAGAAATGAAATCAGTGAGAGAATTCAGAATTTTCTGAGGGTGTGTCTGAGCAAAGATCTCTGATAGGATATCTAGGTTTTAATATAAACACTTAGATAGAAGTCAAAGGGACAAAACTCTACAAAATATGACATCAACAGGAGCGCATTTTAGTCAACTGAATTTTGCAGCATTTTCTCCAGAACATTGCCCCAAGCATTAAATTCACATTATTCTTTTATCATTTTCTTCAGACCATATTCATTTTACATTCCATTTTCTCATAAAGGAAAATAAAAGTAGAGAAGGAAAAACAAATTTAAATAAGGAAATAAAATCACAAAAGAACCTTTCTGCTCCGTGGCTGCATCTGCCTTTGGAGTTTCCCGCACTCCCTGGGGAGAGCACAGGGGAGCATGTTTGTCTGCCCAGTGTGGAATCAAACACTCAGGCTCTCCTTGGAGAGGCTTTGTTGGCAGTCACACATGGATCCGCTCCAGGACCAGCAGATTTCAGGCCCCTGGAGAGATGCGAGATTGCAAAGGGCAGGGAAGATTGGCAAAAATATTAACTTTGATATTTCATCCCTTCCCATTTCCAAAGAGTAGAAATGCACTGACAGCTGCACCTTTCTAATCAGATGCTACCAGAGGTGCCCAGCATAGCGCATACGCTGGAGACTGCAATACCAACAAAGCCCCAAACAGAATGATTTATATTAGAACAAAGTAATCAGCAGCATTTCTGCTTCTCTCTCTGCTTGATTTCTCTGTTCATCTGTTTGGGTAGCACTTTGCAGCTTCCTATTATGGGACTTCTCGACTTCTGGCTATTTTCAGATGCTATGTTGACCTCATTTGTCTTTTCAGGGTCTTTATAGCTTCCCTGACTGTTAGGATTTCAATGGAGACCAGCAGAACCCTAACTACTTTTTTTTTTCCCCCTCTACCACCTGTTCTAATATTACAGATTTCAACTGAGGAGAAAAAAATATATTGAATGCTATTCAGTGCTTGGGAGAACTTATTTATCTACAGATACACCTGGGAATGGTATCACATTGCTTGGGGTTTATAATCCGAGGGAAGAGGGCTGTGAAGAGCAAGGAAAATGGCATTTAATGGTGTAGTTGGAGAAAACCCAAATCAAACTTCCTCTGCTTCTCTCGTCTTCCTTTTTTTTTATGTCTTTAAAGTTTAAGGGAGTTTGATTCATGAAATACTATAGCTGATAGTTTCAAGAATAAATATCTTCCTTTTTTAAAAATCTATTTTTTCAGTAAGATATGGAAGAATGATTTCATTTTTGTCTAATCATTCTCTAATATAATGGTTTTCCATCTTACTTAGGTATTATAAAAGCTTCTTGCTTCTTTATGCGGCTCATTCCACCAAGAATTTCTTGAACTATCCTTTTGTGATATGCAGTTATTATCCTCTGTGTCCTAGAAAATCTAGACCCATTGTCACCTTCAGTTTAAAGCCACCCTCAATCCCCATGTGCTGAGAGACTCCTGCCCTGCTCCTGATATTGCACATACAACTCTTGAGCATTTATCATACCATTTTAGAATTCTCATTTGAACATCTCTTCTCACATAAGAAGTCTGAATTGTATTATTTCATATTTGACCTCCAGTAGAGCCTGCACTAGAATTGGCACATATCAGGCATTCAATGTTTTAGTTTTTTAACTTGATAGATGACTCTTGGTTGGAGGTAAAACTACACACTTTGCCGTTAGCGGATGGCTGTGCTGACATCTTTCCAAATAGCGGTCCCAGCCACTTAGTCCTTATTCAGGTATTATCTCTAAATCCACCCACTCTCTCCCCTGCCTTCATTTCAAGATCTCTCTTTCTTGGGTTCTGTTTTCATGATTGATCTCTTACTGATACATGAAAATAGAAATTTGACCTAACTCTTGGACTTGTTGTAAGGTTTAAATGAGATAATGTTTTAATTAATATTAGTCTGGCACATAGTAAGCCTTCAATATATGCTACCTAATATATACAGACAAAGCATTCAACCATCATATTTATTTTGAGCATTGTTTAGAATATTATATGATTTTAGAATCACTTTGATTTAGACAAATCACAGCCTCAGCAAGCACCTAATCTTCCAACCATCTCAAGGAAACAATCCACCTCAGAAATCCAGTTCATCCCTAGAAACACACATCATCCAAAGGTCTCTCCACCTGAGGCTTGTCGGGGAAGGAGGATCAAGGCCTTGGCTTTTGATGAACTATTTTAATTCTGTTTCTGTGCACTATCATCTTGGTAATGGTGGGATTGGGCCTAAGTGTCCCTTTTCTTGGGTCAAACCACCACAATTACAGAAACCACAACCCACTGGTTTGTGTAATATTTCTTGTTGCATACTTCTTTGAACATGATTAAAAATTTAAGGTAACCTCTCTCTCTCTTTCACACTCTCTCTCTCTCTCACACACACACACACACACGCATACATACATACACACAGAGCTTTAATAATGATGATAGCAATGTAAGATCAGGTACAAAAGAAAATTACAGACTTATTTGTGTACAAAACATTTCTGTTTATGGAGCTCCTTCTAATTCACTTGTATCTGAGTGTCGCAGAAAACAAGTTAAACTATCTAAAAAACACCCTATGAGTAAGACCTTTGAGGAAAGGTGATCTTCACTCTAGATAAGAGGAAATGGGAGGCAGAGAGTTATTTTCTTCCTAAGGCCTTGAAATCTGTTAATGCCAGAGATGGCAATGGATGCATAATCCTTGCCCGCTCTGTTTCACCTCATTGTGCATCTGAGAAAAGCTCTAACCCTGGACCAGATCCACAAAAGACATGAGCAATAAGCACATAGAATGCAATGGTCAGGGATGGTGATCTGTTATAAGCAAACTTGATGAGCCTTTGGGAACCTCAGGAAGCTCACCAGATTGTGCAAAGTCACTCAGTGTATTTCTTTTACCTTTATCATGGTAAAAGAAGTATGCAACAGGAAATACTACCAATGAGTTGTGGTTTCTATAATTGTGGTTTGACCCAAGAAAGGGACAGAGTTTCCCTCTTTTTTTTTTTTTTCTTGATCTCAGTCATTGTATGTTTTCATGTCTTTTCCATCTTCCACTTATTAAAACCTGTTCTCAAAAGCTACCATCTGGAAACAATTTTGAAATGCCAATCCTACTGAAATGATACCCTCCGGTGAATTTTCATTTAAGCAAGGAACAATGATGGTAAAATTTCAGCCACAGCAACTGCCTATAGAGGAACATCATAGAACAAGCTATCTGTTGTTGTTACTGTTGTATGCTGTTGAGTCGATTCTGACTCATAGTGACTCTATGAGTAACAAGCTATCTAAAAAACCAAAAACCAAACCCATTGCCATTGAGTCGATTTCAACTCAGCGACCCTATAGGACAGAGTAGAAATACCCTATAGAGTTTCCAAGGAGAGCCTGATGGATTCAAACTGACAGTCTTTTGATTAACAGCCGAACTCTTAACCACTAAGCAACCAGGGTTTCCAACCAGCTATTTAGGATCTTCCAAATCATAACTTATCATCTGCTCTTCTTAACATTTGTGACTCCTGGGGCAAAACTGCAAGTACAAATCCACTTACCATATGTTTAAATGCTTATTTTTTTTTATAAACCAAGTCAACAAACTATTAAACAAAATATATTTGATCCTCCTACTTTGAAAAATATACCTTGATAAGAACTTGGAAAGCCATGTTTGAATTTGGAATTATTTGATTCTTAAATCATTCTGTGCCAGGAGCATGGCAGAGTGGATAGAACTGGCCATCCCTTTCTCTTCCTGTTACTGACTCTGTCCAACACTGCAGGTAGGCTCATGAGCACATGTGTGGACACTGGAGCCTGCACATCAAACTCTACTTACACTCGTTGCAAATAGTTGCGCTATCATGGCTCCTCACTCCTAGGGGTGTGTATACTTCCTCAGAAGCAAGACTTAGGGGGAAGGCTTGCACAGTCCTTGGAAGTGGGCTTAGAGCGGTGGCAAAGAATCTCAAATTCCTGGATACTTGGAACATTGTCTAAAAGGGAAATGGGAACTCCAAGTGAGTGTATCCATTTGGCTGCATAGACTCCTCCACCTCCTCCTCCTCCTCCTTCATGTGGAGAGCCACATGCCAAAAGAGGATCAGAAGGGTGCTCTTTAAACCTCTGGCCCAGGGCTGCTCTTGCCTGAGTCTAACATGGTACTGCTCACCAACACCTGCTTTTTCAGCCTACATATAAGGCCAGTTTCATGCAATGTTCAGGAAGGAGAAGATATCATGAAGATATCAAGAGTCTGAAAGACTAAGTTATACCAAAAGGGAAAGAAGTTTGGCTGTGATGAAAAACCCTTTCCATCTACCAAGCCTATGTTCCCTCCATGTTTTAGAGAGTAAGACTGAAAAGAGTTGGGGAAGAATTTGAGATTCTCTCAAAGATTCTGTTGGGGAATTTAGAAACAACACTGACTGCCAGAGAAGGAGAGAAATATGTTAGCAGTCTTCAGGGAACGTAGCACTTCTGCAACAGATTGGCTGGCTGAAACTTTTTGTTTTTTTAATGATGATTTTATGCCTTTGGCAGAAGCTTACAATGTAATTTAGGAGAGGGGAAAAACGGCATGAAGACAATTGACACTGGTTGTCATAGATTGAATTGTGTCCTCCCAAAAATGTGTGTAGCAATTTGCCTGGGCCAAGATTCCCAGTATTGTGTGGTTGTCCTCCATTTTGTGATTGTAATTTTACGTTAAAGAGGATTAGGGTGGGATTGTAACACCACCCTTACCCAGGTCACATCCTTGATCCAACATACAGGGAGATTCCCTGAGGTGTGGCCTGCGCCACCTTTTCTCTCTCAAGAGATAAAAGGAAAAGGAAGCAAGCAGAGAGTTGGGGACTTCATACCCCAAGAAAGCAGTGCCGGGAGCAGAGCACATCTTTCGGACTTGAGGTTCCTGTGCTGTGATGCTCCCAGAACAAGAGAAGACTGATGACAAGGACCGTCCTCTGGAGCCACGACAGAAAAAGCCTTCCCCTGGAGCTGACACCTTGAATTTGGACTTGAAACCTTTCTCTTTGTTGAAGCCATCTACTTGTGGTATTTCTGTTAGAGCAGTACTAGATAACTAAGACACTGGTTTTTAAGAATGGGGAAAAACAGAAAAAAATTAGAGTTGTTAGTGGTCCTAGGTTGAGGACATAAAATATTTGTGAAAATTTTATATGAAAAGTCTTGTCATAGAAATTGGCAAAATAAAGCCAGTTTTCAAATCCACACTGTACTGGGTCAGCTGCAGCAGATGAAGTTTCCTGAAAGGAAAGGGTCAATAAACTAAGTGAAGCCAGTGCCCTCCTTAAAGCCCTAATTTTCCTCACCTATTTTGCTATTTTAACTGTGTCTAATGGTTTTTGCTTTTTCCTAAATCTATGCTTTCCTCTCCATCCTCTCCAAGTATCTTTCTAAAAATTAATGTGAATATTTATTCTTTAAGCACTTTCAGCTGCTCCTTGTCAGTTGCATTCGAATTACACATTCCTTAAGCAAAACACAAAAGGGCCCCCAATATCTGGACTTGATCAACTTTTCTATCTTCATTTCCTGACCCACTCCTCCAAACAGTTCATAGTAAATTTATCTCTAGATAAATTTCTTCTACATGCATCATCTTTTCCAGCCATATATGCCCTTGACGAGCCTCTATTTATCTATTAATTCTCAGTGTAAAAATCATCTTCTCTTGATATTTCTTAACTCTCCAAGAGAAAGTTATTTATTTCTTTTTCTATTTTCCTATACTTTGCACTTTCAGGCATAGAACAGTAATGTGAAATTTGTCTCCAGAAATGGAGGGTGCCTAGAGACTGAAAAAAGAAGCAGGCAACTCCAGTGTGGCAGCAAAGGGGTATATTAGGGAGACTTACATACGAGGTGAGTCCTGGGTGGCCGCAGGCCCAGAAAAGATTTCCACACTCTGAGTTGGGAGGGGAGAGCTTTTACAGTGGTGGTGTACAATAGCGGACCCAAGCCAGGGGCTTACATAAGAATGCAAACTGTAGTGAACAGCAGACCACATGGAGACACCCATGTTTGTCCTAGCAAAGTCTATTTCCCCTTCAGTCCACCCCTTGAGGCTGGCTCTTACAATCTTACAGTCTTTTCTCTCTTGTGCCACTCCCCTTCTTGTGCCATAGTAGGAGAGACACCGTTCCCTCCCCACTGGGAACAGATATAGAAGTGGAGGTGGCCAGGTGCCGTATGGTACTCTTGCATGTACAAGAAACAGAGAAAATTACTGTGTGCCCAGAACAGGGGGGAGACTTCTCTGATAAGGAGAAGGAACTGGGAGAGAAAAGGTGACCCAATTCCCAGTCTTCTTATCAGAGAATGCTCTGGGCCCAAGGCCTTTACTCGGGAAGCTTGGATGAAGATGAAGAGGCAGACCATTCCACCAACATGGATACACCCTCAGCAGGGCAGTGTCCATATAGGACATGGGAACTCACCCTCAGCATTTAAGTGAAGCCAGCTGCCTCACTTTACATTTCAAAAGGACTACTGATGTTACACACATCCCATGACAACAAAACACCATCTAACAGAAGAAAAGTGGGTCATCTGTTCCTTGACACTCTTTTTAAGATCAAGGATTTTTTTTTTTTTTTTTTTTTGTCTGAGAATTTCCTTAACAAAGCTACCTATTAGGTCATATGCTCACCCTAAACCAATCACTGAGTGGGATTGGGATTACTATACTTGGTTTAAGAATATGGAGTAGAGTTATCTTCCCTGAAGGGAATATAGCTGCACAAAAACGGATATTTTTTGAGGATGTAGAATAGGGAAATGAGTATTAGAATTGGCAGTTAACAGTATTTATGCCAGAAGTGAAATGGGTTGTTTCTAACGGGATTCACTAGTCTTGTAGTCTATCATGCTCAGACACTGTCATTGTAAAATATAAAATAAAACAATATTAAAAGCAACCAACAACAAACTATTGGTTGATTCCCAACTGAGAAAATGGATATCTTTCTTCTAAGATGAGATTTCTGCTAAAACATCATTTGATATCTTCGGTTATTTTTTTCCTTGTCTCAACACTTGAATACTGAGACCATGGCTTGGAGCTGTCGACTCGAGTCTCTCATGATTATTTGTAACGGTACATTCTCAAAAATGTTGAGAATAATTTAACCCAGGGAAAAGACTATGTTTTATTGAACAGGAAATTAAAATTGCAGTTAATTTCATAAAAGCAGGTGAAAAAAAGGTGCCACAGTATTATGCAGAAAGCTTAGCAATGAATTTTGGAAACTTTGAGATATTTTATCAACCTTTTTATATAACCATGATCAATGGCAAAACTTAACAGCAATCTACAACCACATGTATTGGCAAGACAATCTAGGCTTTGGATTCCTGACAAGGAAGGACCTGTTTCACATTGGGTTAAGAATTCTGCCCAACTGAGGTTCTAAATGAAGGCCAAAGAACATAAAATATACCTTGGAGAATATAAGGGGGAAAAAAAAAGAAAACAGCTAAGGTGTTGTGATATGCAGCAGAAATGAGAGCTGTTGCTTTCATCTGTGTTCAGTTATTATTGCTGCTGTTCCTATGTGTTTACATATGCTCTAATTTTATTCCCTCTTTACAACTCAAAACTTGTTGTATTGGTACCTAAATTTAGTATGTAGTCCATAATTTATAGTTGATCTGGTAACATCTGGGTGGGATTATGATGGAATTAAAGGAGGAATACACAACATATGGAGACCGTGGATTCCAAGACAAACAGTGTTTAAAGGAGCCCAGTAATATTCTCTTTGGATAAAGTAACTGGAGATGACTTTGAATTGCTTCCCTGTTGGAAAATGATAGTTGTCTTTATTTTTATTCTCTGGATCATGCTAGACAGGAGTATCCCTAAAATTTTATACGTAGGAAGATGGCAGCCAGTGATGTGAAGGACAGACTACTCTTGAGAATAAACTGGTGAGCTAGACAGCTCAAACTGCTGCAAACTATGACTTATGGCTGGCCTAGCTATGTCCAATATCTCCTTCCTTCAGAAACTGCCCTATCCATAGATCGGTGCTTGTGGAATATGCACTGAAGTGTTCTTCAGGCATAACTTGCCCCTAATTGAATCAGGATCAAATGCTCTTCTGATTCAAAGTTTACTAGGTTATAACATATTCTGTCATCTATGACTCTACCGAATAGGTTGGTGGTAATTAAGCAGGACAAAAAGACTAGCTTCTTCTGTGATTTGTACTGAAACTATGGATGAATTTGAGTAGTCTGTAAATGAGCAGAAATACAAGAGAAATAAAAGCACAATGAGAAGGACAATGCTTTGTGCCCACCTAACCCAGAGTAAGGAATTGTGTTGGAGATGGAATCAGGAGTAGGGTGATGGTCAAAGACTGTTCTTATATACCCACCCCAGTAATTAAAAACAAAGAGAAACAGAACAATGAGTTTACACTTTGATGGGGCAAAAAAGATAAAAGAAGAAAAAGAAAAACTCTGTAAATTAAAAAAAAAGCCATGTTAAAACTATAAAAAGCTGTATTAAATTGGATGTGTCAAATACCTTCCATGACGCTTCTTTCTACGGTTAAGAAAGACACTCCTTAGGATAAGTAACTAAGTACAGGATAAAGTATGAAAAATTAATGAGATATTTACTGATCTTACATTTAGAGGACGTGTATTTATGCGTATATGTTTCTATACATATTTATACTTACTTCATTTAGCAAGTAAATATGTAGAGAAAAATACTTGCTTTCATAGCCGATAGCCAGGAGTTGCAGGAGATATACAAAAAGAAATTGTATCCTCTGGCCTCTTAGCTGAAGGCTGTTTGGAAAGAGAAGATTACACATATTACAGAGAAAGAATATTAACAAACAAAAAAAAAATGTGAACGTAGTCTAAAGCCTGGATATGATGTCATCAAATTACAGGAGCAGAGAATCTCGGATTTGGAAAGAAATTTATAGGTCATCTCCATAGATATACATGGAATGAATGACTGGACACGTAAATGGAGTGAAAGAAGCAATGAATCTGATAAGATTCCTGTTGAATGCATTAAAAACCCACTGCTGTCCAGCCGATTCTGACACATAGTGACCTTATAGGACAGGGTAGAACTGCCTCATGGGGTTTCCAAGGCTGTAAATCTTTATGGAAACAGACTGCCACATCTTTTCCCCATGGAGTTGCTGGTAAGTTCAAACTGTCAACCTTTCAGTTAGCAGCTGAGCATGTTAACCACCATGTAACCAGGGCTCCTGTTGAATGCATACCTGCTATAATTTTCTTGAATTGTTATTTACCTTTTCATGCACATTAGTCAATACATGTGTATGTTTCTCTCAGTGTTTGCATCATGCCTAGGGTATGAGAAGTAGTTAAAAAGTCTTCAGTATATCTTTATTGAATTTATACTGTCAGAAGATATCTGTGCTAATTGGGTATTCATTATGTTTTGGTCACTCATTCCTTGAAGACTTACTGAATGTTCAATGAATGATAAAAGTACATGGTAGTATAGAATAAAATACACGCTCATGCATAAACACTTAGGGAATTCAGAAAAAACACCTGTATCACAATTATCTTTTAGAGAATTGTGATGTCTTACTATTAGGTATTTTTCTGTTTATAGGGTTCTCTTGGTGTGGTTAAAGAATTTTATTTCCACAAAATAAGTGGTCTTCCCCGTCTGAATATTTACCCTCTTAAAACAGTCTGTCAGAAGTGGATACACTCAAAAACCAATTCAAAATTAATTAAAAACATAAATGTGAACATTAAACCATAAAATTCTTAGAAGAAAATACAGAGCTGTGGCTGCAGGACCTAGTAGTTAACAATGGGTTATCAGATATGGCAACAAAATCACGAGCAGCAAAAAACAAAAAAGATAAGTGGGACCTCATAGAAATTAAATACTTTTGTTCATCAAACACTTTTTATCAACAAAGTGAGAGAGAGTTTACAGATTGAGAATGAATTTTCAGGAGCCATTTATCTGATAAGAGACTAATATCCAAACTATATTAAAAAACACTCACACACACACAACTTAACAACAAAAATAAAAACAACCCAATCAAAATATGGGCCAAAAATTTGAACAGGCAGTTCACCAAAGAAGATATACAAGCGTGTGAAAAGATGTTCAACATCATTAGCCAAATGGAGATGCAAATCAAAACCACAGTGAGATACTATCTCACCCCTTAGAATGGCAGTGATCAAAAAAACAGAAAACAATAGGTGTTGGAAAAAATATGGAAAAATTGGAACCCTCATTCATTGCTAGTGGAAATGCAAAAATGGTATAACACTGTGGAAGAGAGTTTGGCAGTCCTTCAAAAGATTGAACATGGAACTACCATATGGAGCGGCAATCTACATCCTGGGTATATACCCCAAATAAGTGAAAGCAGAACACAAACAAGAACCTGTACACCTATGTTCATTGTAGCACTATTCACAACAGCCAAAGTGGAACTGACCTAAATGTTCACCAACAGATGAATGGATAAACAAAATGTGGTATGTAAATAAAATGAAATGTTACTCAGCCATAAAGAGAAATGAAGTCCTGAAGCATGTCACAACATGAACAAACCTTGAAAACATTATGCTTAGCAAAATAAGTGAGTCACAAAAGGCAAATACTGTATGATCTCAGTTATATAAGATAAGCAAATATATAGAAACCAAAGCCTATTAGTGGTTACAAGAGGTGGGAAGGAGGGAGAAAAGGAGAATTTTGCTTAGAGGGCACTGAGTTTATATTAACAGAGGTAGAATAATTAGGAGAAAGATAGAAATAAGGGTTGCATAACATGAGGCGTATAGTCAATGTCATTGAATTGTCTTGCAGAAACTGTTTAATTGGTAAATGTTTTGTTGAGTATATTTGCACTGCAATAAAAAAAGAGTGCTACTGTTGAAAATTTTCATATTTCCAATACTTCATGAAGTTCACATCACTTTTCTAGTTTTGCTTGGTCCCTTTGACTCCTTCTCCTCCACCTACCTTTGCAAGGTCTGGCTTGTATAAAATTCTAGAGCCTTGGTCACTAGGCCTACTCTCCAGGAGGAAAAATAAGTCTTTCTTGTCCATTTCTGTTTTCTTTTGGACCATCACATTGTCTAATATAAGAGCCCAACACATGTCTTTTTAATTAAATGAATGAAAGGACTATGTCTCTAATCTTGATTTCCCTCTTGAGCACCAAACTTGCTGACACATGAATAATAATCACCATGGATATTATCAGACTCTTGAATCAGATTTTACAAAACACAAACAAACCAATAAATTATCTTCTACTCAAAACAAATACAAACATCCTCCATCACTACAAGTACCTTGATAACTTAGTCTCTAGGTCTGTGGATACTTTGTGACCAGTGACCTAGCAGGTCAGTGTAAAATCATATAAACAAACTCTCAATGGCTCATCCTAGCACCAGAGTTTTCTAAAATGAGAACTGCCACATTGAGCATCCCTCTAAGATTCAGTACATTAAGGTGATCTACCTTGGTTGAGTTCGTATCAGGCTTCTAAAAGTTATTGCCTTGAAAATACTCTATAAGCTTTTTTTTTTTTAAATCAGAGTATATTGCTACTTAATGCTCATTTACCTCTATTGGAAATTATTTAAAAAACAGTTTAGAAAGTTTTCAAGATTTCAGGTAAGAAGATACACACTATTCTTCGGATTTGGCATGAGACTTCAGAAAACACTTCTGAACAAACTTGGAGTTTTGGGACCAAAGAAAACACCCCCAGAAACAAATAAGATGTGTCATAATAATCCATGATTTACAATACCTGTCAGGATTGCCTGTTGCCCTTAGCAATCCCTAAAGCAAAACCAGACAAAACAAATTCTTTCAGCATATCTTCATGAAACTGTCTCAGATGTGACAAAACTTTGAGAAACAGTTTTGTGATAATGGCTTTGCACTTTATTGGTACTTCTCCAGAGAAGGTGGTGAATGGCTGCTTTCAAATACATAGAGCATCAAGGGCTAAAGTCAATAAAAACCTCTGTAGAATAATTGGGGAGTGAAGAAAAAGAGGGAACAAAAGAGCATAAAAGGAATGAAAACGGAAGAATCATCTATAAATATAAAAGCCTAAGGAGTATATTTTGAGGGAATAGATGATGCAAAACAAAATTGGGAATAGTGATTGGAGAACCAAGAAAGGCAAATAAAACCATGAGATATATGATGCCTGTCCTCCTGCCTCGAGTCTAGCTCATCAAAACAGTTTTTCATTCCATTTTGTATATGAGTTTCATCTGACTGCTGCCAACAGAAAGTGCCTGGGTTTTCCGATTTTTTTTTTTCACTGCTAAGGGTAATAATAGGTTGATGGTACTCAAAGGAAACTAATATCCTCCTTAAGAATGAAAAAAAATACAAATTGAGTTGTGTTAGTGAATGAGGCTTTTCTATTTTTATTTCTGTTCTTGATAATGATAATAAACAATAAAGTACAGTATTACATATTTGAAAAAAATGTGTCTAGGAGTCAGAAGGCCAGAATATTTTTTTATAAATCTGTACATATATTTACTGCTTAAAATACTCTATATTGTGGGTATGCAATTATAAGAACTTGGAGCTAATCGTCTATCTCTGGGAATACCTGAGTGATAAATTACCAAAGAATATTCCAGAAAACTGGGAAAGCTGTTGACCTGAACTAGCCTGAGAAGTTGGTAATTGCAGGACACAAGCATCATCTATGCGGAACAAACGCACAAACAGCTGGAAGGCACATTCTGTCTGCAAAGAATAACTCACATGAAGTGGTAGGGCAGGTTATCACATCAGAAAAGTCACGGAGTCTGCTTATGATTTCCAAAGCATTGTTGACTTAGTAAAAAATTGCTAGCCAACATAGGCATGTGGCCACTCAGGGGCCTGGCCAGGACTCTGGTTTAAAGTCAAATTTGAAGAGGCTAGAATCACTGACGGAGCCCTGGGGTTGCAACAATTAAGCTCTTGGCTGCTAACTGGAAATGCTGAAGGTTCAAACTCAACCAGCAAGAGAAAGACCTAGCAATCTGCTCCCCTAAAGATTACAGCCTAGAAAATCCCATGAGGCAGTTCTACTTTGTCACATGGGGTATCTATGTGTCAAAATCAACTTGACGGCACCAAACAACAACTGCAACAGAATCACGGAAAGGTAGAAAAGAGCTGTGATAAATATGCCAATGACAGTGATTCTGATCTTTCCACAAGGTCAGACAGAAGTGATCATGGGCTATACAAAGTGTGTGTATTAGGTGTAGGGAGATAGAAACAATTACCTGGAGAGGCAGGTCAGCTGGAGATCTGGGGGTAGGAATTTACAAGGAATATAACTGGTTTCTTCAATCCGCTGGTTTATTTCTTGGCTCTGGCTTCAACCAGTTCTGTGACTTTGAGCAAATTCTGTGACCTTCTGATATCTGGTCTCCTCATCACTTGCCTAAAAGGACTGGACTAAATGTTCTTAAAGGATGGCCCTACTCAGAGAAGCTATCATTTTCTATTCATGATAGTGCTAGCAATTATATGGTGCTCTGCACCTCCAAAATGTGTTTATGTGATAGAGTTTGTTTTTTCAAACCGTCCTGTGTGGTAACTCATACAGAAAACATTATAGCTCATTTTAAAGATAAGTAAATGAAGGCCCACAAAGGTAAGACGACTTTCTCAAGGTTGCTTAGCTAATTAGTATCAGAGCAAAGACTAGAAATGTTAATCTGCTATACCTGTAGGAATATCACATTATTCCTTTGAAAGAAATATTTAAAAGATTTATAGGGAAAAAATACATTAGTTGCATTTTTTTAACATACCTTATATCAGCAGGCATCAATAAATTCCTGAGAAAAATAAGGGGGAAAAAAAGAAAGTCAGGACTGGGAAAAGAGAAAACCAGTACCTTTGTACATTGAAAGAAAATGTAAACAAAGTTAAACAAGACTTGTCTAGCAAATTTATATTAAGGATGGGCAAGGTGCAAGGCCCTGTGCTACATGTCGTGGGAGGTACAGAGATCAAGAAAAGAACATATTTGCTCAGTCAGAGCTTCCATAATCTAGTAGGACATTAGATGTGTCCAAAGGAAGCCTTATTATAAAACAAAGTATGATTTAAGAGATATATAAATATGATGCTCAGAAGTTTCAGAAAAGAATCAAATCAAACCCAGCTCTGCATAAGCCAGGGAAAATTTGAGAATTTGTTAATTAGGTTTGGAAATAAAGTGGAGAACATTGAGGCTTTTTTTTTTTTTTTTAAGACTAAAAATCTACCAAAAGTCAGCAAAGCATGTTGGTAAATGTAGGAAACTAGAAATGAGTAAAAAATATGATTTGAGCTCTTTGCAGCTCATTGTGAAGTGGCCACATGATAATAAGACACATCACATTGTTCATATCTGTCTTTGCTCTCTTCTTCTATCTGTTTCCTTACCTTTAATCCTTGTGTTAAAGTCTGCTTTCAGTGGGTCTAAGTAAAGACAGACGACATTGGTGGTTCAGTGGTAGAATTCTTGCCTCCCATGCAGAACCAGGTTCGATTCCTGGCTAATGCACTTCAGATACAACTACTACCTGTCTGTTAGTGGAGGCTTGCATGGTGTTATGATACTGAACAGGTTTTAGGGGCACTTCCATAATAAGTTAGACTAGGAAGCAAGGGCTGGCTATCTACTATAAAAAATCAGCCAATGAAAATCCAACAAATCACAACTGTCTGATCCCATTGTATGTGGGGTCATCATGAGGAAGGGCGAGGGTGGGGAGTGTTAAGAAAATGCTGGGGCCTAGGAGTAGCAATAGGGAGAGAAACTTGAGGGAAATTTTGTCCTTCCTACATGGGCATGAAGAAAGTATACAGTAGATACCTGGGAAAAATGAGAAAGCACAAAATAGGAAAGGAGAAATACAGTGAGGGAGAGAAGAATTCAAGGAGAGAGAAGATGGAGAGATGGAGAGAAACTGAAAGTGGAGGAGAAAAGGAGTAGGGAAAGAAAGAATTGGTAAGGGAAGAAAGGAAAGGACCTTGTAATGATCTCAACTATATAGCAGAGGAATTGAATGGTAGGTTGCCTGAAGTCCTTATGGTAAGCTGTGTGAGCTTTGGAGACAAAAATACCTGGTTTTATTCATAGTTCTAAATTTCCTTAACTGATAAATAGTGAGTTAATCTTTCTGAGCTTCCATTTCTTGACTGTAAAGTGTGGATCACAATTTTGGAGGTTGGTTTTGAGGACTAGAGAAAATGTACGCAATGAGCTTAGCACCTTGCTAAGCACTTAATAAACGTTTGCTGCTTGTATTATTATTTTTCGTTGGGACTTAATCATCTGCTGTTTTCTTTTCTGTGAGTTACTTCATATGTCTGTTAGTGTTACCTTTCGTTAGTCTATCTAAGCTAGGTTATGTTTCCATAATGAACAACTTTGAAATCTCAGAGGCTTAAACGATACTCTACTACATGTCCATTTTATGTCAATGAAGTCTCTGCTCTGTCATCTTTGCTCATAGACCCAAGTGGAAGGAGTTTCTATCACCTGGAAGGTCAATGGGCACCATGGCGACAGGAAGAAAATATGGAGAACTGTGTACCAGCTCTTAAAGACTTCTCCAAGAAGCGGTACACATCACTTCTGCTTGCATTCTATTGGGTAAAGCAAGTCACCTGGCCACACCTGACTTCAACTGGCAATGAAATTCAGTTCTGTCATATGCCCAGAATGGGAAATTATGACAAATATCAAAAGTCCTAATGATTGTTATACTTCGCCAAACAAGTTTTCTCATTGATAAAATAGGGAGAAAAGCGCACCTATTGTACAGAGTTGCTTTGAACATTAAAATGGTTAATGCATGCAAAGCATTTGGAAAAGGGTCTACCATATGGCCATCTTGCAACCATTGCTGGAGATGGTGATCTATTGTTACTGGAAAGCCTTTTAAAGCCTTAGCCATGGTGTGTGCTGCCTTGCCTCCCCATCAGCTTTTTGCTGGTGCTTTGCACAATCTAGCTACTCAATAAATATTTGTTGAATTGAATTGAATAGTGTTCCAGCAGCATGGCTGGGACCACCCACCAGCTGGCAGACCAAGCACATGTAGGTTTTTCAGTTCCATTTCCCCTGCCAAACACCAATGCACACCACTAAGCTTCCCTCAGCTGTGATTCTCCATTTTGGCAACCTAACTGACCTTAATGTAAATGTTCTGAGCCACGTAAACCATGTTGTAGGGTGCACAACAGCAGTTGCAGTTGACCGCCAGCTGCCAGCACACTATGTGTATGCAATTTATTCCTCCACAAACCCTCCTGAATGTAATAAATAACAATGCCTTTTTTAGAAACCTCCCAACAGTGGACATGCAGGGTACCAGTGGCACATTTTAATGACTGCTGCGAGAAAAAATATATGTCATACTTTAAAAGCAAGGGCCTGTTCTGGTACACAGGGACTCTTTGGTGTAAGTCTAGGAAAGGGCTCACACTTACCAAGAGTCTAACTGGATTCTGCTCCTTGGCTTTATTTACACATTAAATATAAGGTCACTGGGGAAAGCACTGGTGCCGTGGTGGTGTAGTGGTTAAGAGCTCAGCTGCCAACCAAAAGGAAGGCAGTTCAAATCTACCAGTCACTTCTTGGAAACCCTATGGGGCAGTTCTACTCTGTTCTATAGGGTTGCTATGAGTCAGAATCAACTCGATGGCAATGGGTTTGGTTTTTATTTGGTTTGCGGAAAGCCCTAGGTTAGGAAGAAAGCAACTGAGTTCTGGTCTCCTCTTTGAAACTTTCATGCTGAGAGACCCTGAGTACTGCACTAAGTTTTTCTGGGCATTAGTTTATGCATCCATCAAATGGGGAAAATAATACTTGCATTATCTCTTTGTAAAAGTTAGTGAAAGGAATCGAGAGAAAAATAAAGAGGAAAAATCTATAAATAAGACAAAAGTATAATGCAAATATTAGGGAATACCAGTAAAAATAGATTATTTTAGTTGTTGGTATGCTCCTTATTCCTTCAGTTTCTGTGTTTGAGCTCAACCAAATCTGTTCTCTAGAGTTGCCCAAAGGAGTCCCTAGATAGTGCAAATGGTTAAGTTCTAGACTACTAACCAAAAGATTGATGGTTGATACCTACCCAGAGGAACCTTGGAAGTAAGACCTGGTGATTTGCTTCTGAAAGGTCACAGCTTTGAAAACTCTATGGAGTGCAGTTCTACTCTGCACACTTGGGATCACCATAAGTAGAAATTTACTTGACAGCAATTATCAACAGCAATAAAAGGTCAAATATAATGAGTCCCAAGACAAGGGAGAAAAATAACCCTGTGATCTCAGCCATGTCCTGACAGATGCTCTTCACCTAGGATTTTGCTCAATTCCAGGATCTTGACAACAATAGGTAGGTTAATCTCAATTCACTTAACTTCCTTTAACTTAAATTTATGAAAATGACAAATTGATATCTCAGGCTGGTTATTTAGAGGAGCAAAACCAGTGAAGCGTATTTATAAATATATAGAGAGGGATTTATTTCAAGGAAATTGTTCACCCAGTTGTGGATGCTTGTAAGTCCCAAGTCTGTGGGTCAGGCATCAGGCTGGGGCCTTCTCCTTACTCACTGTGGTTTCTGGGACTGATGAATCCAAAATCAGCAAGTCAGGCAGAAAAGTGCTGGTTCACAGGGTTTCAGGAGCTGGTGAATCTCAAAATCTGCAAGTCAGGTGGAAGGCTGCTGGCTCAGGTCCCAAGAAGTGGAGGTCAGAGGATGATGAATCAGATGGAGGATCGAGAGAGAGCAAGCTTTGCCAGAACATCCATTATATTAGATGCAGGTCACATCCCCAAGGAAACCTCTCTTTCAACAGATTGGCTCTTACATTAGATCATGAAATGAAGGATGATTATGCAATATCTGTCAATACACTGAGAATCATCGCCTAGCTAAGTCAACACATAACCTTAACCATCATAAGTGAAAACAACTGAACTCAACAGCTAATAACTAAATGGAATATATCACTCATTAAGTCATGTGTACATCTAAAAGCAAGGAACCCTGGTAGCACAATAGTTAAGTGCTCAGCTGCTAACAGAAAGGTTGGCAGTTCTAACCTGACCAGTGGCTCTGTGGGAGAAAGACATCGCAGTCTGCTTCCATAAAGATTACAGACAAGAAAACTCTATGGAGCAGTTCTACTCTGTCATATGTGGTCACTGTGAGTCAGAATCGACTGGACATCACCCAACAACAACACAGTTAAAAGCAAAGGCTCTGCAGTGGAGTTCTGGGGCAGGTGCGAGTTCTGTTTTACTAGGAACGCTGGGAGAACTCTTAGATGGAACGTGGGAGACAATCTTTTCTCTAGACCAGGCGGGATCGTCTTCTCTTTGGGTTTCTGACTCGTTTTCGTCTGTCACATCCTGCTTCTACGTTATACCAGTTTATATAATGAAATGATTCTTCTTGTTTCAGGGCCTTTTTCACTTTCCACATAAATACCTCAGTTATTCTTTAAAACCAGATTCACTGGTTTGAAGCTTACACGTCTACGTGTGGGTGCATATTCTATTCAACCTATTTATAAGGAAATTCTCTGTCCCCTAAACTTTTGCAAAATGCTAGCTACCCGTTTTACTTCTTATTTTGAAGGAGCTTATTTCTCTTTAAGGACGTGCAATCTAAATTGTCCGTTAGAGTAACTCATATCGTCAAAGCCAGCCACCCTATTGGACAGTGTAGATATAAAACATTTCTATTACTGCAGAAAATTTTACTGGACTATCCTGGTTTAGAATGCATGGTTTTCATAGGTCAGAAATAATCTATTTCCATTGATTTTTGTGAGACTCACAACCATATATATTTTGTGATTTCCTACTCTTCCTTGAGGATAATATACTAGACAAAACAATGCCAATCAATCGTTGATTATTTTAATGCTGAAGAAAACAGATTCCACAGTATTCGTGTCCAAATTCTTGGTAGATCTCTGCAAAGTGATTGGTGAAATTTATGGGCCCAGCTGGTTTGCAGCTGTAAAATCCTATAGTTTTTTTAATGTAAAATAGCATCTGTGTCTGCTAATTGGATACTTAGGCATATGCACATAAATTGCCTGGGAATTAGAAAGGTGTATTTCTTAAGTCCTGCCCACATCTTGCCATTTTGAGAATCATTGCTCAGATTCATTTTTTTCTCCTTGTTATTCTTGTAGAGGAAATGGAAAGAAGTCTTCTTGTTACAAATATTGCCCGTTGGGAATACATTCTTCCTCCTCCTAATCCAGCTTTAATCCTTTCAAGCTCTGAACTAAGAGACCACTGTCTGTGTGGTGGCTGCTATTCTAAATAAGTCTGAGCTCTGTGATCACTTCCACACTGTCTGGCAAGAAAGGAAAACTCAAACCTGTAAATGCCACAGGCATCCCTATCTCAGGAGTTGGATTCAAATGTAACACCGAGGCGATATAAAAGCAAGCAGGGCAAGCTTGCCCAGTCTGTTTTTGAACATTTTACTTCCCTGCTGGTATTGTCTAGTTTATGCAACAGCAACAATAGGATCTGTGGTATTCAGTTACAAGTTTCATCCAAAAGTTTATTAAATTTGCTCTCATAATTATTGTGAGTCCTAGAAAAGACGTCTCTGACTCCAGAGCTCCGGAGCCTAGACTTCTCCCACCTGAACAGATGGCTTTATCATTTTTCCAAGCACGAGTAATTTCCATTAGAAGGCTTGCTAACCTGGTATTGACAATTACAAACTCTAATCAAAAGGTGAAAAAGGCTCACCCACCCTGATCAGCAGTAAGGCCGATACCAGCTATCTGGGAAGAAAAGAAACACAAGAAAGTAAACACTGAAGTGCTGGTATATCTGCCTTTTTATGTGAGCACTACAAAGTGAGGAACATGAATGCAAAGAAAGAGAATGATTTTCAGAGATTTAATCCCTTTAGAATAGAAAGCTTTGGTTGCAGTTTAAAGGGCCTTTTCACCTTGAGGTCACAGCTCGAATCTCATCTGGATTTATGTATAGTGTTCACATTCAATTATATTTGAGCTCTTTCTGCAGTATTACCTCCCTGCATCACATAGATGGTTTATGCCCATCGGGCCCTTTGCAGGTTTGTCCTGCTCATTCTTGTCTACTTTTTGTGACTAATATACCCCTGGTCTTTTAAATAGGCTGATTGGGTTTCTATGGATGGGTTTAGAGTTCCTCCTCCTTGTTTCCACCCAAATATAATCAAGTTGGAATCAGACTTCCTGGCCCTTGATACTCAATAGAAAGAAAGGACTGATCCTGAGAAATGGTAGTGCTTGGGTATCTAACTCTGAGGACCTTGGCCCTTGGAAATGCAGTTCCCACTTTTTGCAGCCGGTGATGAAGTGATGAGATGGAAACACTACTAGAAGTATCAAAATAAGGAGAATTAATTGATTTTCTTTTTGTTCTTAAACTGAATATTTAAAATATCAGTATATGGAGAAAATTACTTTGGCATATATTATACGTATATAATATATATGCATATATACACACACACACTTATGTACGTGCTTGTGTATGTACATATATATGTAAATATAGATATACTTAAGCAAATAGCCTCCATGTACTTACTTTCAAGATAACAGTAATTGTCATTAACAAATATTAATTATGAACTTATCCTGTGAAAGACACTGCCAGGAACGCAGGTGACACAAAAAAATCTAAACCTTCCCTTAATTAACATAGTTAATAGGAATAAACATACATTTGCACAAAACAAAAATTAAAATCCAGAGTAACATAATGGTAAACAAGTAATATACAATAAACCTTTCAGAAATTCATATGAGAGAGGAATAGCATGGTCTGGGTTTGGTAGAGGAGTAAGACATGGAAAATATACAACATAGGAATTAGTCAGGCAAAGAAAGTAAATTGTAGGACATTCTAGAAAGTCAGTAGTTGAAAATATATATAGGGTGGTATCTTAGTTGCCTAGTGCTGCTGCAATAGAAATATGACAAGTGGGTGGCTTTAAAGAACAAATTGATTTTCTCAAAATTTAACAGGCTAGAATTCCAAATTCAGGGCAACAGCTCTAGGGGAAAGTTCTCCCTCTGTCGGCTAGTTGTCTCTTTTCAGCTTCTGTTCCTCAGTTCTTTGGTGACCTTCAAGTCGTGTGTATCTTCACCTCTGTTTGTGCTTCCTTGCTTTTGTGTTCAATCTGTTCGTTTATATCTCAAAAAGTGATTGGTCTAAGACACACCCTATACTGACATGGCCTTGTTAACAGAACAAAGAAATGCCTATTCCCAAATTCAATTACATCCACAAATTTAAGAGTTAGGATTTACAACACATATTCTTGGGGGACACAATTCAATACTAACATGGGTTGTGGAGAAAATGCAAATGATTTGCACCGGGCGTAATTGCTTAGAATGAGATATGACAAACAGTTATCAAATTCTCTGGAGTCCAGATTTCTGGGGTTCATGAGGTTGTGGTGACCCACCCAGGCCATTGCCCGGAGATCTTCTTTTGAACCTTGAGTCTTGAGAAAACTGGTTTCCTAAAGTCACCTTTAAGTCAGACAATAACCTAGTAAATAGCTTAATGAAGACTGCTTTGCCTTTGGCATTGTGTTCTTTTGAAGAATTATCTATGTGCCGTCAGTTTCAAGAAACAAACTCTAGGATGTTGCTATGTTTTAGGGTAAGTTGCTATTATATAAACTGCCCATTTCCATGGCAATATCTGTAACATGACATATAAGAATTTTTGGAAGTTCTTTCATCTTTGGAACCTTTTGGCACTCTAGTCAGAAGTGTTCTCCAATTTGTAAATTGTATATTAAATAAACTATAAATCAGTTTATATTATTAACTTAATATTATATTATTTTAACAGGCATGAAGAGTTTGAGAAAATTGGAGCAAAGTTTTTCCTTCCTCCCTCCCTCTCTTCTTTTCTTCCTTTCTTTCTTTTCACATACTTCTAGTCAACCCCCTCTCTGTCCCCCAACAATGGAAGGGAAGAAACCAAAAACTGGCAGCTGACGGGGAGCTACAACCCCATTCTGCAGAATCCATGACTCTTGGCCTGAACTTGCTGAGCTGGCCTCTGAAGGCTGCAAGAAGAGGAGCCTAGCTGATGATTCCAGCAGTAGAGAACCAAGCCTAACAGTGCTCAGATTGTGGTTTGGGGCTTTAACACTTTTCTTTCCTTTTCTTTTAAAGCCATCAATCGCCTTCTACAGATATTGAATTCACTTACAAAGTTAAAACAGAAATAAAGTGGAATGCAATGACCGGGAAATTCCATTTGTTTCCCCGCCCCCCTTCATCATTTTGTTGAATGTGTGCAGAACTGTATGAGGTTATTCATTTGTACCCAAACAGGAATATAGGATTTGCCATATTGGATCAGCCCATTGGTCCATCAATGTTGTATTCTCAGTGCCTCCAGCACTAGATGATACATGAGGCACCAGAGGATAGCGAAACCCCCCACTCACAAAGAAGTAAGTCAATTGTGCAGTGCAATATATGGGATGAAAATCTTAGCTGTTTAGGCTGGAGCTATATGAACAGGATATGGATTTAAAGACGTCTAAATAAGGCAGAGACTGCATCAGTTGAAGATAGAGTTAGGCAGCTCTTACTGTAAAAATTGTCCAATGTCCTCCTGCTCACTTTCAATTATTAAAACTATTATTTCTGTCACAATAATAAATTGAAACAGTGGAATCAAACAGCCCCTTTCCAGAAAGATGAAAACAACACTCTATAATTACAGACACATTGCTGCTTTCTCTTCAGTCAAAGTATAAATGCAGGCAAAACCAGAATTTAGTGCAATGCCTTAGGATCTGACTCATCTTTCTCTAATAATTATCAAAACATATTCAATTGCTTAGCCTATTTACTCATTCCCTCATCAGGAAAAGATAAGAGGCTATTGTGTGAAAGTTTTCTGCCCTGTGAGAGGGTGCTACAAGGAGGTTCCCATGTCTCAGTATATTTGGGGAGCTACGGTACCCTGAGAAACCACAGTGCGGGTCGGAATGCTGTCTGTGGCACAGGTGTGGGCCGACTGCAATGATGCACACATTTAGGGAAGGGAGAGACCAATTCTAGTTAGGATGAGATGGAACAAGCACTATGCCATTATCTATTTCCTAGAAGAGAATCTGAATAAAATATAAAATAATTCATCTGACATTTCTCAGAATCCAATATTTGTGCAAGTTAAAAAATTTGAGGCCCCTAGTTCAATAAGAGGGACAAAAGTATCCACTAATAGTAAGTACTAAAATATAAAGCTTTTCCCTTTATTTCATGATCTCTCATTCGACTTGGCATGATGTTTTCTATTTGCTATTTAATGTCATTCTAAGGAGCCCTTAACTATTGAGAACCAAAATGTTGTCATTTCGAACCCACCCAGTGGATCAATGGGAGAAAGAACTAGAAATCTGCTCTAATAAAGATTACATCCTAGGAAAACCTATGGGGCATTTCTACTCTGTCTTATAAGGTCAACATGAGTTGGAGTTTACTCAGTGGCACAACAACAAATGTTATTCTAAGCAGGGAAAAATTATATTTAAATTTATATTTAAATTTTTAGCATGACTTTGCCATTCATCTTTATATTGTGCAATTCCAGATGTAAATGTAAATGTAAGAGCTTCTAACTAGTATGTGGAAAAACTGACATTGCATAATTCGTATTTTGTTGTTTGTGTATTCATATGTATTTCATTCTTACCAGAACAGTGGAAATACTGCACAAAAGTAATTCAACTGTTTGCATTTCACTTTTTGATACTCGCACCAAACCCCCTGCTATAAAGTCGATTCAGTCACCGAAAGTCAGAGCTGACTCAACAGCACATTACAACAACAATAACATTTAACTTAGACAAGGAAAACTAGAAAAGATACCTGCAAAGGACCTTTTCAAAAAGTTAAGTGCTCTGATAGATGAGCAGTGATTAGTTTCCTAGCTTCCACAGTGCTGTGATCTTCCAGAAGGATAGACATCTCTCTTCCCTCCTAGATATCATCAACACATAGATTGTTGTTGTTGTGTGTTGTCGAGTCGATTTCAACTCATAGTGACCCAATAGGACAGAGTAGAAGGCAGTAATCTTTACTTGAGCAGATCTCCGGGTCTTTTCTCCAGTGGAGGCACTGGTGGGTTAAACTGCTGACCTTCTGGTTAGCAGCTGAGCTCTTAAACATTACGTAACCAAGTTTCCTTCAACCCATAGGTAGGGAGAGGGATTTTGCTGGGGGAAGTGAATTCACCTTAATTCAATTATATCTGATGCAAATAGATGTTGTTTTACATATGTATTATGTGCAGAGCTCTGTATTTGATGCTATAGAGAATAATAGAGATGGAAAACAAGCACTACCCTCAGTGAGCATTTTCTCTAGCATAACAGCTTTAGAAATATTAACTCGTTTAATCATCATAACATCCCTAAAAAAAAAAGGTACTATGATTTTCATCATCCACATTTTACTAATAAAGAAACCAAGGCACAAAGAGGTTAAGTTGTTGCTAGGTGCCATTGAGTTGGTTCCAACTCATAGAGACCCTGTGCTTAACAGAACTAAACACTACCCAGTCCTGCACCATTCTCATAATTGGTGCTATGTTTCAGCCCACTGTTGTAGCAACTGTGTCAATCCATCTCGTTGAGACTCTTTCCCTTTTTCTCTGACCCTCTACTTTACCAAGCATGATGTCCTTCTCCAGGGACTGGTCACTTCTGATAACATATCCAAAGTAAGCAAGATGAAGTCTCACCATCCTTACTTCTAAGGAGCATTCTGAATGTACTTCTTCCAAGACAGATTTGTTCCTTCTTCTGACAGTCCATGGTATATTCAATATTCATCACGAACACCCTAATTCAAATGCATCAATTCTTTGGTCTTCCTTATTCATTGTCCTGCTTTCCCATACATATGAGGTGATTGAGAATATCATGGCTAAGGTCAGGCTCACCTTAGCTCTCATAGTGACATCTTTGTTTTTTAACACTTTAAAAAGGTTTTTTGCAGCAGATTTTCCCAAAGCAATACTTCGTTTGATTTATTGACTGCTGCTTCCATGGGAATTGATTGTGGATCCAAGTAAAATGAAATCCTTAACAATTTCAATCTTTTCTCCACTTATCATGATGTTGCTTATTGGTCCAGTTGTGGGGATTTTTGTTTTCTTTATGTTGAGGTTGAATCCATACTGAAGGCTGTAGACTTTGATCTTTATCAGTAAGTGTTTCAAGTCCTCTTCACTTTCAACAAGTAAGTTTGTGTTATCTCATATCACAGATTGTTAATGAGTCTTCCTCTAATCCTGATGCCACATTGTTCTTTATATAGTCCAGCTTCTTGGATTATTTGCTCAGCATACAGCTTGAATAAGTATGATGAAAGGATACAACCCTGATGCACACTTTCCTGATTTTAAACCATGCAGTATCCCATTGTTCTGTTCTAATGACTGCTTCTTGGCCTCTGTACGGGTTCTACATGAGCACAGTTATGTATTCTGGAATCCCCATTCTTTGCATATTATGTATCATTTGTTATGATGCATACAATGGAATGCTTTTGCACAGTCAATAAAACACAGGTAAACATCTTTCTGATATTCTGTTTTCAGCCAAGACTCATCTGACGTCACCAATGATATCATTCATTCCACGTTCTCTTCTGAATCCAGCTTGAATTTCTGGCTGTTCCCTGTCAATGTACTGCTGCAACAGTTTTTAAATTGTCTTCAGCAATATTTTACTTAAATGTGCTACTGATGATATTTTGCCATAATTTCCACATTGTGTTAGATCACCTTTCTTTGGAATGGGTACAAATACAGATCTCTTCCAGTTGGTTGGTCAGGTAGCTGTCTTCCAAATTTCTTTGCATAGATGAGTGAATGTTTTCAGCATTGCATCCATTTGTTGAAACATCTCAATTGGTATTCCATCAATTCCATCAATTGTTTTTCCCCAATGCCTTCAGCGTAACTGAGATTCTTCCTTCAATATCATTGGTTGTTGATCATATGCTACCTCCTGAAACGGTTGAATGTTGACCAGTTATTTTTGGTACAGTGACTCTGTGTATATTCCTTCCATATTCTTTTGATGCTTCCTGTGTTTTTCAATATTTTGCCAGAGGTTAAGTACTTGGCCCAAATTCACATAGTGGTAGGACCTGGATTTGACCCAAAGACATCTGCTTTCCCAGCCAAAGCTCTTAATCGCGGCTCTAGGTGACCTCCAAGACATATAAAAAATGACTTCATTATGAAACAAAATAAAACTGTAAGAGCTTGGAGGGACAAGTTTGATGATAAATAAATAAATAGATTGAGGAAAAACCTGCTATGAGAAGACTCTGAGATGCTGGACTAGAGAATGAATAACTCTGTGTTTTAAACTGCTATATGACTATGCAGTTTGAATAGGAAACATTTGCTCTTGACAAAGTTAAAAATGGTATGAACTGTAGGAAATCCCGTTTCCTGTTCTTTCTACCTGCACCTATACATTACCACCAAGTAGAATAATTATTTTCACAAATTTCAGTTGAGACACCATATTCTTGATCCCTAGTTCTTTACTAGAAACTTTACTAAGTGAATCTAGGTAAGATCTATTTAGTTCTCTAAAGTTCATTTTAGAAGCTGTTCTGTCTAGTTATAGATTACCAGTTGATAGCTTTAAATCAAAACAAAAAATGCATTTTATTGTCAGAACACCAGGCACTGGTCATGTGGCTGTGACCACTTATGCTGGTTTTTGAGTGAGGATCTGGAGGCTGATTAAGTAGCCATATCTGATGCAACCTGCTGCATCTTGAAAGTACCTATAAAGATCACTATTCTGCAGAATAATAAAATATAGACTAAGTGGCTAGGGGAATAAAATATTTAAAAGAGACCACCTTTGCTTCAGCTTGTGTTTCAGATAAAGAGAAGTACCATCTCTTAGTTGGTCACCATTGCCCATAAGTGACATTATACTGTGAAGTATAATTGAATTTGCCTTTGCCTCTCTGTCTAAAAATGCTATGGTTAATGATGTCAAGGTTAGTTTTATACTCCTTGGACTTGTTCATATTGAACAATATCTTGTGCCTAGCTATAATTTAAAAGACAAGCAGATAAAGTAAAATAAAACAACATTCTAAATAACAGGCTGGTTTATTAATTGAACTATGGAGCCCAAAAATAAGGAAATATATATGAGAAAATCAAAACAATTCTACTAGGACCATGACCTATTTTATAAAAATGACATATCAAAGTATCATTTAGCTGCATGGATGGAAGAATTTCAGAGGCTATTATAAGATATACACTAGAGACTTTGATCATACATAAAATCCTAATAAGTTTGTAACCCCTTGTAGTTTAGTATTGCTATTGTACGTCTATTTTCCTATAATGATTAACACTAACATTCTCAAACTGAAAAGCATTCAGATGCTTATTTCAGAAAAATCAACACAAGGGGACAGGAGGATGGCAGCTAGTTGGAGAGATTGCTATACGCTCCTGAGTTATTCCAGGAAAAGTAGCTCAAGAGGGAGAGGGAGTGTTTGCAAAGACATGAAAGGACAGAGATGAAGACCCTAGGGGTCAAATGTACAGTAAGAAAAAAAAAAGGTAGGGGTGTGTGTGATCCCATGAGCATGTGCATGCATATGTGTGTGTGACTTGTGAACCTGAAAAGGGACTTAAAGTTTTAGCATTAGAAAAGCTCTATTAGGAGGTGAGTCCAAGATGGCGGAGTAGTCAGACGCTTCCAGTGGACCTTCTTACAACAAAGACCTGAAAAAACAAGTAAATAGATTATATAAAATTATATAAAATCAGGAAAGGCAGATGTTAGGGTTATATTTCTTCACCATACTTATTCAATCTGTATGCTGAGTAAGTAATCAGAGAGGGTGAACTATATGAAGAAGAATGTGGCATCAGGATTGGAGGAAGACTCATTAGTAATCTGCGATATGCAGATGACACAACCTTGCTTGCTGAAAGTAAAGAGGACTTGAAACACTTACTGATGAAGATCAAAGGCTACAGCCTTCAGTATGGATTACTCCTCATTATAAAGAAAACAAAAATCCTCACAACTGGACCAATAAGCAACATCATGATAAATGGAGAAAAGATGGAAGTTGTTAAGGATTTCACTTTACTTGGATTTACAATCAACACCCATGCAAGCAGCAGTGAAGAGATCAAATGGCCTATTGCACTGGGAAAATCTGTTGTAAATGACCTCTTTAAAGTATTAAAAATCAAGGACATCACTTTGAGGACTAAGGTGCACCTGACTTATGCCATGGTATTTTCAATTGCCTCGTGTGCATGTAAAAGCTGAACAAGGAATAAGGGAGACTGAAGAAGAATTGACACATTTGAATTATGGTGTTGGCAGGGAATATTGACTGTACTATGGACGGCCAGAAGAAGAAACAAATCTGTCTTGGATGAACTCCAGTCAGAATGCTCCTTAGAAGTGTTAGAAGTGCAGATGGTAAGACTTCATCTCAGGTACTTTGGACATGTTATCAGGAGGGATAGCCCTTGGAGAAGGACATCACACTTGGTGAAGTAGAGGGTCAGTGGAAAAGAGGAATTCCCTCAGTGAGATAGGATGACACAGTGTCTACAATTGACTCAAATATAGCAATGAGTGTGAGGATGGTTCGAGATAGGGCAGTGTTTTGTTTTGTTGTAGGTAGGGTCACTATAAGTGAGAACCATCCCAATAGCACCTAACAACAAAAACAACAAATCTTTACTGGAGCAGAAGGCCAGGGCTTTCTCGCACAGAGAGTTTAGGTGGGTGAATTGCCAAATTTTGGTTAGCAACCAAGTGCTTCACCATTCCACCACCAGGGCTCCTTTTTGCCTATTGTGTAATGTCAAGTTGATTGCAACTCATTTGGACCCTATAGGACAGAATAGAACTGACTAGGAGACATTAACTTTTCTTTCCACCTTGTCTTCTTCTTCTGTTCTTTTTTATTTCCCTTCTGTTTCTTCGTCTTATTACCCAAACTTTTTTTTCTGTTTCTTTTTTGTGTCTGCATCTGCTTTGACTCTTGATAGTTCATTAATCCCGTCCCTGTTCAAAATAAATGGTAGACCAGCCTTCCCAGGGAAGAGACTAAGTTGATTACTAAATTTTAAAGGGAAGATTCAGACATCATCTGTTGGTCTGAAAAGATTTCATCTTTGTGTGGTGAACGTATGTGTTTAGATGGAGAGAGAGAGAGAGAGATAAAAAAGGGACAGAGAGAACCCAGAAACTGGGGAAAGTTATAGCCAAATGTATAGAATGAGTCACATGTGCTCAGAGCTGTATTATAGAGTTGTAAGCTGCTCAGGAATCATCATCTTCTGGATATCTTTGCAAATGCATAGGAAGATGTTTGCACCTTTAAACCAATCCACTGAATGATTTTTTATATTTTTATTCCTATGAAGAAAGGAAAAACTTAATTGTAGAATGTCTTTGATTTTTTGTTAGAATAATTCTAAATGCATAACAAAATGACTAACCATTCAAGAAAAATCATGAAAGTGCACCACAGAACAGAAAATCCATTGGTGAAAACAATGTTCTTCTCTGCTCTTGATACACAGAGGCCTGCAGTCAGCTTCCCAGCTGTAATTCTCTCTGACACCAGGAATATTAAGAATGTGAAGAAAATGCTAAAGTAGATTGTAAATAATAGTGTGAAACACAGTGAATTATATTTTCTAGTAATTGGCATTACATTATAGGACTGAGAGAAAAAAAAAGATGAAAAGCAAAGAAAGTATGAATTCAGGGAATCAAGGATTTTTCATTTTATCTTAGAAGTTGGGATGGGAGGGGGGTGCAAGTGAAGAAAAGAAAGAAAGAGAAAGAAAAGACAAAGAAATAGCGAGAAAGAACAGGAAGAAAGAAAGGAAGGGAGGGATAGAAAGAGGGAAGGAGAGAGGGAGAAAGGGAGGGAGGAAGAGATGGAGGGAGGAAGGAAGGAAGGAAGAGACCAATGAGACCAATGATCAATGCTGAATTTTGTGTCTGTCCTGAGGTCATACCACACTTGTGAGTAAAATGAACTAAAGGACAGAGTAAAGCAACTGGATGGAGAGATAAAGGCATCTCTGTCACCAGGTGAAGTAATTCTAGTGCCTGCGGGATGAGTCATTGTAAATGCTATCCCCCCCTTAAAAATAAAGAGGAAGAAAATCATATGTGGGTACTGCATGTTCACCAGTTTTATATATCCTTATTTTCTATAAAATTACTCTAATGTGAACTCATAGGTAGCAGTTTTGTAAAGACTGAGAGACATCTAAGTTCCGTCCTTAATTAGCTTGTGATATTGTTGTCCAAATTTCTCTAAAGCTGTTTTACCTTCCTGTCTACGTCACAGGATTTTGGGGGGTATCCAACAAGATAACACATGGGAAAGCATTTTTTAAAATGTAAAACACTATCCCTCTTGAGATTTCAACACATCTTGAGAGATACCTGCTTGGGAGGATATTCCTCTTTTAACAAAAGAGAAAAGATATTACTTTTTTTATGGAGGTATTGTGAAGCGAAGTGTTAAAGCAAGAACATAAAACATTTAAGGCCTGAAAACACACTACAAAGGAGAAAAGGAGTGTTTTTGTGAGCAGAGATTAAGAGTTACTTATCTAGATTGTCTACGTAGTGAAACCTGACCAAACAAGGGTTCTGCTTTATTGCAGTTTGCCTAGATACTGCCAGGAGCTGGGGGGCAGAATAAACAGAGATGGTCCTCTAATTGTGCCCAGTAAGGACAAACGCTCACCCCAATTGAGTCTTTAAGTTAAAAAAAGGGGAAAAGAAGATGCAAAGGAAAGAGGAGTCAGGAAGAAGGGAATGAGGGGAAAAGAGGACTCAAGATATGAGGAAAAAGAGGAGGACAGGAAGAAATGAAAAGTAAAGCCATGGTGAGTTTATACCAGTGTGCCAATAAGAACAGAGAATGAAGAAAGCATGAGAGAAAATGAGAGACTGATTCAGCAGCCTCACACAATATGTTCTCGGAACATTTAAGCCCCAAACTTGACTTATTTTCTAATATGCCTCTAGCAAAGACTACTGTTCACTGAGAGATCCCTCCTCAATTTTCCAATAGTCCATATTATCTTTGAAAAGATGTTGTAAGTCCTTAGCCTGAAGGAGTACAGATATGAGTAGAGAACCATCTCTGAACTTTGTTGAAATCATTTCTTTATAGTCACAGCAATGTGCAAAGCAACAAGATTACGAATTGGAGCAATGCACAATGCTTATTCCAGCTTGACTTTCAACTTGAACCATTATTTTATTTTCTTCTATTTCTGGGCCAAGTCTTGGAACTATTTAAAAGGTAGACTTTCCAACGTATACAAGATGCCAGTCAAGTATTATAAATAATTAAAAATTCAGTTCATCTCATCTACATAGTTACGAATTTATTTTCTCTGGTCATCTCTCTTCGTCTTTCATCCACAAACATATACACAGCAATATCTACTTATTTTCTCCTTCATCTGAGGGCTGATTTACAAAAAGGGGTCATGATATCCCATACAGACTAGCAATATTGGAGACCCCAATGGAACCAATGCTGTGTAAGCAGTAAAGTAAAACACAAACCAAAAAGGATGCTCTGCCCGGGATTCTCTTGAATTGTAGTTTAAAGAATATTTTGGCATTTCTTTCCCCTTCCCTCACTACTTGTTTCTTGCTAACAGTACTTTTATTAGTTTGTGTATCAGATGGTTCATGAAGATGGTGCAGGACCAGGCAACATTTCGCTCTGTTATACATAATGTTGTCATGAGCTGGAGCTGACTCAATGGCAACTAACAACAAAAAACATGCAGCCATATGCTTTAGGGAAATCTGGGTCTTTACTTAGCCCCAAGGAATGAATCTTGCACGGTGGTGATCTTGGCCAATGTGACATGAGGGGAAACTTGTTGTCGGTCTCCTGGCAAAGTTTATAAAAGGGAACATGGAAAGGATCATGAGTCAAGTCCTCTTCTCTTCTAGCCTTTGAATGTAGTAGTGTTAAGCTGTGATCCCTGGAGATACATCAGTCATCTTGCAACCAAGAGGGTCAAGCCTAAGGACAAAAGTTGACATTCTGAAAATGGAAGAGAGAATCAGAATCCTGCATATAATGCCTTTTATCACCACTCTTATTCAACATTGTGCTGGAGGTCCTAGCCAGAACAATTAGGCTAGAAAAAGAAATAAAGGGCATCCAAATTGGTAGGGAAGGAGTCAAAGTATCTCTGTTTGCAGATTATATGATCTTATACACAGAAAACCCCAAAGAATCCACAAGAAAACTACCGGAACTAATAGAAGATTTCAGCAAAGTATCAGGATACAAGATAAACATATGAAAATCAGTTGATTCCTCTACACCAACTAAGAGAACCTCGAAGAGGAAATCACCAAATCAATACCATTTACAATAAGCCCAAGAAGATAAAATATTTAGGAATAAATCTAACCAGAGACATAAAAGACCTGTACAATGAAAACTACAAGACACTACTACAAGAAACCGAAAGAGATCTGCATAAGTAGGAAAATATACCTTGCTTATGAATAGGTAGACTTAACATTGTGAAAATGTCAATTTTACTCAAAGTAATCTACAGACACAATGCAATCCCAATCCAAATTCCAAAGGCATTTATTAAGGAGATGAAGAAACAAATCACCAACTTCATATGGAAAGGGAAGAGGCCCTGAATAAGTAAAGCATTACTGAAGAGGAAGAACAACGTGTGAGGCCTCACCCTACCTGATTTTAGAACCTATTATACCACCACAGTAGTCAAAACAGCCCAGTACTGGTACAAAACACATACATAGACCAACGGAACAGAATTGAGAATCCAGACATTAATTCATCCACCTACGAGCAGCTGATATTTGACAAAGGCCCAAAGTCTGTTAATTGGGGAAAAGACAGTCTCTTTAAAAAATGGTGCTGGCATAACTGGATATTCATCTGCCAAAAACTGAAACAAGACCCATACCTCACACCATGCACAAAAACTAACTCAAAATGGATCAAAGATTAAAATATAAAATCGAAATTGATAAAGATCATGGAAGAAAAAATAGAGACAATTCTAGGAGCCCTAATACATGGCATAAACACAATACAAACCATAAGTAACTATGCACAAACACCAGAAAATAAACTAGATAACTGGGAGCCCCTAAAAATCAAACAATTATGCTCATAAAAAAACTTCATCAAAACAGTAAAAAGACAACTTACAGACTGGGAAAAAACATTTTGGTTACGACAAATCGGATCAGCGGCTAATCTCTAAAATCTACAAGATACTGCAAAACCTCAACACCAAAAGGCAAATAACCCAATTAAAAAATGGGCAAAGGATATGAACGGGCACTTTGCCAAAGAAGATATTCAGGCGGCTAACAGACACGTGAGGAAATACTCACGATCATTAGCCATTAGAGAAATGCAGATCAAAACTACAATGAGATACCATCTCACCCCAACAAGGCTAGCATTAATCCAAAAAACACAATGATCAATCAGTGAAGATCTTATAACATGGAGGAATTTGCAAGCTATTATGCTGAGTGAACTTAGTCAGTCGCAAAAGGACAAATACTGTATAAGACCACTATCATAAAAACCCAAGAAAAGGTTTAAACACAGAAGACAACATTCTTTGATGTTATGAGAGTGGGGAGGGAGGGAGAGGGGTATTCACTAACTAGAAGGTACAAGAATTACCTTAGATGAAGGGAAGGACAGCACACACAACAGGGTTCGTCAGCACAACTGGACTAAACCAAAGCTGAGAAATTTCCTGAATACCGTCAAACATGTCAAGGGACAGAGTAGCAGGGGCAGAAGTCTGGGGACCATGCTTTCAGGGAACATTTTGGTCAATTGGCATAACAAAGTTGTTTAAGAAAATGTTCTGCATCCCACTTTGGTGACTGGTGTTTGGGGTCTTAAAAGCTAGCAAGCGGCCATCTAAGATGCATCGATTTGTCCCAACCCATCTGAAGTAAGGGAGAATGAAGAACACCAAAGACACAAGGAAAGTATTAGCCCAAGAGACAGAAAGGGCCACAGAAACCAGAGACTTCATCAGCCTGAGACCAGAAGAACTAGATGGTGCCTGGCTACCACCAATGACCACCCTGACAGGGAACACAATAGAGAGTCCCTGATGGAGCAGGAGAAAAGTAGGGTGCAGAACTCAAATTCTAGTAAAAAGACCAGACTTAGTTGTTTGATTGAGACTTGAAGGATCCTGGAAGAAGTAGCCCCCAGGCTGTCTGTTAGCCCAAAACTAAAACCATTCCCAAGGCCAACTCTTCAAAGACTGGACTACAGGGACATAAAATGATACTCATGAAGAGTGTGCTTCTTAGCTCAAGTAGATACATGAGATTTAATGAGCAGCTCTCATCCGGAGGTGAGATGAGAATACAGAGAGGTCAGGAGCTGGTTGAATGGACACGGGAAATGAGGGTTGGAAAGGAAGATTGTGCTGTCACAGTATAGGGAAAGCAAGTAGGGTCATAAAACAATGTATGTATAAATTTTTGTATGAGAGACTAACTTGCATTGTAAACTTTCACTTAAAGTACACAATAAAAATAAAAATAAAATAAAATAAAAAGAATCCTGGATATACTAAACCTGAGACTTCCTGAGCCCATTACCTTTAAATCTATTCTGACTCATAGCAGCTCTACAGGGCAGAGTAGAACTGCCCCATCAGGTTTCCAAGACAGACTGCCACTTCTTTATCCTGAGGAGTGGCTGGTGGTTCAAACCACTGACCTTTCTATTCACAACCGAATGCTTAACCACTGTGCCACCAAGGCTCCTCTGAGACTTCCAAGCTTCTACAATTCTGGACATGTAATTTAGTGACTTATTCTTATGTTTCTGTTCTAGTCCTGGGTGGATTTCTGTTACTTATAGCTAATAACATTCTAATTGATACATTTACCATAGTGTGTGTATGTGTGTGTGTGTATGTGTGTGTGTGTGTGTATTTGAATTATGTATATATATATATATAGTTTAAATCCATGATTTGGAGATGTTTAGTAAGAGGAAACTTGTAGCCTCCAGCCTGATGCCTGACCCATGGACTTGGAATTTTCCAGCCTCTACAACTGTGTGAGCCATTTCCTTGATATAAATCTCTCTCTCTCTCTCTCTCTCTCTCTATATATATATATATATATATATGTATGTATGTCTACCTATATATACATACATAAATATATATACATATTTCTCTAGAGAATCCAGCCTAAGACATTTGGCACCAACAGTGGTTCTAGAGAAATAAAATTGTAAGGATGACTTTTCCAAATTGGTTCTCAAGTCTGGCTAGTCTTAAAGATGTTGATGACTCTGCTTCCAGCAGTAAAGAGGGCACTACTAATCCATGACATGAGGGGGCAATAGAAATACGCAAAATGTCACCACCAATAGAACAAGTATTGCTGAGAGGCGAGGCTCTGGGTGATCACATGTTTAATACTTTTCTGCAATTTTGTTAGAATGAGAAGTATAAGGAAGCTGGTTGGTTGGTTCTACTTTTGATAGAGAAAGTGGTGAAAGAAACAGATGAGCTCAGGGCTACAAAATCAAAGTGCCGCATAAACGACTTCATGATTGCCACATGTGCCTGCAAAGAAAGCCTTATTTCTTGTAGTAACAGAGCTGATATTGCCAAAAACCAAACTCAGAGTCTTATCATAAGAGTGGCTGAATTACAGCGCCAACTCAATCACCAACCTCAAGAGGTATCTGAAGTTAAAGTGAGGGCATTGATTGGGAAGAAACGGGATCTTGAAATTTAGGATGGGGACATACGGGCAGATGATCAGGAAGATGGGGATACTGAGTCCCTAAATTTCGTTGTATCTTTCCTGCCAACAAAACTATTAGCCCTTCCACCCACATCTGATGAGATTAAACCAACTGTGTCTGAAGAGCCTTGTCTGAGATATTGCCTGTGACGGTGTCTGAGTCATCACCTGGGTCATTGAGGCAGATGCCTTACAAGAAATTGCTGAATGTTATCAAACCAATCCCCACCACCTATTTTTGCTTCTAGATCTAAAACTAGACTTAAGCCCAGTGAGTCCCAAAAGGTGAAGAACAAAGAGTGACCCAGGAGGAGGTAAGCTACACTCTAAAAAATTGCTTGGCTTTTCTAATATGTACAAACAGAAACCTGGGGAATATATGTGGGAATGCCTATTAAAGGTGTGGGATAAATGTGCAAGGAACATAAAGTTGGATCAGTCTGAGTTTATTGATATTGGCCCACTAAGCACAGATTCTTTGTTCAGTGTTCCTGCTCAAGTACTTAGGAAAGGTTCTAATAGTTTATTTGGTTGGGTGGCTGAAGCATGGATTATGCAGTGTCCTACACTAAATCAGGTTAAAGTACCAGACCTGCCTCAGTATACTATAGAAGAAGGTATCCAGAGGCTTAGGACAATTGGCATGTTAGAGTGGATTTATCAGGTTTGACCCATAGGCCGAAACATGGAGTGCCCAGAGGACGCATCTTTTACCACATGGTGAGGAAAAGATTTGTGAAGGGAGACCCAGTATGCTTGAAGACTACTCTGATTGCTATTTTATATAAGTCAGATTTGACAGTGGGAACTGCCCTAACTGAATTAAGATACCTAACTACAATGGGGCTGATTGGAACCTTGTGGTGGTAGGGAACAAGTGGTGACACTCAATCCACAAGATGAGCATGGTTACCATAATGGACATGGAGTCAAAGCAGTAATCAGAACAGTTTGACTTGTATGGACTTATGGTATTTACTACTTACTCATGGTGTCTCTAGGAGTGAAATAGATGGGAAATCTACTACATATTTACTTGATCTGTTCAAGTAGAAGAATTCTAGGTCAAGTGAGCAGCAGTTTAACTCAAATTGCCAGCCTAGAGAGTTATGGCCCCTGAATCAATAACCAGACTTGAGAGAGTTTACAGACCCACAACCCCTTGAATGAAGGGGAGGCCAGGTCCCCTGAGGAAGGAACCCACTACGTTTCTAAAAATGTATACTGTTAATCTTTCTCCCAGCCTTCCCCACAGGGATCTATGGCCTTTTATGAGAGTGATTGTTCATTGGGGAAAAGGAAATAATCAAATTTTTCGGGGATTACTGGATACTGGCTGTGAACTGACACTAATTCCACATCACTGTGGCCCACAGTCAGAGTGAAGGCATATGGAGGTCAAGTTATTAATGGAGTCTTAGCTCATGTCAGTCTCACAGTAGGTCTAGTGGGTCCCTGAATCTATCTTCTACTGATTTCCCACTTCCAGAATGCATAGTTGTAACAAACATACTAAGTAACTGGCAGAATCCCCACATTTGATCCCTAACATGTGTAGTAAGTGCTATTATGGTAGAAAAGGCTAAGTGCATGTCATTAGAAGTGCCCTTTTCTGGGAAAATACCAAGTTAAAAGCAATACCACATTCTTGGAGGGATTGCAGAGATTACTGCAACCATCGAGGACTTGAAGGATGGAGGTGTGGTGATTCTCATCACATCCCCATTCACCTCACCTATTTGGCCTCTGCAAAAAACAGATGGATCTTGGAGAGTGACGGTGGATTATTGTCTTAGTCATCTAGTGCTGCTATAACAGAATTACCACAAATGGATGGCTTTACAAAGAGAAGTTTATGTCTTCACAGTAAAGTAAGCTAAAAGTCCAAATTCAGGGTGTCAGCTCCAGGGGAAGGCTTTCTCTCTGTGTCAGCCTACTCATCAATCTTTCTCTGAACTAAGGGCTTCTCCACACAGGGACCCTGAGTCCAAAGGACACACTCTCCTCCAGATAATGCTTTCTTGGTGGTATGAGGTCCCCCCATCTCTCTGCTCATTTCTCTCTTTTATATCTCAAGAAATTGCCTAAAGACACTATCCAGTCTTGAAGACTGAGTCCTGCTTCACTAACACAACTGCTGCCCATCCTATTCATTAACATCATAGAGGCAGGATTTACAGCATGTAGGAAAATCACACAATACTGGGAATCATGGCCCAGCCAAATTGATACACCCATTATTTAGGGGACATAATTCAATTAACGGCAATTATCAAAAACTTAACCATATGGTGACTCTAATTGCAGCTGCTGTTCCAAATGTTTCATTGTTTGAGCAAATTAATCTATCTTTGTTACCTGGTATGCAGCCATTGATCTGGCTAATGCTTTTTTCTCCATACCTGTTTTGAAGGACCACCAGAAGCCATTTACCATCAGCTAGCAAAGTCAGCAATATACCTTTACTGTCTTATCTCAGGGGTGTATCAACTCTCCAGCCCTACATCATAATTTAGTCTCTAAGGAGCTTGATCACCTTTCCCTTCCACAAGAGGTTACACTGGTCAACTACATTGATAACATTATGTTGATTGGACCTAGTAAGGAAGAAGTGCCAATGACTCTGGACTTACTGGTAAAATATTTGCAGGCTAAAACCAAACCAAACATGATGCTATTAGGTTGACTCTGACTCACAGTGATTCTACAGGACAGAGTAGAACTGCCCCATAGGGTTTCCAAGGAGTGACTGGTGGATTCACACTGCTGACCTTTTGGTTAGCAGCCAAACGCTTTACCACTGCACCACCAGGGCATCTGAATTTCAGTTGGATTAAAGAGTGGGAAATTAATCTAACTGAAATTCAGGTGCCTTACACCTCAGTGAAATTTTTAGGGGTCCAATGGTCTAAGGCATGTCGAGATATCCTTCTAAAATGAAATATAAGTTATTGGATTTGGCCCCTCCAATGACTAAAAAGGAGCCACAATGCCTGGTAAGCCTCTTTGGATTTTGGAGGCAACATATCGCCATTAGAGTGTCCTAATCCATCCTATTTATCAAGTAATTTGAAAAGATGCTAGTTTTGAGTGGGACCCAGACCAAGAGAAGGATCTTCAACTGGTTCAGGCTGCCATGCAAGTGTCAATGTGCAGATAGAGAAGCTGTTTGGAGTCTTTGCAGGCCCCTATTGATGAATCACAGCTCAGACCATTAGGATTTTGGAGTAAAGCCCTGCCATCCTCTGCAGATAACTATTCTCCTTTTGAGAATCAGGTTTTGGCGTGTTACTGGTCCTTAGTATAAATTCAATGCTTAACCATGAGCCACCAAGTCAACATGCAGCCTGAGATGCCCATTAAGAACTGGGTGTTGTCTGACCCACAGAACCATATAGTCAGAAGTGCACAGCAGCACTCCATCATTATGTGGAACTGGTATGTATGAGATTGGGCTTGAACAGAACCAGAAGGCACAAGTTGCATGAGGAAGTGGCCCACATGCTCATGGTCTCCACCCTTGTCACATAACGTTCCATTTCCCATCTGCACCTATGGCCTCATGGGGAGTTCCTTATGCTCAGTTGACTAAGGAAGAGAAAACGTGTGCCTGGTTTATGGATGGTCCTGTACAATATGCAGACACCACTATAAAAGGGACTGTGACAGCATTACAGCCCCTTTCTGGGACCTCCCTGAAGGACAGTGGTGAAGAGAAAACCCCCGATGGGCAGAACTTTGAGCAATGCACCTAGTTGTTCACTTTACTTGGGAGGAGAAACGGCCAGATGCGAGATATACTTTTTCATGGGCTGTGGTAAATGGTTTGGCTGGATGGTCAGGGACGTGGAAAGACCATGATTGGAAAATTGGTGAGGATGAGGTATGGGGAAGAGGTATGTGGATAAAAGTCTCTGAATGGACCAAAGAAATGAAGATATTTGTGTGTCATATGAATATTTGCCAAAGGGTGACCTCTGCAGAGGTGGATTTTAAAATCAAGTGGATAGGATGACGTGTTCTGTAGAAAACAGTCATCACTTTTCCCCAGCCACTATCGTTATTGACCAATGAGATCATGAACAAAGTGGTCATGGTGGCAGCGATGGAGGTTATGCATGGGCTTAGCAACATGGACTTCACTCACCAAGGCCAACTTGGCTATAGCGACTGCTGAATGCCCAATCTACAAGCAGCAGAAATCAACACTGAGTCCCCACTATTGCACCATACCTCAAGATGATCAGCCAGCAACTTGGTGGCAGGTTGATTACATTGGACAACTTTCATTATGGAAAGGGCAGCATTTTGTTCTTACTGGAAGAGACACTTATCGGGATACAGATTTGCCTTCCCTGAACACAATGCTTCTGCCAAAACTACCATCCATAGACTCACAGAATGCCTTATCTACCATCATAGTATCCCACACAGCATGGCCTCGAATCAAGGGACTTAATTCACAGCAAATGAAGTGCAGCAGTGGGCCCATGTTTATGGAATTCGCTGGTTTTACCATGCTCCCAATCATCCTGAAGCAGCTGGTTTGAAAGAACAACTGAATGGCCTTCTAAAGACACAGTTATGGCACCAGCTATGCAGCAATACCTTGCAGGGTTGGGGCAATGTTTTCCAGAAGGCTGTATATGCTCTAAACCAGCATCCAATATATCGTGCTGTTTTTCCCATAGTGAGGATTCATGGGTTTAGGAATCAAGGGGTGGAAATAGGAGTGATATGACTCATTATTATCTCTAATAACCCACTCACAAAATTTTAACTTCCTACTCCCACATCCCTATGCTCTATGGGTCTAGAGGTCTTAGTTCTAAAGAGAGGAATGCTCCCACCTGGAGACACATCACTGATTCCATTGAACTGGAAGTTAAGAATGCCACCTGGCCACTTTGAGCTCCTTATGCCTCTGGATCAACAGGCAAAGAAGGGAGTTACCGTATTGGTTGGTGTGATTGATCATAATTACTAAGAGGAAATAGGATTGATATTACATAATGGAGGTAAAGAAGTACATGCTGGAATGTAGGAGATCCCTTAGCCCTTCTCTTAGTACTACCGTACCCTGTGATTAAAATGAATGGAAAACTACAGCAACTCAATTCCAACATGACTACTAATGGCCCAGACCCTTCAGGAATGAAGGTTTGGGTCACCCTGACAGTTAAGGAACCACAGCCATCTGAGGTGCTTGCTGAGGGCAAAGGGAATATGGAATGGGTGGTGGAAGAAGGTAGTTTTAAATACCAGCTATGCCCATGTGACCAGTTGCAGAAACAAGGACTGTAATTGTCATGAATATCTCTTCCTTGTATGTGAGCATCAAATATTTTTATTTTCTTCACTTATAAAATATAAGATGTAAACAGGGCTAGTGTTTTCGGTTGTACGCGTGTTAGTTGTATCATGTTAGGTGCAAGTATGGCTTTATAATTGTCTTTAGAGATTACGTATGGTTTAAGTAGATGTGTACAGGTGTCAAGTTGACAAGGGGTGGACTATGATGGTTGCGGTTGCGTCAACTTGGCTGGAACATGATTCTCAGTAGTTTGCCAGTTATAATGTTGTTTGACGTTATATACTGTAGTAATCACCTCCCTGATGAGGTCTGATATAATTTCCTCCGTGATGAAATCTGCTATGAGAAGCCATTCAGCTGAAAGGGAATTGCTTGGGGGTATTCCTTACATCCAATATATGTGGACTTTCTGACAAAGCTCACTGGCTTTTGCTCTACTCTGGATCCTGCATTGAGGAACAAGGCCCCCCAAAAAAGGAAAACAGATATGACATGAACCTTTGGAACCTACAGGAAATGAAATACAGGGCTTTTTCTTTAAAGTTATCACAACATTACTTTTAAGATCAGCCGACTATAGCAGCCTTTGTATTTATACAGAAATTTTTTAATGAAGTTATTCTGTTTCTAGAAAACTTTATTTCTGTTTGAAATCACTCCCCCCTCCCATTACACAATTTCAGAGAGAACAATCACCCCAACCCCTTAGATTTTATTAAAATCATGACAATGAAGTCCATCTCTCGTACTGTTCACTTTAAAAAGTTACAGAAATTGATTGCTTGTTTTTCTCTTCATTTCTGTTTGATCATCCCCCTCCCATAGATAAGTATTATAAATAAAAACAGATTTAATCTCTCAAATCCACCACCAAGGGAAAATGTGTAGTTCAGGTGAATGGAAGAAACGATAGACATAAAAAATAACCTCTCTACCGATCAAACCTTTCATTTCCAAGCAGAAATAATTACAGTGATGGTCAGTGGGGAGATCTGAGCAATTTACAAAGGTATAACAGCGGTTCCTATCAACACAGTTTTATATTCAGGGTAAGGCATAGAACTCTAGGTCCTGAAGCATTGCCTATAATCTTTATTTCATTTTTAGATGTTATGCTGTAATAAAATGTAAAAAGGGAATACATAAAAAGTTATAGAGGTGGGAAAAAACATGGTTTGAAGTTGTATGGCATTTTTTGACAGGGCATGTTCCTAAGGATATGCAGAGAATAACAAATGCCATTTGAAATAAGTACACTAGAGATCTGAAGCCAGATTGAAAACCCAAGTCAATTTTCCTGAGTGTCATTTGATTAGCTTTGTTATATAGAATGGAGGTTTAAACAATGCTGGGATTCTGAGTGCAGAGGTGTTTGGGAACACAGTGAGAAATGGGTTCCTCCCACCAATTTTATTCCAGTGGCTTTACAACATTATCTTTTCACATTCTTCCTGTGTTTTTGCAATAATCCATAAACGAAGCAGTGTCAGAGAAAATGTGATTGATTGTGGTGAAGCACACAGGCACACTCACGTGTTGTAAGTTATTTTTATATTCCCTTTCCAATTTGTCCCAGAGTTGCTCCAGGCAAATACCTGTAGCCTATTGCCAGTTTTTGGTAGGAAAATAGAAACAGAGTTCTCAAGCTTGAGGGGGAATCTCTGCATAGGTAACAAAGAACTCAAATGTACCTACTGGCTATTTTTATACAGAGAGGAATTTCTCCCATTTTGCCCCGATGTTCATCCTGGTTTTTTGAGGCAGATTAAAAAGGAGGTCTAGATCAGGTCTAAGACTTAGCATTTATGTTAGACTTCTTGGATCATTCCGCATCCCTTTAAGTTCCCTTTGCTTTACCTACACAGAACAGAACAAACAGAGAGTTTGTGCATTATCACCAACACTACCACCAGTGGTAGTCGAGTTGGTTCTGACTCATGGTGACCCCGTGTTTGCCAGAGTAGAACTTTGTTCAGTAGGGTTTTCAATGGCTGATTTTTCAGAAGTCAATCACCAGGCCTTTCCTCTGAGGTGCCTCAGGCTAGGTTCAAACCACCAAACTTTCAGTTAGCAGCCAAGAGTGACTAGTCTCTAACCCAAGTGTAAACTGTTGATTTCACTGTTAATTTAGTAGGTTCCAACTTCTATAATATATACTCAGAAAATATTATTCTAATTACTCTAGATTCCTCTCCAAGAAAAATTTACCTCTACTTACATGTAATCTTTTGCCACCCAAAGTTATTTGGGTGCCCTTGTCTTATAGAAATTACATTCCTCTCCTGGCTTCAAAATCTCTTGCACCTGTCATAAGTTTCCTCAGCATTTGATTAATTTGTTCCTGCCCCTAGCAATCCTGCTCCGAAAGGACTGCTCTTAGGTTCCTAATCTTGTAGAATACACATGTTAATTGTGTGTGTCCACACCTCAGAACTTAAGGTCTGATAGTCTAGGGATATACAACATAGACCAGCTTTTACTGTTTACCTACCAATGGTCTATTTACTCCCTGAGTCTTCTGTGAGGCATTTTGACTGCTGACAAGATTTTAGTGGGAGATAAGATATTTTCTGAAGCATCTGTTTAGTTGTGAATGTCTAGAACTTTTCTCCATGCTAAAGGACCTTCATCTTTGTTCTAGTACCACTGTCTCCTGGGAGGAGTCTCTGGGTGGCCAAACGGGTCATGTGCTCAGCTGCTAACCAAAACATTGGAGGTTCGAGTCCACCCAGAAGAGCCTTGGGAGAAAGGTCTGGAGATCTACTTCTTAAAAATTAGCCACTGAAAACCGTATGCAGTACAGTTGTACTCTGACACTCATGAATTTGAATCGACTCACCAGTAAATGGTAACTGGTTTCCTAAGAAGCATTTTATAAATCTTGAGAATATCATCCACGTATTTAGAGCACCCAAGTTTTCTCTTAGATTATATCAGGTCTTAGGCACTCTCTTGCCTTTCCTTTCCTCTTCTCCACTAGATAGTCCTGAACTCTGACTAGCAAGAGTACTCTTCATTTGAATGCTTGTTGTTGCTGTTGGGTGCCACTGAGTCTATTCAAAACTGTCCCATAGGGTTTTCTTGGCTGTAATCTTTATAGAAGCAGATCAATAGGTCTTTACTGTGCAGAGCCACTGGGTGGGTTCCAACTACCAACGTTTTGGTTAGCAGCCTAGTGCTAAACCTTTGAGCCATCAGGGCTCCTATCACCTCACTAATACTGACCAGACATTACAAAGAGATACAGAACTACTGCTTTAACACAATTTATGGAGGGAAAACCAATGATATAAGTTCAATGTGGGTGAGTTTATTTGAAAATGCCTGAGTTATGAACTCAGACACAGCCTTTGCGGGGAGGGCAGGTTTCTGAGATGAAAGTGGCAAATTGAAGTAAGTGAATAATAGGGCACTTGGAGTATTCTGACCAAAAGCAGAAAAATCTCCTCAGCAAAAGTAATTTATTTGATGAATTTGGCTACTTCTACTGAACGGATTCCAAAATAATCTTTCAATTTTCCATTTTATTTTGATTATGTGCAAAACCAAAACGTAATGAGAGGGCATTTATCCAGCTATCCAATAAAGTTGCCATGAATAGTCTTCATAATTAGCATAGCCTGCCTGATTTGTGGGGACCATGCCATGATTCCCAATCAAACCCTCAAGATAGAGAAATGAAGCGTCCATTCCACTTGTTTAGGAATGCTTAAGTTGACTGGTATTTCTTCTAAATATACTGTTTGCATTTCCTTGTGCTACCTGAAATTCATTTCACTAATGCAATTCCTAGATTAATCTCACCATTACCATCATCAGATTATATTTCATAACTCCCTGAGGGAAAAATAAACACATACACACAGTGTTGCAACAACCATTGATAACATTTCAGAGAGAGGATTTGATAAGGAAAACCATTCTCACGCTGCTCCCCCTAAGCTACCCATTCATTTGCCAGCTCTCTTCTCTTCCTCAGTCTATTGTCCAACATAGATTGCGAGACCCTGGGGAAGTGGACCTTGCTAAATTCATGAGATTTCTGGAGCTTGGTTAAGTGTAGATGAGGTCTTCATAGGTTACCACTAGCCCATAAACAATCCCTTTTGCTTTTGTGGGTTTTTTTAAATAGGAAAATAATGCCACCCCTTTTACTCTTACCCTAGCAAGCAAGAAGGACAAGAGTTGTTAATGATTTCCTCCCTGATCATTCTATTTTGTGGTAACAAATCTGAATTTTTCTTCTGTTCTGCAGGATCCACTGGGCTGGCCTTTGACCCATTGCCCAAGGGTGTGCAAAAAAACCAGAATCAAAGATAGCAGCTCGGAAGGGGAAACGACACATCTAATAACCAACAGGAATGACTAGTAATTAGCTGAAATGACAATACTTAACAGAAATGACAACTCTAATAAATTTTCACTTAAGTGTTGTCATATGGCACTTTGGGGTTTTAGCTTTCCACTTTTAATATTAATCTCAGTGGAGTTTACTCTAGATGAAAAGCCATATAAAGTATGGAGATGAGAATAATTCTATGTATACACACTCCATCAGATTCTGTTTTATCAATCAGTCACTTATGCTATGATAAGAAGAGAATGGATAAAGACTTCACATTGTCCCCCTAAAATATACGTGCTCTTTGTGTGCACCTCATTTATGCAGCTCAGAAACATTCAGCCACAGAGATCAGAGAGAAAGTGGTTGTTCTTAATTTTCTTTGATATCTTCAAAGATGAGAAGATCTCACCCCTCCCCTCTCTTCCCCTCTTCAGCAACAGACAAAGAAGGTTAAGTCTTATTAGCATGTCCTATACAGCTAGTTGTAACCTAAGTGACCTGTCATGGCACTGAATGCCTACTAGAACTTTCTCTGTACTTGCAAGATGGAAATTTTATGCATCAATGCTTTTATGCATGCATCTGATTTGGGAAGTTCACTGCTTTATGGATATGAACATGGTGATCATGTAAATTGATCTACATAATAGGATTTTTTGTGTGTGCGTGCGTATATGTATATAGATATGGATGTATGCAAGTGTATTCTAAAAGGAAATATAATACATGAAATGTTAACTTTAATGATATGAAATGCATTAAATCCAAACTACCTTGCATGTGTATGCAGATGCATTATGTCTCTATCATTGTCCTCTGCAGGGATTTAAGACAGACAAAAAATTCATCATATACTCTGATGTGCCATGCTAAATGAGAGTGCAACATGGTACTATTCTAGGCAATAAATAAGATCCCAGAAAACCAACACTTATGAAGCTTTTAAAGACAGCCCTCAGCCAAAGTGCAGATAAAATGAAATTTTATTCAGGGACACACAACTACTCTCAGGTATCTTGACTATGCTCCTTTGGTCTCTAACTTATCTGTCTATTGGTAGCCAAGAGTTCTAAATTGCAGATTTCTGCTAACCAAAGAGTACATTAAGTTCTCAGCTTTCTCCTTTCCAAAATTTGTTCACCATTGGATCTCATTACTTCAAGCTCTAATAGCATATTTACTCAGATAAGCTAAATTAGCTAAAGCATTCATTCATTGAAGAATTACCTTTCTCAAGAATCCAATGCCTTAACCCAAGTTCAATTTTAACTTATCTGTAATGAAGCTTTTTTGGTAACCCTAATCCTTGAAATTAATTTCAGACCAATGATACTCTAAAAGAGTTGTATACTGTATATTTATCACCTTCAAAACTGTGTCAAGCGTGCTTCTAAATGACCTAAAGCTACCTGGTTGCTCATATTCCAAAACCAGTTTCAAATGGCCCACTCTCCTATTTTTCATCATGGTAATCATCACGGACATGCAAAGTAGATATTCAATTCGTATTTAATAATGATGCTGATGCAGCGGATATTAATAATCCCCCAAGCAGAGCTCTACAGACTCATCTGAACCGCATGCCCACTTGCTGCATAAAGAAAAAAGAATATAGCATACAGGCCAAAGTACAAAATTCAACTAGAAATGAGCAGGTGTGGGTTCTAGGTCCAGAACTGCTAACAGTTTTGCTGTTTGACCTACTTAATTTCTGTTGACAATAGTCTGATTATATTTACAAGTAACTGTTTACACTGATAAAATTAATTTTAGCTCTGAACATAATATTTTAATATGTGTTGGCCATAGGAAATATATTACACATGTATCTACATATATGTAATGTTTACATAAGGAGCTCTGGTGGCACCGTGGTTAAGTGCTCCAGCTGCTAACCGAAAGGTTGGTGGTTCAAATCCATCAGCCACTCTGCAGGAGAAAGATATCGCAGTCTGCTGCCATCAAGATTTACAGCCTTGGAAACCCTATGGTGCAGTTCTACTCTGTCCTATAGGGTAGCTGTGAATGGGAATTGACTCTATGGCAGTGGGAATATCTACATATGATATATTATTTTCTCTTCACAGAAGTCTCCCAAGATGGGAAAAATTCTCACATGCCTGGTGAAGAAAGTGAGGCATTTAAGACTTATACACTCGATCTAAAGATATTCAGGTGATAAGTTGCTTTAATTCTAAAGCCATTGTCATTTCTACCAAGTCAGATTTGTCTCTGTCTTACGAAAGCTGCCCAGTTGTGAAATAAATTTTCCTCCATTCTGGGATTGACAAGTAAGATGGTGGTTGAGAAACACTTTAAAAATGCATTGATAGGGATACTTGACCCTGTCTTTACTTTCCATGGCTGAGTAAAGAACTGCTCTGACCTAAGTTTTCAGCCAAAGTACTTCAGTATATTTAGGGGAGAAACTCAGTTGGTCAAATCAGTACCCTAAAAGTCATCCATATCTTAAAAGTCATTCTTTTCCTAATTCTGCTGTTGGTGCTGTGGGTTGATCAAGAATAATTTTATTTGGGAATGGATAGTGATAATGGATGCACAACAGGATGAACATAATTGATATCATCGAATTCTACATGCAAAAAATGTTGAAATGACAAATATTATATATATAGTCACAATTTAAAAAAGAAAAATGTTATGCAACCAATCAGCGTGCCAGTGTGTTCATTTGACAGTTATTTATTTCATATGTGTGTATATGTCTATCTGTCTAATGGATGAATAAGAATCTGTCTTTGTCCTCAATTATTTTTTTCTATGCTAAATACAGTATTGACAATAAAAAAGAACAGAAGTTAAACCTAATGACATAGTTGACCAATGTTTGTGACATGGACCTCATAATTACCTAGATAATATTTGAACCCTGAAACTCTATTTGAGGCAAGGAAGTATCTTTGTTTTTGATAAAGAAAATCATAACCTCTTGCCCACATAATGTCTGTTCTAGAGACTTGGGATTGGCAGGGTTTTTGTATTACTATTGGTTTTATGATTAACTCAATAAATTTATGTTTACCCAGATATATATATACATATATGTAATAGATTTATTACAAGTACCATTAATTAATTTAGATGTTGATCATGTCTATTAGTCAGCAGAGGCTAGGTTATAAATCAGTAACAAAAATCTCAGTGTTCTGAAACAACAAAATTTATATCTTGCTCATTATACACATCCTCTCTGTGAGAACAAGATGATCTCTTAGGTATTATCCTCATTCTGGAACCCTGCCTAAAAAAATATTCACTGTTTAAAATATTATCAATACAACGGAAAAGGGAACAAGGTCTGGAGGTTTAGAGTAATCATCCAAATCTCTCACATCCAACATATTGGATAGAACTAAACACATTGCTATAGCCAACAAGAGGCCAAGAGACACAATCTCATGAGCCCAAAGGCAAGAAGAATATGGAGAATAGCACAAATGACTACAATATCATGCAAGATGTACTCTCAGATTCTTGAGAGTATCTCTTTTACTTCTTCATATTTTCGTACTACAAGACAGTATGGTAATCAATACATTTTAATGGTTGACAGACTGATGGATTGCGTTTGCCAAGGTGATTAAACATGAGTCATATTTCTGATCTCTGAATGAGATAGGTTTCTATTACACAGCTGGTTTTATGATTCTAGCTGCCTTTAAGCTGAATATGATTTGGTAATACAGCACCATTGTAAGAAACAATGACAAGAATTCAGGATATCATAAACTAAGATGATAAACCAAACTAAATCAAACCCACTGTTGTGGAGCTGATTTCTGACTCATAACAAGCCCATGTGTTACAGAGTAGAACTTCTCCATAGAGTTTTCTTGGCTATAATCTTTATGGAAGCAGATTACTGGCCTTTTCTTCGGTGGTAACACTGGATGTCTTCAAACCAACAACCTTAAGGTTAATAAACCTGTTGCCTTTGAGTTGATTCTCACTCATAGTGACCCTATAGGACAGAACAGAACTGCCCCATATGGTTTTCATGGCTGCAATCTTTATGGAAGCAGACTGCTGCATCTTTCTCCTGTGGAACAGTTGGTGGTTTTGAACCACCGACCTTTCGGTTAGCAGCTGAGCACTTTAACCACTATGCTAGCAGTGTCATCCAGGGACCAATAAACTGGTGTTTTTCCACTCTCTTCATTAATTACTTTACATTTTAATTTTTGTAATTGTGGGTATTTTAAAAAAGATGAGACTATTAGATGCATTTCTAAAAACAGAATCAGTATTAAGGAGATATATGAGAAAATTGAATAAGCTGAGACTCCACAGCTAAGAAAAAGCAGAGGTGATTGATTGCCATCTTCCATCTATGACTGTCTATGAAGAGACTTTTTGTGAAGAAGATACTGCCTAGCTGTTTGTTTTGTTTTCAACTCTAGAACACAGCATGAAGAAACGTCTTTAAATTAAATGCTTCCAAATAGAAGCCAGGACAGCCTCTTACCACTCAGGTAAAAGTCAAAGTAAGACGGTGCACTTGATAGAGTTGGCAGTTTGGCTGATGGAAATCTCACCATTTTTTGGCACATTCTCCATACATCTCATTGCTGATCTGTGTGCCAGGACCTTCACTTGCTAGTGTTCTTCCGGAGAGATGCATCAGTTGTTTTCCTACCTCCAAGACCCATTCCGTTTTGTGAGCTGGCTGATTAGGAGCTAAGTCTGAGCTGAAAGGAAACCTTCCTCCAAGAACTAATCCATGTCAAATTCTAGTTTTTAATTTGCTAATGAATTTCTAGTTAAAGTGGTGGCTACCATTTCATGGACCATGGGATATCTATATGCGTATGTTACGTTTTCCATTTCTGGAGGTTTATTGGCAGGCATTTGAGCCACTTTAGTATTATTAGTTCTGGCTTTGTGGCAGACCTTGGTACAACTGCCTAAAAAGCAAGGAAGTTGGTCTGTGGTACATTTGAGTGTTTAGAACCATTCATATGAAGGGATGCTTCCCAGAGAAGCGATTGTGTGAAACTTCTGTGTCTTCTGGCTTCTGTACAGTGAGTGTTTGCTATTTCCTTTGTGTTATTGGGAAGGTACAGTTACAGGCATTCACAAATATTCAAGTAAATGAGTTATTTTGGAGGTAAAAACAGTTTGTGATGTACTTCCTAGACCATGGAACCAATATGCTCCATGTGTGTTGTATGCTTCAAGGAACATGCTACCGTTATGGCCCACTCCAAATCAAACTGATAACAGTTATTCACAGCAAGTGCTATGTTTATTTAATATTTCATGTGTATTTTTGTATATTTTTGTAAAATTGAGTAAGATATCCTCTGGTTCAAGTGTAATCAGGAAGTGTGATGTGCATTGGGACTGATACATCCTGCGTGTGTGATGTGCTCTATAGAACATGGGACTGATATGTCCTGCTTGCGGTTGGCATCCCATTTTTTTCAAATAATAAAAAATACTATCAAAAAACAATGATTCATCATCCATTCCATTAGTGAAAAAAAAAAATATGGCATCACCAAAAAATAAAAAATAACTCATCCCTGAAAGGGTCAAATAAAAATAATACTTTAAAGTGTGACACCTTTCAGAAAAACACATTTTTAAATGGAGATTTGAAGACATCCAAGGAGCAATATTACAATATGAGAATGGTAAAGACAGAAGTAGACAGATTTCATGATCACTCCCCTCTTGCATCATATCACATGAATGAATTCTTTTGCATATCTAGGTAAGATCTGGCTTTTCATTTTCCTTATGGAACATTCTTTAAGCACTTCACAGGCTGGCCACTTAGTAAGATAAGGTTGAAAATCCTTTTATCCTGATATTTTCTGTTCAGACAATGAATGATCAGAACAGTCATGTGCTGAAAACAGTTTTGACAACACAAAGTGTGTATTGACCCAATCTTACGCTGTGTTTCTAAGACAATATTAGCAATAAAAAAAGACATCAGCATCTTCTTTCCTTCTCTCCCTCCTTCCCTCCCTTCGCTTCTACCTCCTTCTCTCCCTCTCTCCCTCCCTTCTCCTCTCTCTCTCTTTTTTCTTTCTTTCTCTCTTCCTTCCTTCCTTCTTTCCATTCTTCTTTGGGAGTTGGGCCAGGAATCTTTACACACTTACTGAGAACAAAGAAGTAAAACAGTGGGATTTGCAACTTTCTAGGCCTCTATGTATGTATCTTTAAGAATAAGTACATTTCAAGAACACCTGAGTTTCTCAGGCATTGCCATAGCTCTCCATTTATGTAACAAACAATATCATTTTAAATATAAAGCAAGAAGCACTGCTATTGTTTTGTTACCATAAAAACAATGTAAGCATTTATGACAGTATCAGGGAAAAGTGGAATGTGAGAAAACAGTGAGGAAGGGTTTAGAGGTCAGGTCTCTGGGAACCACTCTTTCCTATGTCATTTACTGTTCAAATGACCTTTGTCAAGTCCCTACAGTTCTCCAGGGCCCAGTTTCAGTCTGTTTCAATGGCTGGGTCTAATGAAACTGCTAGTAAAATACCTTAAATGAACATTACTTTCAAGCTATTTTATCCCTTCATTCACTCTAGTCTCAGGGAGTAGAGACCAAGGATAAGATGAAATATTAGACCAAAAGTTTTTACGTGTCATCATAATTTTGTGTTCATCTGTGTATATGCTTAGATGTATGCAACTTCTACACCCCAAAATAATTCCTGACTCTTCATTCAATTTCAGATGGGTGAAAATGCTATTATTTCTTAGATTTTATTAGTAATATAGTAAACACTTTTTTTTTTAGAGGTGTGAACTTCCATCAGCTTCATATTATTTGAGCATAGTAGTCTAGTTCTATAGGAAGGAGGATGAGGAGGGTAGGAGGATAACAAGGAGGAGAAGAAGTGAAAGAAAAAGCAATGTGGTGTCTCAGGAAAACAATGCAAAACAACCAAAAGGAGCAGTTGTGTTTTTATATGTTTGAGAAAAATCTCACTAACTCTGAGTGTATCGTTTACCTTAACACACGTTTGTAATACATTTTCGTTTTCTGGTTTTCTATCTTAGAGAAAATTAAAGTTAAAAGAATAAAGATTTCAGAAATATTAAAAGCAGTAGCTGCTTGGTTGAGTGAGGTGTGATGAACCTCAAGTGAGGAAAAAGAAAAAGGTCTAAAAAATAAAAGAAAGAATTTTGAATTTTAATAAAGTACAATTTTCTTTTGTGAATTTATTTATTAATTTAAGTGGATAGTACACCACTATGGAATATATATATGTATGCACACACACACACACACACAAATGGCAAAGAAATTGAATATGCCAAGGATTTCATTCTACTTGGATCAAGAATCAATGCTCTTATGGAAGCAGCTGTCAAAAAATAAAACACTGTACTACATTGAAAAAAATCTATTGCAAAAGACTTCTTTAAAGTGTTAAAAAGCAAAGATGTCACTTGGATAGCCAAGATACACCTGACCCAAGCAAAGTAAGCAGTCTTAGACGCAATACAACCAAAATGTTCCTTAGAAGAGAGGATGGCAAGACTTTGACTTGCTTACTTTGGGCATATCATCAGGGAAGACCAATCGTTAGAAAAGGACACCATGTCTGGTAAAGTAAAGGGTCAGAGAAAATGAGGAGAATCCTCCACTAGACGGATTGACAAGCTTTGAAAAGGTGGCTGCCACAATGATTTCAAACCTACCAATGACTGTGAGGACATTATCTTTCGTTATACAAAACATATCCATAAGTCAGAGCTGACTGAAAAGCAACTAATAACAACACAAAATACATACAAAGCGTATGTAAGTCAATATGAACTGATACAAATAGTAATAAGATATGACTCAGTTATGCAAAGAAATTAAAATTGAGAGTTAAATCTGGGCACAATCCAAGTGCATGAATGCATTTGGTAACGTGCTGAGTGTGGATACACATTTGGGACTTCTGATTCAATCAGATATGAGATTGCTAATTCAAACAGATGTTTGAAGCTACGGGTCATTTTAACAGTCAGGATGAACAGTGGGTTGTATGTGAATCTGGCAGTAGAAAAGTGTGAAATGTAGGGTATAAGATATGGAGGTGTCAGGGTTCCACTGGCATTGGCCTTAATTACAAGGACTACTCAAACATAACAGGTAAGCTCAATATTAGTAAAATAGGCACAGAAGACAATTATACTGCTAATTGGGGTGCTGTAAAATACTTGTCAGAGATTTCTGCTCATTATTCTGGACAAATAAGTGATGCGGAGGTCAAATCACACTAGTTCTATGTAGTCCTTTATGTGGAAGGGCTTCCAAGGGCTTACTCACAAGCATCAGTGAGTGGAGCTGTTGTTTCTGGTTTCTGTATATGAAGAATCTGTGTGTGAAAGTTATGTAGAAGAGTGATATAATGTGTGTAACAGTTATTTATGCACATATTGGTTGACCCAGTTATCCTAGTAAAATTATTAGAAGCAACAGCTCTGTACCAGTGCCATCCGTACGTCAGATTGAATACTCAGGGAAAGAGAGATGAATGTTGAATTAAAGACCATGGAAGAGGATTTTCTCAAACTAGAAAAGGCCTGGTACATACATGTATGAAGAAGCTTATTTTGGTTCAGGTATCTATTTACTTGGTTATGTGAGGAGATGCAAGGTTTTATGGCATAAAAGAGTCTGGAACAAAAGAAAGGAAAGAAGTCAAGGAAACATGAAAGTTGATCAGTTAATACTTACTTCTCCAGCCTTCCAATGGTGCAAAGATCATGTACACTCAAAAGAGGTCACTGAATGACTAGTAACAGGAGAGGAGGCGCCACAAGCTGAAAAGGAGTCTTCCATAAAAGTTGGCATCTGTACTTAGAAAGGTGCCTTTGTCCTTGTCGTTAAGTGCACTTGAATTGGTTCCAGCTCATACTGACCCTATGTTCAACAGAACGAAACACTGCCCCATCCTGTGCCATCCTCACGATTGTTGCTATGCTTGAGCCCATCATTGCAGTGACTGTGTAAATCCAACTTGCTGAGGGTCTTTCTCTCTTTTGCTGACCCTCTACATTACTAAGCATAATTTCCTTCTCCAAGGACTGGTCCATCCTGATAACATGCCCAAAGTACATGAGATGAAGTCTCGCTATCCTTGCTTCTAGGGACCATTCTGGCTGTACTTCTTCCAAGACAGATTTGTTTATTCTTCTGGTAGTCCATGGTATATTCAATATTCTTCACCAACATCATAATTCAAAGGCATCAATTCTCCTCTGGTCTTGCTTATTCATTGTCCAGCTTTTGCTTTCACATAAGACGATTGAAAATACCACGGCTTGGGTCAGGTGCATCTTAGTCCTTTAAGTGACATCTTTGCTTTTCAGCACTTTAAAGAGGCTTTTTGCAGCAGATTTGCCCAATGCAATACATTGTTTGATTTCTTGACTGCTGCTTCCATGGGCATTCATTGTGGATCCAAGTAAAATGAAATCCTTGACAACTTCAATATTTTCTCCATTTATCATGAAGTTGCTTATTGGTTCAGTTGTGAGGATTTTTGTTTACTTTATGTTTAGGTGTAATCCGTACTGAAGGCTTTGTTCTTCATCAGTAAGTGCTTCAAGTCCTCTTTGTTTTCAGAAAGGAAGGTTGTGTTATCTGCATATCACAAGTTGTTAATCAGTCTTCCTCCAATCCTGATGCTGAGTTGTTCTTCATATAGTCTAGCTTCTCAGATATACACTAAATAATAAAGGATACAATCCTGACGCACACTTTTCCTGACTTCAAACAACACAGTATCTCCTTGTTCCGTTTGAATGACTGCCCTCTTGATCTATGTAACAGGTTCCTCATGAGCACAATTAAGTGTTCTGGAATTCCCATTCTTCGAAATGTTATCCATAATCTGTTATGATCCGCACAGTCGAATGTCTTTGCATAGTCAATAAAACAAAGGTAAACCTCTTCCTGGTATTCTCTACTTTTATCCAAGATCCATCTGACATTACCAATGATATCCCTTGTTTCATGTCCTCTTCTGAATCCAGCATGAATTTCTGGCAGTTCTTTGTTGATGTACTGCTGCAACTGCTTTTGATCGATCTTCAGGAAAATTTTACTTGTGTGTGGTATTAATGATATTGTTTGATAATTTCTGCACTCTGTTGGATCACTTTTCTTTGGAATGATAATAAATATGGATCTCTTCCAGTCAGTTGGCCAGGTAGCAGTCTTCCAAATTTCTTGGCATAGACAAGTGAGCACCTCCAGTGCTGTATCCGTTTGTTGAATCGTCTCTATTGGTATTCCCTCAGTTCCTGGAGTTTTGTTTTTTGCAAATGCCTTCAGTGCAACTTGGACTTCTTTCCTCCAATACCATCGGTTCTTGATCATATGCTACCTTCTGAAACAGTTGAACATCGATCAATTCTTTTTGGTACAGTGGCTCTGTATTCCTACCATCTTCTTTTGATGCTTTCTGCGTTCTTCAATTTTTTCCCAGAGAATACTTTAGTATGGCAACTCAAAACTCGATTTTTTTCTTTAGTTTTTTCAGATGCGTTTAGTGGGTAGAATATAAGATTTGAGTCATTAAAAAGAAAATAACAACTCACTCTCATTGACACAATTCCTAAACATCTTCCTCTAGATATTCTAACATTGCTCCTAATGTAGGTAACATTGTTCAGATCCTCCAGAGGCCATGCACAGTGTCACAAGCTGCCAAGAACGAGCAACAGGAAGTATGGGAGAAAATCTCTGAGACAAACATTTCCTAATTTGGAGTGAAGGGATTATCAGTGGCTCTTATTGTTTTGAGTCAATGCTAACCTTGGGAAGAGACTGGTAACTCTTCGAATAAGATTTGTGTGTAAGTTTTGTTTTTGCTTTAGGATTTTGCTTGTGGACATACACACACACACATATACACAAACACGTGCATGCACATTTATGGCATAAAATCCCAGGTGATTTTATCCTTGTTTAGAACGTTATGTCTTGAACTGCTCTAGAACCAGTCTTAGCTCCTGAGATGTTTCCTGGACATTAAGAGGCCAATAAAATCTAACATCTAGCCAGCCAGACAAAGCCTTCTCTTTTTCTGCATTATCATAGCACACTAAAGGCTCAGGACTATGGATAAGGGAGATGCATTTAATGTTATTATGATAGTTTAATCAGAATCCATTTAACCAACCTTCTACTATCTCTTCACTTATATATAAGACACAAGTGACTTTTTTTTTTTTTTTTCTTTTCAGCCAATATTCCTCAAAGAAGAAGCAAAGTGCTTTTGTTTGTTTGGCTTTTTTGAATTTGTTGCTTATTTCATAAGAGTCAGTGTGTGTGCAAGCCTGGATAAGGTAAAACGAGGCTGTCTGGAGCTTCAGAAGCTGAGTGGCAGGCTGAGTCCCTTCACCAATTGAATCACTCACTCTAAGCACAAGTTATTCAATTTTGTGCCTCAGCAAAACTACAGATTACTACATGCTTCAGACCAGTGGGTTTCAACCCTGGCTGCAAATCAGAATTCCATTGAGAGCTAATTTTAAATAACAATGAACGGGCCTCCACCTCTGATATGAAATCAAATTGTTTCAAGTTGTATCCTTGGCATATATGCGTGTGCATGTGTATGAATGTGTGTTTATGTGTGTTCATAAGTGTGCACATGTTTGCATACATGGCAGGATGCATAGGTGGTTGCCATCCCAAGTGATTCTAATATGCATGAGGGAATCAGGGTTGAAAAAACAAATCCATAGATTTTTATGATTACTCACCAAATACAAAATCTGAGACTGACAAATTTATAAATAAAGAGTAAACTGTAATTTTATCTCTAAGACTTGAAGAACGTAAGAATAATATTATCTACAAAAATAAAGTTGTCTAACTAACATTCTTTATGGAGTTAAAGGTCCTTTATTGCTGTACAAAGAGAGACCAAGTGGAAACTTGAAGCAAGGTCTAAGTTTTTCTTAAAATGCTTATCTGTGCCTTTCTCAGTAATGAATAATCAGCATCAACAAGTTTTACACCTGAGAGTATGCCACCAATAATTTTAGCCTTAAAAAAAAAAAATCAAACTTCGAATTACAGATCATCTACCTTAGCATGAGAAATATTTCAGTAGTATGTCCAAAATCCCATTCACAATTTTCCACACAACACTTACATTTTACAACATATTTATCTTGTATTTATACTCATGTACACAATATATTCATCACCCATCTGTCAGTTTGACATCCTGTGGTGGCTTACATATTGCTGTGATGCTGGAAGCTACACCACAAATATTTTAAATACCAGCAGGGTCACTCATGGTGGACAATTTTCAACAGAGCTTCCAGACTAATACAGTCTAGGAAGAAAAGTCTGATGATGTACTTCCAAATGTTAGCCAATGAAAACATTATGGATCACAACAGAACATTATCTGACTCCTTGCTTTGGACACGTCATCGGGAGGAATCGATCGCTGGAGAAAGACATCATGTTTGGTGAAGTAGAGGGTCAACATGGGTAAAGGAGACCCTCGGTGAGATGGATAGGCACAGTAGTCATGATGATGGACTCGAACTTCTCAGTGATTGTGAGGATGACACAGGAACGGGCAAAATTTCATCTTGTACATAAAGTCACCATGAGTTCAAATCAACTCCTCAACAGCTTATCTATCTGTCTATAAATATATGATATGTAGGAGACTTCTGATATATATATATATATATATGTATGTATGTATGTATGTATTTTAACTCACTAAAGAATGGAAAGAGAATCCATGCCCACATGACAAAGAAAGAGAATCTTCTCTGGATAAATGTGACTGGTTCATCTTCCAGTATCTTCTAATTCTTCTATGTGTCCTACACAGCTTCTGTTCCATGAACATTTTCTTTGGGCAACTAGCACCTTATTTCAGGATTATCATCATTTCTCAAGAGTTAGTGTCAGCTCCACAATGTAATATGCACCTCAAAATGCCTCCTTAATTTGCTTACCTAACTACAGCCAGTCTCTCTAATTTGAGAGTCTTTTGTGAGTGGTTTTTGTTCTGTGTGCATATTCTGCTGCACTATAGTGATAAGAAGAATTATATTGGTTAGAATCATCTCCTGATTCCATTCCAAATGAAAATTGATTTTGTCCATTGAACACACTGCAGAGCAGTGCTATTCTTCATGCCTACAGTGGCGTCTGCAAAAGTTCCAGTTTCACTCGGAAGTCATATGAACCTATTATAAGATCAACAAATGATCAACCAATTATTTTAAGACTTAGAAGAATGCTTTCCACATCTACTGCACCACCAGGGCTCCAAATGAAGGAATTACATACCATTAAATAATAAATTCATGGGCATTGATTGTGTATCCACAGTAAAATGAAATCCTTGACAACTTCAACATCTTCTCGGTTTATCATGATGTTGTTTATTGGTCCGTATGAGGTATTTTCAATCGCCTCATATGCATGCGAAAGCTGAACAATGAATAAGGAAGACCAAAGAAGAATTGATGCCTTTGAATTACAGTGTTGGCGAAGAATATTGAATATACCATGGACTACCAAAAGAACAAACAAATCTGTCTTGGAAGTAGTACGGTCAGTATGCTCCTTAGAAGCTAGGATAGTAAGTCTTCTCATGGATTTTGGACATGTTAGCAAGAGGGACCAGTCTCTGGAGAAGGCCACCATGCTTGATAAAGGAAAGGATCAACGAAAAAGAGGAAGACCCTTACCAGTTTGGATTGACACAGTGGCTGCAACAATGGACTCAAACATGACAACAATTGTCAGGGCGGTGCAGGACTCGGCAGTGCTTTGATTTGTCGTACATAGGGTTGCCATGAGTCAGAACCAACTCAATGACACCTAACAACAACAACAAATTGTAAATACTTTGCAAATTACCCCTTTGGTAAAAACAAAAATCATTTGTGCTCAAGTTGACTCCAACTCATGACGACCCCATGTGCATCAGAGTAGAACTGTGCTCCATAGGGTTTTCAATGGCTGATTTTTCAGAAGTAGATAGACAGGCCTTTCTTCCAAGGTGATTCTGGGTGGACTCAAACCCAGTCAACAGCCAAATGTAAACTACTTTGCAAATTACCCCTGTGATTACTTTGCCTTATATACAAATAATGTTGCACATCTGGACTTTATTTAGTAAGACAATCACCTCTGGTTCTATCACCACACCTCTAAAAGAACAAATCTGAGACAGGACACAGGCTGCCAGACTACTGCTTCTACTACTGTCTTGTCAGGCCACAGGTACAATATATCTATGTAACCAGTTTGCATGTTTACATAAACACTTCAAAACCCCCAATCAATCACTTTTGTCTAGCCAGCACTTTTTTTAGGGACATATATGCCCTGACCTAGAAGGGGCTACATGTAACTCCTTTCCTTCATGAGCTAGAGGTTTAATGGGCCAAACAGAATAATGGCACAGATGAGCAATTTCAGGGAGTCTAATTATAACTGAGACCTACATTACAGAGCTTCAGAGGACACGTGCCAGAACACACCTCCTGCCTTTAAAGGTTTAGTTTCTTATACAAAACATTGCAAACAGTCAGCCACACTAGACTGACAGCTCTTTCTAAAGGTCAAAAAGGGTTGTATGAGTCTCCTTCTAACTGTAAAACTTTATGATTTCATATCTTCCAGAAAGTTACTTTTGGGACTAGTATGTGCCATTAAAACAATAAGCTAGACCATCATCTATGGGCTGAGGAAGTAAGATCAGAGCCTTTTGGGGTGTATGCATCATCTTAATTAAATTGATATCTAATTAATCTTTACAAAATGCCTTGATTTTTGACTGCTTCCATTTCTTGATTATTAACTCTACTATACCACCTCCGTCCCTGCCTTCTTATTTCTTGCAGATTCTTTTATAATCAGTTTCCTTGTTTTATCCTGAAAATCACAAAGGAGAGTTGGGATTGGTGAAGTGTGTTTTAAGACCAAGAAGCTCTAACAGGAAATGCAATCTATCCTCCATTGACCCAATATCTGTGGAGAGGAAACAAAATGTTGTTTACTGAATCAACACTAACCACAGCCTAGCCTGCATGGGGGAAGCAGACACACATTATCACAAAGGCTAAGGAGCATAAAACCACTGATCCTGCAGTTGCTGAGTCATAAAATCCTGTTTTCTATTTGAAAAGCATTTAATAGAGGACGTTTTGAATGCCTCATCTCAGAGAGGCTGGGTACAAGGGACTGAATAATTACATCTTAGAAAATACGGGGAGTCATCATGTCAGGGAAAGCAGATGGTCTCCCCTCCACTCCAATACCCCAACTTCAAACAAGCTCAGTGTGTTTTGACAGCTTGACAGTTGATAAGGAAAAAGGAATTTCACTTTCAATTCTAAATAAAAACAAGGGCCTTAAGATGAATGCAGAGCTCTTCCATGAACCTAAGCATAAATTTCCATCAGCAGATCTCCACGAAGTTTGCGAGAATGAGACCAGAATGGCCACCCAGAGTGTGCCATATCTGCTGGTAATAAATAGAGCTTATCAGAATATTTTCAATGGATCACAGAGTTCAGGCTCATTAGAAGCAGTATATTACTTTAGTGAGAAAAGTAGATGGAAGATAATATTTAGAGTGCCTGACAATCCTTTGTTGCATGAGAAGTGAGGTCCTAAACTGTCGTGGATTGAATTATGTCCCCCAAAAAATGTGTGCATCAATTTGGTTAGGCCATGATTCCTGGTGCTATGTGATTTTCACGTATGTTGTAAACCTGCCTCTATGATGTTAATGAGGGAGGATGGGTGGCAGTTGTGTTAGTAAGGCAAGACCTGATCTACAAGACTGGATTGTGTCCTGAGGCAATCTCTTGAGATATAAAAGACAGAAGTGAGCAGTGAGACAGGGGGACCTCATACCATCAAGAAGGCAGTGC
>NW_004444014.1:7704772-7732137 GCF_000243295.1 Trichechus manatus latirostris | reverse complement strand
TCCTTTGGACCGGGGTCCCTGTGCCGAGAAGCTCCTAGTCCAGGGGAACACTGATGAGAAGGCCCACAGAGAGAGAAAGACTTCCCCTGGAGCTGACGCCCTGAATTTGGACTTTTAGCCTACTTTGACTATGAGGAAATAAACTTCTCTTCGTTAAAACAATCCACTTGGGGTATTTCTGTTATAGCAGCACTAGATGACTAAGAGATAAACTATCACTAAAGTACAACCTGGAATATGACTCGAACCTCAGAGACTGTTCTTTAAGTTTGTTAAATACAAAACGACAGAGTATCTCAGATCATCAGCAAATATGGGCCTTTTTTTTTTTTTTTTAAGGAAAAAAGTTTATTCCATTGGCAATTGGTCCATTTCTTAGAGATAATTTTTTCTGCATTCAAGTAGAAAAGTAGGGAATTTATAACTAACAACCTCGCTTCATGGGAAGAAGTTTTACACAATGACTGGGATGCAATAGAAAGGACATAGGACTAGGAGTGTGATTCTTGAGTTCTCTTTCTGGATCTGCCACTTAGATTTAAATGTATCAGCCTCCTTTCCTTCACAAATACATAAAGGATGAATAGTGGTACAAATGGTTTGTAGTCAGCTACTAACCAAAGACTGACAGTGTAAATCCACCTAGCTGCACTATGGAAGAAAGGCTTGGCAATCTACTTTCATAAGGTTACAGCCATTGAAAACCCTGTGGAGCACAGTTCTACTCCGAAACACGTAGGGGGTTGTCATGAGTAAGAAGCAACTCCATGGCAACAGGAATATCTGTTTTACCTACAGATATTAAAATAATAAAAGTAAAATGAGAAAATAGACATTTTGTTTGCCAAAGGATGAAAGTGCTGTTCAATATGAATTTTACTTATGCACCGTAATTCTGCATGCCCTGGATGGTGCAATCAGGGCTACTAACTGAAAGTCTCAGAGGCATCTCAGAAGAAAGGCCTGGTATTCTGCTTCCAAAGGGTCACAGACATTGAAAACCCTATGGGGCACAGTTCTGCTCTGACACACACAGGGTCGTCATGAGCCAGAATTAACTTAACAGCCATTGGTTTGTGTGCGTGTGTGTTGTTATTTTGTTGTTGTTTTACTATCTTACTCCTGATTCCTAGGCAAAGTCTTCTAGTTCCATGGCTGCAGTCAGCACAAATCTACTGAGAACTCCAAAGATCTCTTCCAAGAAAGACTTTTCTTTAGGAACAAACGTCCAACCCCCTACTCTAGAGATCCACCTCAATTTTGCAAAGTCAGTGCTGTGTTTACCCAGCTCTTTAACCTGTCTGTTCTCTGTGATCCCTACTCACAGTCCAAGGGAGATGGAACTGAGGGGAAAAGTTACCATTGTAAACACTAAGTTGGTTTTTATTTTAATTTACTTTAGATCGCTTCGTTATACTTTAGTTTATTATTCTCCAGAGGCAAAATTTTACATCACCTTTCAAGATAATCTAATTCATAGGAGTTGGAGGTGGATGCAGAGACTTTTGGCTACATTAAGGTAACACCAACATCCTCTTCTCAAATGAAGCATGGACTAAAATTTGTTCTGCATTTGTTGTGAAATCGTGTCTTCGTTCTGATCTGAGTTGTATCTCTGAATATTCAACTTAAGAAAATTGTTTGTCTTTTGGGCCTGGATGCTGAACAGGGAAGACGTTGTCAAAATCCCATCTGTCTTTAGGGACGTAAATTGATTTCTGAGCTTTGACAAGTGGCAGTGTGGAAGTAGTGTGGGGTTTGGGCTACGAATTTGGGACTTGCCAGCCCCATAATTGTGTGAGCCATTTTCTTGAAGTAAATCTCTTTTATATATATCCATCTATATATGCATCACTGGTTTTGTTCCTCTAGAGAATCCAGCCTAAAATACTACTGTGTCCTCGATTCTATCTGTACTTTTTAAAATCCTTTTATAGAGGTTGATGAAAGTGTGTATTTTAACAGTGTATACTAAGTAAATGTTTTTAAACTAGATACCGTTGAAGTAAAAATGTTTAAATGTGATAAAGTTTTGAGCTATTGATGTCTTTTAAATTTAAATGTTAACATTTCCGACAGTGCACTCTTAAGTTCCCTACCCAATAGAGTTTAAATGAGCAAAACTAATGTCAATCATTGTCTCTCAGAAAAAATCCTAGGTTTTAATATTTTTAATTGATAGTGTGCTTTTACTCTCTACTTAAATGAAATAGTTCATTTTTCTAATTACTTCCAGCTTGAGATAATGAGGTTGTAGATAATGCTGACTGTGGACATGTTTGTACAGAAGGAAACATTGACAGTGTCCAGCCAACCTTCCATCTGGTTCCATAAAGTTTGCTTTCTGTAGCCTCTGGTGGAGGTCTCCTCCACCCTTCTGTCAAATTTCTTTGCTTGGTGTACTATTCCCCTGGCATGTTTATCCTAGCTTATCTAACCGCTAATGGTAGAGAGCCAAACCTCATTACTGAGGAGACTTTCAGATGCGAAAAACATCACCCCCCTTATTTCACAGATCAGAGAATCAAGATCCCAAGAGCAACATGATTCACCCTTACCCGTTACTCATTGCCTTCGAGTAGATCCCGATTCATAGAGACCCTATAATACAGAGTAGAACTGCCCCATAGGGTTTCCAAGGAGCATCTGGTGGATTCAAACTGGCAATCTTTTGGTTATCAGCCAAGTTCATAACTAATCAGGGGAAGAGGCAGGTCTAGAGTATGGGCCTACGGGGCTCCTCACATTCATCCAGGGTGCTCCTTTTATAAGTATGTTCACATTGAGTTAAGCATTCTGGGAGTAATCTACTGCATTTGTTGTCCAGAAACAAATCTGTCTAACAGATTAAAATGAAAGGATTTTGAACTATTTCAGTGTGGATACTCCAATTCCACTAGACAATGAGTAATCTGTTTTATGGAAGCATGAATATAATCAAACTGAGGACCAGAAATGGGCAATTACCTGATTATAAAAACCTTTGCAGATAACGTAACTAGATGGTTTCAAGTAAAATAACATAATGAAATAAAATAAAATAATCTTTCACCTCACTCAGCTTTTGTTTTGTTAACGTTGATTTCTTTTTGTTTTTGTTTTTTTTTTTTTTTTGTCTGACTTAACTACAAATTGTTCAATTCCCTACCCTCATTTATCTTGATTGAAGTAGTCATAATGCAGAAGCAAGCGTCTCTTGGACACTGATGGTAATCATTCCCAAACCGTCAGAGAAATCCTCCTCCCAGAAATGGACCCTGGGAGTATTTCTCTCAAGTTTCGTGAAAGTGGTCAGTCTCTGTCACTTAGCATTAACTGGTCTCCGAATCACCAGGAACATAAATCAAAGTGGGAGTGGAGAAGACAGATTCTCCCCAATGAGTCTATGAAGGAAAAGGAAATGTATTCTCTAGCCTTCTTACATCTCCTCAGCCACACCCACACTTGGAGAGCCAGTTGCATTAGCACAATCATCTTCAAAGGCAGAGGACAGCAAAGCAAGGGGTGGGGGGAAGAAAAAGAAAAAATTCTGATGACTAATTGGCAAACCATCTGTCTATATAATGTTATCTCACTATGTTACCTTCACAATTTTCCTTTTTAAGTTCTCATTGATCTAAGCCCAAAGACATTAAAGTGTGTAATATATTCCCGGTCTGCTCCTCAGCAAAGTTATCCTAGTGTATCAGGGCTGGGTGTGTCTGAAACTCAAACTCCTATCTTATCAAGAACAACAACTGAGGCCCAGGAGTTTATGTGACTTGGCCAGGATCAAACAGCTGCCTAGACAGAGAACCAAGGTGAGACTCTCGGTGTTCTTACTTTTTCCTCATTCAGCGTTCTTGCTTGGATAATATCCTATTAAAAAAAAAATGAGCTTTCCTTCATTGTATGCTCTTTTATGCCTTTTATAGCTGCCCTTCCCAACCTCCTAGCTTTAGATAGGCAGGGTCCTTGTCTTTTGTCCTCTTCTATCAAAACTTGCAATTGGAAAATGTTTTATATCTGTCTTTTACCACTTAAGATGAATGAGAAGCCCTTTGCCACCTTCCCTGAGGGTGTGTTCATGCTCAGCTGTACAGTTTGAGTGGTGGAATGGAAGATGTGTGTCCCTATTAGAGGAATTTGGCATCAGGGCTGATGTGGGGGTAGAGATGGGATAGTTTTTGACAATATTATGAGAAAAATAGACTTTACGGAAGCAGTGTACTTCACTCTCTTGAGATTTTTCATTCAAAATTCCTTGTCTAGTCCTTGCTTAAAAATGTTTTGCCCACTAAACCTTTCATGAAGCCACATCTTATAGTCACATTAGGTATGTAAAAATTTTACCACACAAAAATTTTACCTGCGATGGAAAGAGGGTTGGTTTTGTCTTCATGAAACATGGATTCTAATCTAAGCCACACTGACTGTGTGACCTGAAATGAGTCACTTCGCAACACAGGACTATAATTCCAGCATTTAAATATAATATGCAAGATATTTAAATAAGATGATCTCTGAGGTCTCTTGCTGATCTGTCTAGTCTTTCAGCTACTAATATCTACTACTGATAATACAAAAATTCATACCTTACCTCACCTTCTGCATACTGTGTGTAGAATTGGTTAATGACTGTAAGATGAACAAGCTAGGTTTCATAAGATGGTGGTGGTGGTTGTTATTGGTAGTTGCCATTGAGTTGATTCTGATGCATGGTGATACTACATATGCAGAGAACTGCACTCCATAGGATTTTTAAAATTGTGACCTTTTGGAAGCAGATCTTTCTTCTGAAGTGCCTCTGAGTGGGTGTGAACCGCCAACCTTTCAGCTAGTACCTCAGTCCCTAATTGTTTGCACCACCAAGGACTCCTTCATAAGGTGGTAACCACCTGGAAAGTCCCTCCAGTGTAGAAGAGCACACCCCAATGTAAATCGGGAGCATTCCTACTTTTCCAGAGGAGACAATAAACCGTTTCTTTTTTGTTTGTTTAATGTGAATAAATATATCTTCAATGTCATTGCTGTTATCCCCATTTTGGGGTCTCTTTACTTTGCCTCAGACCTCCTGGGGACTCAAAAGCGGGAACATCTGTTTGTCTATTTTGCTCCTTTTTTCAGAACCTGCTAAATAGGGAAGAAGCTAAATTTTTAATGTTCCAGAAGCTCTGTGTGTGCAACGATGATATTGGTTTGCAATAGAAGAAGTTTTAAGACAGGCAATTTTATACCAACTTACATAATGCATGCCAAAGTGTGAGGCTGTTATAGAATCGCATCTGCAATTGTGCCCTGCATAATACAGCAATAGTATTTGAATATTATCAGATTGTAAATGGTGGAAATGTGGTATTAAGTGTTTGTGAGGAGTGAATTATGCCCTATTATATTGCAGTGACCCTGGGAGCAGTGGAAGCAGCCGGTGAATGGTGGATTTCTGTGATTTATTAACAGGGGGAGTTGACCCGGATTACGCTTATGTTTATGTGCGGCACCATTATCAGTTCTGAGGCTCCCCTCTAAAGAGGACACACACAGCGAGGAGGGATAACAGCGGCGGGCCTCCCCTTCTGTATGCGACAGCACCTTGAACAGCCAGCGTTATTTGGTTTATTTTGGAACCAAGTAAGAAATCTAGAAAAACATATAAAGAATGAAAACAAATCTCCACCGAGTAGAAGAGTTTGGCGGAAGCTGGAGACAGAAAAAGAAGTCATAAGAGGGACATGATCACAGACTATAAATATCTTCGAGGTAGCAATATAAATGAAGGGTGGAAATTATTCACAGTCTCAGATGATGCCAGCAGTAGATGCAATGGCCTGGAGCTAAGGGAGAAGAAGCTTGGACCAGATAATAAGAAAAGTTTATAGCAGTAAGAATGGCAGGGCAGAGAAATAGATTCCCAAGGGTCATTGCAGATAATCAAGGAATATGTTAGGTAAGTCAGACCTGACTTAGTGAGTAGAGTTATCTGGATGCAATAAGCAGGATTTGGTTCTGCTGGAGATTTTGGTAAAGTAAAAACTACGTTTTTTCCACTGAATGCTATTTTGCCAACATTCATTACAAAATCTTTACTCTCATGTGACAGTGTCGTATTTAAGAAGCAAAGCCACCAATTAGATTGACAGCTAGAAGGTAGCAATCAACCAGCACGATGACCTTTCCTTTCAATAGGACCATACTCATTCTTGACTATGAAATCCTGAAGGGGTGAATCTGTGAATTAATGTAGGCTGATGGTCTAGAGGAGCCCTGGTGGCACAGTGGTTAAGAACTCGGCTGCTAACTAAAAGTTTGACAGTTTGAATCCACCAGCTGCTCCTTGGAAACCCTATAGGGCAGTTCTACTCTGTCCTATAGGGTCACTATGAGTTGAAGTCAACTTGACTGCAACAGGTTTGGTTTGGGTTTGATGGGCTAGAGGGAGTTTCTGAATGGTGCAAATGGTTAATGCACTCAGCTGCTAATGGAAAGGGCAGAGGTTCCGACCCACCCAGAGGTGCCTCAGAAAAAAGACCTAGTGATCTACTTCTGAAAAATCAGTCACTGAAAACCCTAGGAACACAGTTCTACTCTGACACACATGGGTTTGCTATGAGTAGGAATCGCCAAGAATTAGAATTGACTCAGTGGCAACTGTTTTTTTTTTTTTTTTTTTTTCTGGTTTGGGTGTATGGATGGTCTAGAGAAAGCTTTTTGAAGGAGATGAGTTCTAAAGGACAGGGGATTTAGGGCATAGTTTACATTATTTGCACATTATTTGTAACACAATTATTCTAAAACGGATTTGTGTTAGTAATTTAGGATTTAACTAAGGAGAAGGAAGGAAGTTGATTGTTCCAGCTGGGCATGCCTCATCAATTATTTAAATATCATCCAATTAGGTTCAGCATGAGGAGTAGCAATATTTTTAGCCAAATAGCTCCCTTCAGGTTGGAGGATTTAGACATGAAGCTCGAAAGGGGCTGGGGGTTGTTCTCAACCGACAACTAGAAGGAGTCATTATTTCAACAAGTGATACAGATATGAAAGTACTGGAGATGTCCCCACATCAGTATGTAGAGTGTTACATCTAATTCCCACTCAACAAATTCAAGAGAGTAGATTATGCATACAAAGCAGCCCTCTTCTTTCGTGTGCATTTCATAATACTATTAGAAAATATTTTAAAAAATGAATCCACAACTACATTGGAGGGGCATTCCATTGGATGAGAAACCATGAGTAATATCTAAATTATAGAAGGCAATCTGAGCCAAACTATAGACTGCTATAAAAAATCAAAATGTCTCTAAAAATGTTGTGTTATCAAGAGCAGAGTGGGGCCAGAGACAATCGAAGGTAAGTTAGTTTGGGTGGCATAGTTTGGAACCTCTGCATCTTTCCTCAACATCAAACTTTTGGCCATGCAGTGAACAACAGTAATGTCTGTGCCTGGCCAACCATAATGAGTGTCAGGACTTGGGGTGGAAGAGCAAGATAATGGCTTTAGTGTCTGTTAAAGCTCAGGAGGAATAGAGTAACACAACACCCAGAGGATAAATTAGCAGAACATTCCAGGGAGCTGAAATTCCACCTCTCCTTTATTGTAACTCTACCCAGACGACGTTAATCTAAACCACAGTGGTGTGACCCGGCCCATAGCCCACAGTGTCTGCAAACAGTCACAGCATTCCCAGAAAGGTAACAGCCAACTCCGCACTCAAAGATAAACAAATACAAATATCTTGGGAGAGCCATGCCATGAAGGAGAAGCAGAAAATTCAGCAAATTGGAATATAACAAACAAGATAATAAATGTTATACATATCCTCTTTAAGTTTTGGAAGCTTTAAATTCAGCTCTCTGAAAAGGAATCAATAGAAAATTTGAACAGTGGCGTATTCAAATGCTAAAGAGTAACGTTGTGTGGCAGGGTGGAATTGAGGGGTTCTCCCCAAATCCCATTGAGTAAAAAAGGACAAAGACATGAAAGTGTATGTGTGGAATTTTCAATATATGTCCAGTAATGTTCTAGAAAAAGATCACAGGGAAATGGAGAGGAAAAGAGACAAAGACATAAAATTTCAAAATTTACTAGGATTGAAGAAGGATATGAATTTCTAGTTAGAAAGAGCCCCAAAAATAATAAGTGTGATTAAAAACTTCTTCTTTTAAATTTTGCTTTAAGTGAAAATTTAGAGTTCATGTCAGTTTCTCATACAAAAATTTATACATACATTTGTTATGTGACCTTAGTTGTTCTCCCTACAGCATGACAGCACACTCCGCCTTTGCACCCTGGATTTCCTGTGTCCGTTCAACCAGCTCCTGTCCTTTTCTACCTTCTCTTCTTGCCTCTGGACAGGAGCCGCCCATTTAGTCTCATGTATGTACTTGAGCTAAGAAGCACACTCCTCACGAGTGTCATTTTATGTCTTATAGTCCAGTCTAATCTTTTTCCAAAGAGTTGGCTTTGGGGATAGTTTTAGTTTTGGGCTAACAGAGTCTGGGGGCCATGTGTTCTGGAGTTCCTCCAGTCTCAGTCAGACTGTTATGTCTGGCCTTTTTACTATAATTTGAGTTCTGCACTCCACTTTTCTCCTGCTCTGTCAGGGACTCTCTGTTGTGTTTCCTGTCACGGTGGTCATTGGTGGTAGCTGGGCACCATCTAGTTTTTCTGTTTTCAGGCTGATGGAGTCTCTGGTTTATGTGGCCCTTAATGTTTCTTGGGCTGATATTTTCCTTGTGTCTTTGGTGTTCTTCATAGAGTGATAAAAACCTAAAAAAAAAGACTACACATAAAAATATCATGGTGTCTTAGTTATCTAGTGCTGCTACAACAGAAATACTGCAAGTGTGTGGCTTTAACAAACTGAAATTGATTTTCTTATAGTCTAGGAGGCTAGAAGTCCAAATTCAGGGTGTTGGCTCTAGAGGAAGCATTTCTCTTCGTCAGTTCTGGGGGAAGGTCCTTGTCCCTTCAGCTTCTCTACCTTGAATTCTTGGTAATCTTCATGTGGCATGACATCTATCTTCCTCCCATCTCTGCTTGCTTGCTTGTCCTATTCTGCTCATTTTATATCTCAGAGGTGAAAGGGTTAAAACACGCTACACTGATATGACCTCTTAACAAAGAAAACCCATTCCCAATTGGGATTATAACCACAGGCATAAGGGTTAAGATTTACAATACATATTTTTGGGGAGTCACAATTCAATCCATAACATATGGTGAATTTAAAAACACCAAAGATAAAGAAATCCTGTCACCCACAAGGGCATCTTAAAAGAAAGAAAACAGGAAAAAGGGATTTCAAAAGGCAACCTAGCTTGACCTCACATTCTTATCAACAACCCTGGATGCAAGAAACCTTTCAAGATTCTTAGGGAAAATGATTTTGAATGCCAGCATTAATTTTTGAGGGCAAATCAAAGATATCTTCAGATTTTTGAGGACGTAAATCTATTATCATCCATAATTCAAATCTGAAAGAATTACTAGAGAATATATTCCAGCAAGTAAAATAAATTAATCGTAGAGAAGAAAATGAGATTTGAAAACCAGCTGTGAGCAAAGAAATGATAAACTGTATTGCTAAGTCTAAATAAGCATAGATTACAAAATATCAGCCTGAAACCGAAATCACATTCGATGTCGATGTTAGATAATGTTACTAAACAAGCAATAGAGAGTGACTTACTAGTGAACAATTATTTAGTTAAAAGTTTTCTTTTCCCTTTTTTTTACCTGCCAGCTTAAATATGCTCATTTTTTCCTGCCCTAGGCATGGGGTGCTAGGGAGATCCTGAAGTCTCTGAAATTCTGTTGCCCATATCATCCCATCAGGTTTTTTACATGTTTCATTTAGTCTGCTTTATCTCTGTTGTAACACCAGATATATTATAAACTCCTTCAGGGAACAGAGCTTATCAGTTTGTTAATTTAATATACACGGTGACAACCAGCTACTTCGAAGGTGCTACTTAGATCATTAAAAGAAAACAAATTAGATAGTGTAGTTCTGTGTCCTGGCTGGTGCAGAAGACACCACAGAACCAGAGGAAGCAGAGATGATAAGGCTAACCCAAGGGTCACGCCAACAAGCCATGTTTTTGTAACATACTTTGTCTATACGGTGCTGAAGAATAGAAAATCCTTACAATACAAAAAAGTCCAAAGTTGCCTATTTCCCCTGGTTGGGCAGAATTGTATATAACAATTAGGAACCCTGGTGGTGCAGTGGTTAAGCGCTAATGCTCGGCTGCTAACAGAAAGGTTGACAGTTTGAACCCATCATCCCACTCTGAGAGAGACAAATGTGGCAGTCAGCTTCTGTAAAGATTTACAGCCTTGGAAACCCTATGGGGCAGGTCTACTCTGTCCTACAGTGTTACTATGAGTCGGAATCGACTTGATGGCAGTGGAAATATATATATATATATATATATATATACACACACATACATATACCCATATATATACAAAGACTTATACAAAAAATCCCAAAAAACTACACCAAATGAAAAATCCCAAGGCTACAAGAAAAAGGCTTGGGACCATGAGCCACCACACAAGTCCTTGAATATACCTGGCACAGGATAAATTCACTTCCTTCAGTAAAAAGTAATGAAAAGAAACAAGCACGGGATTCACAGAAAAACATTCTGAGGCAAAGAGGGAAAGGAATACTACCAGAAACTGTTGCCTAAAAGTAGATACAGACAAAATATTTCCTCACCATTGAAGAAATGTAATAGTGTCATCTCTTCTATGAAACATTAAGGAAAGAGATAGTGAGACAAAAATAAGAAGTGGATCATGAGCTCAAATAACTCAGGAAATAAACAGAAGAAAAAATAAAAATATCACGGAAACTGAATGAAACGGAAAGGAACACAAATTACAGTAAGGTTCACAGGTACATAAATGAGAAATATAAGGAAAATAAAATAGTAATAAAGGAAGGACTTAACAATTTTTAAAAAATGACAGAAAATAGAGATTCGTCCTACACACCATCAGATTTCTTAAAGGAAAAATATAGTAATAAAAAATATTAAAATACGTAACTGAAGAAAACCCTGATTTAATTCAAAAAAATTACTATTTCTACAAATTAAAAGATACACCACATGCCAGGAAATACTCAGAATGAACAACTCTGTAACATATTATAGTAAAGACACCGCGTTTAAAGGATTTAAAAAAAAAAAAAAAAGAATCATCAAGGCTGACCACAACTTCCCCAGAAAAAACTGAGCAACAGAAAGACTGATGGTGAATATTTTAAAATATATAGACATGTATCTAAAAGAAAGGTAGGAATGACAGTGGAAAACTAATGTAAAAATATTATGTATTAGAAAAAATGTTATGTATTAATACAAAAATATTATAGGTTGTAGCAAAGTAGAAATAATTCAACTGGAAAATAGATAGAAGAAGGCCAGGAAAATAGAATTAGTTTATTGTATTGTTTGTTGTGTGTTATCAACTCTATTCTAACTCATGGCAACTCCATGTGTTACAGAGCAGAACTGCTTCATAAGGTTTTCTTCACAGTAATCTTTATGGAAGCAGATCAACAGGCTTTTCTTCTAAGGAACTCTAGATGTGTTCTAACTTCCAACATTCAGGTTAGTAGTCAAGTGCGAAACGTTTGTCCCACCTGGGGACTTTCATATAGGCAATAGATAGGCATTAAAGAATACTGATCTACAATCAATGCTCATGGAAGCAACAGTCAAGAAATCAAATGACATACTGCATTGGGCAAATCTGCTGCAAAAGACCTCTTTAAAGTGGTAAAAAGCAAAGACGTCACTTTGAGTACTAAGGTGTGCCTGACCCAAGCCATAGTATTTTCAACCACTTCACATGCATGTAAAAGTTGGACAGTGGATAAAGAAGATTGAGGAAGAATACATGCCTTTCAATTATGGTGTTGACAAATAATATTGAATATACCATGGGCTGCCAGAAGAACAAACAAATCTGTCTTGGAAGAAGTATAGCCAGAATGCTACTTAGAAGCAAGGATGGTAAGACTTCATCTCACTTACTTTGGACACGTTATCAGAAGGGACCAGTCCCTGGAGAAGGACATCATACTTGGTAAAGTAGAGGGTCATCGAAAAAGAGGAAGATCCTCAACAAGATGGATTGACACAGTGGCTGCAACAATGGGCTCAAACATAGCAACGATTGTGAGGATGGCCCAGGACCGGGCAGCGTTTCGTTCTGTTGTACACAGGGTCACTATGAGTCAGAACTGACTCAATGAGGCTTCACAACAACAACAAATAATACTGAAAAAACTGATGAATCAAACAACAAAATATTTAATTAAAAAAAAAAAAGATTAATAGCTTTTAACAAAGGTAGAAAGTTATCCACTAGAACAAAATTCAAACTTCCCTAAATAACAAATGTTGTTGTTAAGTGTGTGGAGTCGATTAAGACTCAGTGCAACCCCATATGACAGACTAAAACTGCCTCACAGGGTTTTCTAGGCTGTAATCTTTACAGGAGCAGGTCATCGGGTCTTTCTCCCATGGAGCCACTGGGTGGGTTCGAACTAATCAATTTTTTGGTTAGCAGCTGAGTGCTTAACTGTTGTGCTGCCAGGTCTCCTTACATAACACATAAAAAAGAATAAATATATTACACGTATATATATACATATATACGTGTATTGTATAAAGAAACACAATAAATATAAAAATAAATGCAATTATGAAATATTAAGAGAGAGTGAAGATCAAATATATCAGCTATATCAATGAATCTGAATGAACTTAATTCATTCAATAAAAGATAAAAATTTCCTATTTGTTTCATTCAACGATTATATGCAGCACAAGACAAAACACCTAAACTCAAGAGATTCAGAAACACTAAAAATAAAAAGTGGACAGAGGAGTACCAAAAACAAACAAACAATATGGCAATAAAAAGAGAACAGTAGTAGCCATTCTGGTATCAGACAAAGTAGAGTTCAAACCCAAAACCATTAAATGTGAAAAACGATACATTTTAATGCTAAAAGCCACAGTTTATAATGAAGATATAACACAAATATTTACTCACCAAATAACACCCAAGCACCTTTATTAATCAAAAAATACAGAAGATGCAAGGAGACATAAATAGAAACACACTAGTAATAAAAGACTTAAATATATCACTTTAGAACAAGATAGATCACGTGGACAAAAATTAAGTAAGGAGATTGAAGACCTAAACCAAGTAATCAATAAGGTAGATCTTATGGATACATATGTACCTTTACACTCTGACAATAGATGTCTTAGTTATCTAGTGCTGCTATAACAAAAATATCACAAATGATGGCTTTAACAAATAAAATTTATTTTCTCACAGTGTAGGAGGCTAGAAGTCCAAATTCAGAGTTCTGGCTCTGAGGGAAGGCTTTCTATCTATGTCAGCTCTGGAGGAAAGTCCTCTTGTCACTTCAGCTTCTGCTTCCTGGTTCCTTGGAGATCTCCACGTGTCTTCACGTCTATCTTACCCCATGTCTCCTCTGCTTGCTTGTTTAATCTCTTTTATATATCAAAAGAGATTAACTCAAGAAATACCCTATGCTAATCCTGCCTCATTACCATAAAAAAGACAATTCATTTCCAAATGGTATTATAACCACAGGCATAGAGGTTAGGATTTACAACACATGTTTTCGGGGGACATAATTCAATCCATAACAATAGAGAATACATCTTATTCTCAAGCACCCATAGCACATTCACAAAAAATGATCGTACACTGGGTTGCAAAGAAAACATTAGTAGTTTTTATCAAGCAGAAATACAAACAGCTGAATGCAATAAAATGACCAACAATGAAACAAAGAAAAACTTTCCACTGGAAATTTAAAGACCTCTATTAAACAACTCTTTAGTAAAAAGGGAAATAACAAACTGAGCTTGCAAATTTGTATGAAAAAGAATGTCAATGGAAACACTATACATCATAATATATGGGATGCATTTAGAGCAGTGATTGGAGGAAAATTCATAGCATTAAACTTTTTTATCAGTATAAGTGAAAATAAGTGTCTTAAATTCCCTACTCAAAAAACAAGAAAAAGAACAGCAAAACAAACCAGGAAAAAAAAAAAAAAAAAACACAAGGAAAGAAATAATGAAGATAAAATAAGAAATCAATGAGAATAGAGAAACAGACTAATCAATGAACCAAAATTCTATTTTTCTGAAAAGTTTAATAAAATACTCAACTACTAGTGAATATAATTAAGACATAAAGAGAGGAAGCAAAAAGATCAAAATTAAACATGAGATGGGGAAATAACCATTGAAACAAATATATACTTTTAAAAATCATAAGAGACAATCTTGCATATCTTTATGCAAATACATTTGAAAACTTAGATAAAATGGTGCTCAGGAAAAACACAGCTGATGGGTGAAGCACTGGTCAAGAAAGATTCTATTAAATATAGCAAATATATCATCAGGAAATAAACTTAAGGCAAGGCACTGTCATTTAGAATTCTTTTTCTGAAATATAAATGCATATTAATCAGAGAGGCAGTCACACACTCATACCTATCTCCCCCTCAACACACACACACACACTACGATCAATGTAAGTCTAGAATCCAGTACAGATTCTGAATGTCTATTTGAACCTCTGCATGCTACATAATATCTCTACATTTGGATGAATGAACACATAGGCAGTTGCGGTGAAGACCTATTAAAGAATGGGATGGATTCACCTTGCAAATGTGCACAGCATTAATGACCACATGTGTGAAATTCCCCAAAGGCTGTTCATTAAGTCCAAATCAGGCTTCCTGCTGTGGTTACTTTGAAAGTGATGACAGGCCACTGTGTCCTAGAAATGGGGTTCCCACTGGGAACCAAGGACATCCAAACTGACTCCATGTCCTCTGGGTAGGTATCCCATGAAAAGCCCCATGAGGGGGCTTAAATTTTGCAACACAGTAATGTGAATAAATTTGCCTGTCATTCTATATTAGTCAGCCTGTAGCAGTCCAATTATTACCTTCTAAAGCCACTGTATAATACTGAAGGTCTTTAATATTTGATGAAAAGCTATTGACCAAAACGAAGTGAATCCTTGAACACAACCAATAATTATTAAACAATCACTAATATTTACTGAGCACTTACTGTGTGCCAGACATACTAAATGTTTTCTTTGTCTTATCCTCTTTAATCGTCATGACAGTTTTATGAGAAAACCAAAATATACTTTGTATTTGTCCATTTCATGTTCTTAAGTAGTTGATGAATTTTTTATCTTTAAGAATAGTCAGGACCACTTTGAGTTTAATTTGTGGTTCAATCTATCATCTTGATGATGATTTTTTTTTTCTCCCCTAACATTTCATATCATCGTTATTTGAAGAGATTCCATGGAATTTGAAAAAGAAATCACAGAGACCTGTGATTATACTGAGCACCCATTACAGGTCATAGGTCCACTGATACCTGTTTCCTAAGACTGGATATTTGTCAAAGTGCAGTTTACAGTTATCAGAATGATGTTGATTTTTCCCTTATTCTGATATTAACAATACCATAATTTAAGAAAGACAAATGCTTACTGTACAAGAAAAGAGGATGGACGAGGGGGCCTTTCCAACTCTAATTCTAAGAACAGAAAACCAAAACCAAACCAAACCCATAGCGGTCGCGTCAATTTGGGTTCATAGCGATCCTATAGGACAGAGTAGAACTGCCCCATAGAGTTTCCATGGAGCGCTGGTGAATTTGAACTGCTGACCTCTTGGTTAGCAGTCGTAGCTCTTACATTCACATGTGATGCCAAACCGTGTTGGAGATAAACACATGCAAGAGTAATCATAAGTTATGTTTTGTTTTGGTTTGTTTTCAGTATTGGGTGGGTGTAATGTTTCTAAATGTCTTGTCTTATGTCTTTTTAAAAAATATAGGTATTTATCAGAATTAAAGGGCCCTCTTACTCTTTCACCTTCACCCTGAACCATGAAAATGAACAAATCTGTGGCTGAAGCATTCTGGTTTAGCTTTAAAAACCTGTTCCAGTTAACGCTAAGATAATAATAGTGCCTAGAGAGATTCTAAGGCACCCTGGTGGCACAATGGTTAAGAACTGAAAGGTCAGGGTTCAAACACATCAGCCTCTTCTCGGGAGAAAAGACCTGGCAATCTTCTTCCCTAAAGAGCACAGCCTACGGTTGCTATGAGTTAGAATTGACTTAATGACACATGACAACGACAGAGAGATTCTAAGGCTTCCAAGCCATTCTGCAAGCTGATTTGAAAAAATGGGGCAAGTATGGGCGTCTAACACCTTGATATTGAAATGCCATCTTGATCAGAGACCCAACAGTTTGGCAATATAATGTGGTGGAAAGAGTATGGGTATAATGTCTGGCTCTTCTCATAACACCCATATGATTTGGGTAAGTTACTGAATCCCTCTGAGGTTCAGTTACTTCCTCTCTATGATAGGGGTAATGATGTCCACCTCACCTGGAATCGTGTTGTAGACATTAAATCAGATAATGTCTGTAATGTATTCAACCCAATGTCCAACGTAAGTTTGAGTTTAAGGAGGTCTATATTTAAAAATCAATAGGAAGATGATACTAGGTTTTTTCTAAGGACTAGTGAAGCTTGGGGAAAACTCAAGAAATCTTAATCACCAGGAAGATTTGTCATTACTGTGGGCATTAACTACAGAATTAATGTGAGTGACATTTTCGGCCCTGCTAAAAGAAGCCGTTTGCACACATCCCATTGCATGGATTTGTTCACTCTTAGCAACAAAGGCAAGACATGTATAGTAGTATCTGCTGTACATACAGAGTTCCAACACTAGTGTGCAAATTCCATTTTTAGCTTATGATGGATCTCAAATTCGTGCATGTTACAACTGCCTTTCTTAGTCTGGCTGTTTCCTGGCTATTCTTGCCTGCATTTGCACGTGTAGACAATAGCACAGTGCCTCTCAGTTTTGTATTATCCTTTCAATGATTACAGTTAATAGAGATGGTTTTTCACTTTTGCTTCCACACATGACATAAAGGACAGTTGGGAATGTGGTAACTTTTCAAATCAGTTATGGGCTGTGCATGTGTGAACGTGTGTTTGCTAGGTTTCGGGGGAGCATTAAGGTAGAAAGGAAGCAAGAAGGGAGTTTTTTGGCAGCATAAAACTCAGTAAAGTCTACTCATAATACTAAATCTTAAGGAGACTCTTTGACATAGCCACCATGAGAATAGACACCCTTCATCAGAGCCATACCCAGTAATGCCTCACAGCATCTCATATCAGTGAAGAACTTCTTAAGAGAACAAAATCCTGATTTGGAGGAATCATTCCAGTCTTGTTATTGTCTGTGCACGCTATATATTCTTTTGGTTTAGTAAACAAACAACAACAACAAAAAAGTGGCTATGGAGTTTATTTTTATTTTCAGCAACCGTAGAGAGTATTAGCTCACATGGTCTTGTGCTAAGACTTAATTCTCCTTCTTCTACATCTTTTAGCCAAATGAAGCTGGAGGAGAAGCATACAACTTTTCAATGTCTTTATGACTTGGGCCAATGATTCCAAAACTTTCTTGTATATAATAATCAACTGTGAATCTTGTTAAAATTCAGAGTCTTATTCAGGAGAGATGGAGTTTTACCTGAGATTCTGCATTTCTAATAATCTCCCAGGTGGTACCAATGTTGCTGGTCTTAGGACGGCATGCTAAATCACGAGACTAAACCAGGGGTTGGCAAACTTCTACTATAAAGGGCAAGATAGTAAATATTCTAGTCTTTGTCGACCCCAGGGTCTTTGTTGTAATTACTCAACTCTGCTGTTGTAGCTTGAATGCAGCCATAGATAATATGCAAACAAATGGGTGTGGCTGTGTTCCAGCTGTTATTATTGTTAGTTGCCATGGAGTCAATTCCGACGCAGATGACCCCATGTGCTACACAGTAGAACTGCTCCATAGGGTTTTCTTAGCTGTAATCTTAATGGAAGCAGATTGCCAGGCTTGGTATCACTACATGGATTTGGATTTCCAACTGTTAGGATAGTAGTTGAGCACAAATCGTTTGCACTACCTAGGGACCTTTGTGTACCAATAAACTGTATTTATTTAGAACTGAAATTTGAATTTCAGTTGTGTTTTAGACTGGGTTCTCTAGAGAATCAAAACAAGTAAAACGTATAAATATGTATATAAAGAGAGATTTATATCAAGGAAATGGCTCGCGCAGTTGTAGAGGCTGGAAGTTCCCAGGTCTGTGGGTCAGGATAGATGCTTCCCCTGATTCATGGAGCTGCAGGAACTAGTGAACCCAAGAATGGCGGGTCAAAGAGCAGGGCTCTTGCTCACAGGCTGCGAAGACCAAGGAATCCTAAGATTGGCAGGCAGGACTCCAGGTAAGCTACTAGCTGAAGTCTGAAGAACTGGAAGTCAGATGGACAGGAGCCAACTGCAGGATTCAGAGCAAGCAAAAAGCACCTGAGTCTTGCCAGAAAGTCCCCTTACATTTAAGCAGGCCAGTGCCCAAGGAAACTCCCTTTCAACTGATTGCCTGCTCACAGTAGATCCTATCATGGGGGTGATCACATATCAAATCTCAACAGGGAAGTGATAACATTATATGACTGCCAAAACATTGAGAATCATGGCCCAGCCAAGATGGCACACAATCTTAACCATCACAAGGTGATTTTCACATATCTTAAAATAATATTCATCTTTGGATTTTTTTTTGAACCATTTAAAAATATAAAAATTATTCTTAGCTTGCGGGTCATAAAAAAACATGCACTGGGTCAGATTTAGCCTGCAGACCAAAGTTTGTCAATACCTGATCTAGACAGAAACCTTTTCCTATAACTAAGACTTAAGACTTTGTTACACCTAGATAGACACTTCTTTCTACCTGCTGGTTTAGAAAATAACGAATTAGTAAGGAAGCTTATGCTTCTCCTGAAAAAGAACCCTTAATTTATAGCCCTCTGCCTGTATCAGCCACCCTAAAGCTAGAGTATCCCTAATCCTGTTTCAGAGACGAAGTGATCAGGGACACCTCTTTGCTCAGGTACTTTGGGTTTATTAATGGTTTAGAAACACACATCAACGCTGGGATTTAACTTGCCTATCTATCTGGGGAGAAGCTAAAATGTCATACCTTTTGCTAGGTCTCTATGATGTCTTAGCCTGAAATGATCAGAAATCTCTCTAATTAGACTGCCTCTGGATGACAGAATTTTAACCCAGCTCCCAACTATCAATAGACTCAAACAGCATCTACCAAACAAATATATTTTAGGGAAGCACTTCTTCAACGTTTTCAAGGATTTCTCCCTATCAGCACAGAGAAAATGATGTGGACACCCAGGGCTGTGGGATCTAGGCTAAACTGGCACGTAGCAAGTGTGAAATTTATTTGAAGTCTCCCATTTTATCCTATAAATACATGCATAACTTGCATTTTATTGCATAATATACTGGTATTTGTTGTAATATAAAAACATTTAAAATTGCTTCTCACTTCACTTTCTTAACTCTTAATGCTAAAAATTGAGAGCCCCAGGGAGTTGGCCTATGTTTACCCTATCAGTTCACATATTCCCTTTCACATACTCATGTGTGTAGACTAATTTGAGAAGAATAAACGTAATAAGGGTCACCAGTTCTCCATGGCTGGTTATCTGGGACAGAAGCTAAACCCCATGTGCCTAACCCTTTCAGCCTTTGCACCTTACCCTCATCCCCAACATATGTGTGAGGACAGTTGTATCCCAAAGTTCATCTGAGGACTTCCTAGTTAATTAGTTGACACTGTGTAAGGTTGCCTTGTCATGACTGTCACTTGAACTTTATTTTCTCTGTTAATATTAGGCATGGGCTTATTCTCAGTCTTCAAATCAAATTAGTAATGGGGTGTCTTTAATATCTTTAATAAGCTCACATGTAAATGCAATGGATCAGAAATAACCTGATTGTGTCAACAATCCTAAGCCCATTCCATACTCTAACTCCCTATGTCTTTAATTTTTCTTGTGTTTTGTTATTGAAAATATGTGCTCAAAGTTTCATAGATTGTTTTTAATTTCTATTATCTATTTAATTGATGAATTTATCAAGTATCTAAATTTGAAATTAGCAGTCTGATGATATTTTCATTTTTTTGCTTCTCTTCATCTTCTTCATAGTCAAACCACTAAAGTTCTGTAAATATGAAAATCAAGAGCAAATTCACCACGGTGAATGCTGTCAACCTGGCCTTTTTGCAAGTTTCAATGTTTTTAAGTGATGGGTCATTGAGGAAAACATGGAAGGAGGTTGCTTCCAACCAGGTAGATTGTTTAAAGCAATTTCTATAAATATTTTTATAATTTCTAATTGGCATGAAGATATATATCATTACTCCACTATGTTGACCCTAGCATAGCTCAAAGAATGACTTTTTGAATAATTATTGGAAATGACAGAAAGGGAACAAGAACAGGAGTAGAAGATGACAATATATTACTAATAGTGATCGTCTCCCTAGATGACATGATAATGCAGAGCAGGGAGGGAATATTACCTGAAGAGTTTAGATAGAGTAAGTAATAACCCCCTTTCCACCTTCTGTGGAAAGCATGATTATTCTGCCTGATACATTGTTAGACTCAAGGGGAATTTGAAAGGATGGCAAAACACCATTCAGTAAACAGAATGGATAATCTCAATGGTGCTAAGAGAATGAGTTGCATTTACAATTGTTGGACCAGGTTGTGTGTCTGAGAATGAGTGCTTCCTTAAATTTTTCACCTTAGGAATCTCACTTTTCTTACTCTAGTCCAGGTCCTGATCTCAACATAGTTGTCAACTAAGAGAGAAATCTCTAAACAAGAAAAGAGGCAGACTATTTCTTTCTGGTTCCCTATGGCCTTCCATACATGGCTAAAAGTAGCCTCAACTTTCACCACTTCAGTATATTTGCCTTATTCTGGTTCCACCAAATGGACCACTTGCCTTTCCTCTTACACATTTTTTTCTTTCTTGTTTCTTGACTTTTGTCTGTGAGCTTTTTCTTATTTACCTTTGAAACCCTATCATTTCATAGGACAAAGATCTCCTTCATTGTGACTTCTTCTGTAATTACTCCCATATAGTGGATACTGTCTTATGCTACCCAGTTTTCACTCCTCTCCTCCACTTTCAGGACATATTTTAGAGGGAGAGTTGATGACTGGCAGTTTGTAGAGGACACCTCACTTTCAGCCATTACCTTGGCTGAAGAGAGCCTTCTTATCCACCTGCAATGACTGGTCAATGTTGAAATTTAGCAGCCTGAACACCTTGCTCTAATTCAGGACAACACTAAAGAGCCATCCCAGCTACAGACCTCCTCAGAGACTGAGACCTATGATGTAGCTTCATTATAGCCCACCTTCTCCTTCTGTCCAGTCTTGCTTTGTTTATTACTCCAGGGGTGTGAATCCCAAGAAAGCTCACAATAAACCTCCTGCGTGCAAACCTCCATCACAGAGTCTCTCCTCATCTGCAACAATTAGTGTAAAAATTCTTCAAGAAAGTAGAGTCTAAAATTGAATCTTAGAGTGGAATCACCCACCAGCTGATTGGCAGAGAGAACCTGATCATTGATGAACTGATAGATAGATGGAAGAGCTCCTATACTGTCATGTAGTAGCAGTGCAATTGTTACATCTTTCATCAGTGGTGAGTTGGAATGGCATAGTGGTGGAAGAGAATGCATGGCATAGGACAACGTATCATGCCTTTAAGAATTTGAGGGGAGATAACAATTACAAAGGCAATGGAATCTGATGGCGGTTGCAGAAGGCAATAGATGATATAGAGGAAAAAAATCAATAAAATTGTAGGATGATTATTTATCAATTAAATGCTAAGTGTGAAAATCAGAGGGCCTCCATGGCAGGATATAAAAGGACTCTCGTCCTGCAAACAGATGGCCAAAAATGCTGAAAACCAGGCTCAGAATTTAAGCAGGATTATAACAGAGATCCAGGGAAGGGTGATTTTTCAGTGCTTGCAATTCCAATATGCCAAGGTTAGGGCATTGATTCAGAAGAAGTGGGATCCTGAGACATAGGAAGAGGATATATGTGTATTTGTGTCGATTTCCTCATAAACTGCAAATCCCCCAGATTCTCCTGAATCCTCAGGGCTTATGAAAGTGAACTAATCCTCCCTGCTAATGGTTAGTGCCTCTCTTCCAACTCCTTTGCTTAAAAAAAACAAAACAAAACAAAAAAAGTCTCTTCATTGAAAGATAACACAAAACATACAAACCCCTCAGGATTTATCGTTTTCTTCACTTAATCGATAGACCAGGAATTTAAAAACTATTGCTCATGGAGAAATCCAGCCTGCCATTTATTTTTGTAAATTAAGTTTTACTGGAAACTGAGAAAAATTGTAACCTGTTGTCTGTCCCGTATGAACGCCAGATATTTCTATCCTTTGTTTTGACAGGAATAGAAAAATATGCATGCACCAATTAAATGACAATATATCATGTACCTGACCAAAGATATCACATAGGCACAGCAGCCACACTTGGGAATACTACTTTATTAAGTTTGGGATAGTTCGATATCCTCCTCTAGGATCTCTCTATCTTCTGCAGAAACCAGACTATGCAATAAATAGAAATGTAATAATAATTAAAAAAAAAAAATTGCCTTCAAGTTCATTCCAACTCATAGCGACCCTATAGGACAGAGTAGAACTGTCCCACAGGGTTTCCAAGGAGCGGCTGGTGGATTTGAACTGCCGATCTTTTGGTTAGTGGCCAAGCTCTCAACCAGTAACCATTAACCTTGCATAATTTAGTTCTTCAAGGGTAACACTAATCTGTGCCACAAAGACATAATAATATTTTTATTTAGCATATTGCCCCAGGGAGGGAAAATATTAGAGACTTTCACTTGGACTTTACTACTGTGATAGTTTTTAATCTTACAAGCCAAGGAGCTAATATGAACATTCTTCCAACAACCAAGTATGCCTATTTCGGTTATATATCTGAAGACCAGGAAATGACCATTGGGCCAATTATATGTTTGAGGACCAATGAGCCAAACCATATTCTACTTATTAACTGACACCCATTGAACTCAACTATAACACGGTGGTGGGGCATGATGAAGACTTGAGTGTCTGGGTATTCATAACAGATCATATGCCCAACACTCCCCAAAATATTCGGTTTTCTCCTTCCACCAGTGAAGGATTATCTGTATAAATGACTATAGATTCTTTTTTCTGAGAACTGGTAGAATCATCACCACATATACTTGCTGTGGTTTTACAGGGTCCTCCCTCCTTGGAATCTGACTTCTCTCTCAATCACTAGATTTCAGGTCTGAAAACTGGGTCAAGTTGAAAAAAAAAAAGCGTGGAATTTTGACTCTGTATTGGTGTGGCTACCCTTAGCATCCTGATTATGAATCCTTGTTTTCTTTACTTGCATCAATTGAAAAATACCCTTATTACTACCTGTGATGGTTAAGATTGTGTGTCAACTTGGCTGGGCCATGATTCTCGGTGTTTTAATGTAATCACTCCCATGATTGAATATACTGTGAGTAGTCAATCAGATGAAAGGGAGTCTCCTTGGGTGTGTGGCCCGCATCTGTATATAAGCAGACGTTCTGGCTTTTTGCTCTCTCTGGATCCTGCGGCTACTTCCTGTCCTCTCATCTCCCGTTCTTGGGACTTGAGCTGTCAGCTTATCTGCCGAACCTGGGATTCGTTGATTTGCACAGTCTGTGAGCAGGAGCCCTGCTCTCCGACCTGCCAATCTTGGGCTTTCCAGCTTCTGCAGCTGTGTGACTTGGAGAGGCCTCTACCCTGATCCACGACTTGGTACGTTCTAGCCTCTACAATCACGTAAGTTGTTTCCTTGATATAATCTGTCTCTCTCTATATATATATTTATGCACTTTACCGGTTTTGCTTCTCTAGAGAACCCAGCCTAAGACATTTGGTACTGAGAGTAGTTCTAGAGAAACAAAATTGTAAGGATGAGTTTTCTACATTGGTTCTCAAATCTGGTTAGTCACAAAGACATTGATGACTCTGCTTCCAGCAGTAAAGAGGTCACTGCTAGTCCATGGAGCGAGGTGGTGATACAAATATGCAAAATATCACCACCGGTAGATCAGGTATTGGTGAAAGGTGAGGCTTAGGGTGAACACGTGTGTGATATCTTTCTACAGCTTTGTCAGAATGAGAAGTATAAGGAAGCTGGTTGGTTTGTTCTACTTTCACTAGACAAACTGATGAAGGAAAGAGATGTGCTCAGGCCTTCAGAGTCAAGGCTCAAGTGCCGCATAAATAACCTCAAGGCTTCCACTTGTGCTTTGAAAGAAAGCCTTATTTCTTGTAGTAACAGAGCCGAAATTGCTGAAAACCAAACCCAGAGTCTTATCGTAAGAGTGGCTGAATTACAACACCAGCTCAATTGCAAACCTCAAGAGGTGTCTGAAGTTAAAGTAAGAGCATTGATTGCAAAGAGATGGAATCCTGAGACTTGGGATGGGGACATATGGGCAGATAATCAGGAAGCTGGGGACACTGAGCCTGTAAATTCCATTGAATCACTCCTGCCAACAGAACCAGTCCCATCTGAAGAGATTACTTCATGTTTGTCTGCTAAACCACCTTGCCCAGAAAAACCATTAGCCCCTCCACTCCCATCTGAGAAGATTAGCCCTAGCCCAGCTGCCTCTAAAGAGCACTTGCCTGATTCATTGCCTGGAGCATCGCCTGAGGCAGACGCTTTACAAGATAATGCTCAATGTTCTCAAAACAATTCCACACTACTGATTCTGGCTTCTAGACCTATAACTAGGCTTAAGTCCCAGCGAGCCCCAAAAGGTGAAGTACAAAGTGTGATCCAGGAGGAGGTATGCTACACTCCAAAAGAACTACTTGAATTTTCTAATATGTGCGAACAGAAACCTGGGGAATATGTGTGGGAATGGCTATTAAGGGTATGGGATAAAGATGGATCAGTCTGAGTTTATTGATATGGGTCCACTGAGCACAGACTGTTCCTTCAATGTTTCAGCTAGAGAAGTTAGTAAAGGATCTAATAGTTTATTTAGTTGGGTTGCTGAAGCATGGATTATGAGGTGGCCGACACTAAATCAAGTTGAAGTACGAGACCTGCCTTGGTACACTGTAGAAGAAGGTATCCAAAGGCTTAGGGAAATTGGGATGCTAGAGTGGATTTATAAAGTTAGACCCACAGACCCATACATGGAGTGTCCAGAGGACACACATTTTTACCACAACTGTGAGGAACAAATTTGTGAAGGGAGCTCCAGCATCCTTGAAGACTGCTGTGATTTATGTAAGTCAGATTTGACAGTGGGAACTGCCCTAACTGAATTAAGACATCTAACTACAATGGGGCCGATTGGACCCTGCGGTAGTAGGGGTCAAGTGGCCACACTCAATCGACAAAGAGAAGGTGGGCGTGGTTACAGTAATGGACAGAGGAGTCAAAGCAGTAATCAGAATAGTCTGACTCGTATGGACTTATGGCATTGGCTACTTAGTCATGGTGTCCCTAAGAGTGAAATAGACAGAAAATCTACTAAATATTTACTTGATCTGTACAAACAGATGAATTCTTAGTCAGGTGAACAGCAGTCTAACTCGAATTGCCAGAAGAGAGAGTCACGGTCCCTCAATCAATTCCCAGATTTCAGTGAGTTTAAAGACCCACGACCCTTGAATGAAGGGGAGGCCGGGTTCCCTTGAGGAAGGACTCCAGTACACTGCCAAAATTTTTACTGTTAATCTTTCTCCCAGCCTTCACCAAAGGGACCTACGGCCTTTTACGAGAGTGACTGTTCACTGGGGAAAAGGAAATAATCAGACTTTTCGGGGATTACTGGATACTGGCTCTGAGCTGACACTAATTCCAGGAGACCCAAAATGTCACTGTGGCCCACCAGTAAGAGTGGGGGCCTATGCAGGTCAGGTTATTAATGGAGTCTTGGCTCATGTCTGTCTCACAGTAGGTCCAGTGGGTCCCCGAACCCATCCTGTAGTGATTTCCCTGGTTGCAGAATGCATAATTGGAATAGATATACTTAGCAACTGGCAGAAATCCCACATTGGGTCCCTGACGAATAGAGTAAGGGCTATTATGGTAGGAAAAGCCAAGTGGAAGCCATTAGAACTGCCCCTACCTAGGAAAATAGTAAACCAAAAGCAATACTGCATTCCTGGAGGGATTGCAGAGATTACTGCCATCATCGAGGACTTGAAGGATGCAGGGGTGGTGATTCCCACCACATCCCCATTCAACTCGCCTATTTGGCCTGTGCAAAAACCAGATGGATCTTGGAGAATGACAGTAGATTATTGAAAACGTAACCAGGTCGTGACTCCAATTGCAGCTGCTGTTCCAGATGTAATTTCACTGCTTGAGCAAATTAATACATCTCCTGGTACCTGGTATGCAGCTATTGATCTGGCTAATGCCTTTTTCTCTATACCTGTTTCAAAGGACCACCAGAAGCAGTTTTCCTTCAGCTGGCAAGGCCAACAATACACCTTCACTTGCTTACCTCAGGGCTACATTAACTCTCCAGCCCTTTGTCATAATTTACTCCACAGGGACCTTGATCACCTTTCCCGTCCACAGGACATCACACTGGTCCATTACATCGATGAAATTATGCTGATTGGACCTAATAAGGAAGAAGTGTCAATGACTCTGGACTTATTGGTAAAACTTTTGTGTGCTAGAGGGTGGGAGATTAATCCCACAAAAATTCAGGCACCTTCCACTTCAGTGAAATTTCTAGGGGTCCAGTGGTATAGGGCATGTCGAGACATTCCTTCTAAAGTGAAGGATAAGTTATTTCATCTGGCTGCTCCCACAACTAAAAAGGAGGCACAAAGCCTAGTGGGCCTCTTTGGATTTTGGAGGCAACATACTCTTCATTTGGGTGTGCTACTCCGGCCTATTTATCAAGTGACTCGAAAAGCTGCTAGTTTTGAGTGGGGACCACAACAAGAGAAGGCTCTGCAACAGGTTCAGGCTGCTGTGCAAGTCGCTCTGCCACTTGGACCATATGATCTAGCTGATCCAATGGTGCTTGATTTGTCAGTGCCAGATAGAGATGCTGTTTGGAGTCTTTGGCAAGCCCCTATTGGTGACTCACAGCTCAGACCCTTAGGATTGTGGAGCAAAGCTCTGCCATCCTCTTCTTTTGAGAAACAACTTTTGGCTTGTTACTGGGCCTTAGTAGAGACTGAATGTTTAACCATGGGATGGCAAGTCACCATGAGGCCTGAGCTGCCCATCATGAACTGGGTGTTGTCT
>NW_004444014.1:7663998-7704672 GCF_000243295.1 Trichechus manatus latirostris | reverse complement strand
AAAGTTGGATGTGCACAGCAGCACTCCATCATTAAATGTAAGTGGTATATTTGAGATTGGGCCTGAGCAGGACCCGAAGGCACAAGTAAGTTGCATGAGGAAGTGGCCCAAATGCCCATGGTCTCCACTCCTGTCACATTACTTTCCAACTCGCAGTCTGCACCTATGGCCTCATGGGGAGTTCCTTATGATCAGTTGACTGAGGAAGAGAAAGCTCGTGCCTGGTTTACAGATGGTTCTGCACGATATGCAGTGCCACTCGAAAGTGGACAGTGGCGGCACTATAGCCCCTTTCTGGGACCTCCCTGAAGGACAGTGGTGAAGGGAAATCCTCTCAATGGGCAAAACTTTGAGCAGTGCACCTGGTTGTTCACTTTGCTTGGAAGGAGAAATGGCCAGATGTGCAATTATATACTGATTCATGGGCTGTGGCCAATGGTTTGGCTGGATGGTCAGGTACCTGGAAGAAACGTAATTGGAAAATTGGAGACAAGGATTTACGGGGAAGAGTTATGTGGATAGACCTCTCTGAATGGGCTAAAGAAGTGAAGATATTTGTGTCTCATGTGAATGCTCACCAAAGGGTGACGTCAGCAGAGGATGATTTTAACAATCAAGTGGATAGGATGACATGTTCTGTGGAAACCACCCATCCTCTTTCCCCAGCTACTCCCGTCATTGTTCAATGGGCTCATGAACAAACTGGCCATGGTGGCAGGGATGGAGGTTATGCATGGGCCCAGCAGCATGGACTTCCACTCACCAAAGCTGACATGGCCACAGCCTCTGCTGAGTGCCTAGTCTGCCAGCAGCAGAGACCAACCCTGAGTCTCCCATATGGCACCATCCCTCGAGGTGATCAGCCAGCAACCTGGTGGCAAGTTGATTACATTAGACCACTTCTATCATGGAAAGGGCAGCGTTTTGTCCTTATTGGAATAGACACTTACTCTGGATATGGATTTGCCTTCCCTGCATGCACTGATTCTGCCAAAACTACCATCTATGGACTTACAGAATGCCTTATCCACTGTCATGGTATCCCACACAGCATGGCCTTAGATCAAGGGACTCACTTCACAGCAAATGAAGTGCATCCATGGGCCCATGCTCATGGAATTCACTGGCCTTACCATGTTCCCCATCATCCTGAAGCAGCGGGATTGATAAAAAGATGGAATGGCCTTCTAAAGACACAATTATGGTGCCAGCTAGGTGGCAATACCTTGAAGGGTTGGGGCGATGTTCTCCAGGAGGCGGTATATGCTTTAAATCAGCATCCAATATATGGTGCTGTTTCTCCCATAGCCAGGATTCACGGGTCCAGGAATCAAGAGGTGGAAATGGGAGTGACACCACTCACTATTACCCCTAGTAACCCACTTGTAAGATTTTTGTCTCCTGTCCCCTCGACCTTATGCTCTGCAGGCCTAGAGGTCTTAGTTTCAAAGGAAGGAATGCTCCCACCTGGAGACACATCACTGATTCCATTGAACTGGAAGTTAAGAATGCCACCTGGCCACTTTGGGCTCCTTATGCTTCTGGATCAACAAGCAAAGAAGGGAGTTACCATACTGGCTGGTGTGATTGATCCTGATTACCAAGAGGAAATCAAACTGATATTACATAATGGAGATAATGAAGAGTATGTCTGGAATGCAGGTGATTCCTTGGGGCGTCTCTTAGTACTACCATGCCCTGTGATTAAAGTGAATGGAAAACTACAGCAACCTAATTCTGACATGACTACTAATGACCCAGACACTTCAGGGATGAAGGTTTGGGTCACCCCACCAGGCAAAGAACCACAACCAGCCGAGGTGCTTGTTGAGGGCAAAGGGAATACAGAATGGGTGGTGGAAGAAGGTAGTTCTAAATGCCAGTTACAACCACGTGACCAGTTGCAGAAATGGGGACTGTAATTGTTATGAGTACTTCTACTTTGTATGTGTGCATCAAATTTTTTTTTCCTTCACTTATAAATATAAGCTGTAAACAGGGCTAGTGCATTTTCAATTGTACATGTGTTAGTTGTATCATGTAAGGCACAAGTATGACTTTCTAATTGTCTTTATTCAGAGATTATATATGGTTTAAGGAGATGTGTACGTGTGCCAAGTTGACAAGGGGTGGACTGTGATGGTTAAGATTGTGTGTCAACTTGGCTGGGCCATGATTCTCAGTGTTTTAATGTAATCACTCCCATGATTGAATGCACTGTGAGTAGCCAATCATATGAAAGGGTGTCTCCTTGGGGGTGTGGCCCATGTTTGTATATAAGCAGACGTTCTGGCTTTTTGCTCTCCCTGAATCCTGTGGCTGCATCCTGTTGTCTCATCTCCTGTTCTTGGGACTTGAGCTGTCAGCTTATCTGCCGAAACTGGGATTCATCCATCTGCACAGCCTGTGAGCAGGTGCCCTGCTCTCCGACCTGCTGATCTTGGGCTTTCCAGCTCCTGCAGCTGTATGAATTGGGAGAGGCCTCTACCCTGATCCACGGACTTGGGACGTTCTAGCCTCTACAATCACGTGAGCTGTTTCCTTGATATAATCTCTCTCTATATATATATTTATACACTTTACTGGTTTTTGCTTCTCTAGAGAACCCAGCCTAAGACACTACCTTACCTATCTTGCCCTAGGAATGCCATGTTCAATTAACCATCTCCATAGTTTTTTGCAGATCAGCTCCTGTCTTAGTTTCTTCGTGCTGCTGTAATAAAAAAATACCACACGGGGGTGGCTTTAAAGAACTGAAATTTATTGTATCACAGTTCTGGAGCCTAGAAGCCTACACTCAGAGTGTTGACTCTAGGGAATATCCTTCTTTGTTTCTTTCAGTTTCTACTAGCTACCAGCAAACTTTGGCATTTCTGGCCTTTTATATTCTCTTGTACCCATCTTTACATGTTGTCTTTCCCTGGTATGTTTATGTGTCTATTCTGTCTTTTTTAGAAGACATCACTCAAAAGGGATAAGGGTTAGGGCCCACCATACCTCAATAACGAAGCAAAAGAAAACCCATAATTCCAAACAAGGCCATATTTACAAGACAGGGATTAGGATTTCAGCGTAACTTTTTGGGACTCACAATCCAATCTACACCAGCTTGTCTCCCTCCAGTTGTTATATTGACTTTGTTATTTATTAAAATATTGGTGCCCACATGAATCTGGTTTCTTTTTTTCTTTGAAAATAGTGCAATCAATAGAGTATGCCTCACTTTCTTTTATGAGGCAACACTGAGTATCATACAGACTATGGATCAGCTTACATGTTTTGCCCAAACCAACTTTTATGATAATTTTGGTATTATTCATTTTATTTGCTTTAAAGCAACATTTCTTGTTTTGCCTACTACTGATATGAAAATTACATGTTAATTTTATTCTTGATTTTACACCCAAAACTGAGAGTTTGGATGTTTTATGATCTGTTTTTCTTCAAAATGCCTGTCTGTACCTATACAAATTTTTCATAATAGATTATGCAATATCCTCAGAATTAGGCAGTGATAGCAAATAATTTATCACGCTGAACCTGATAATCTTGATCATTGCCCTAATTACAATCATTTCCCTAATAGTGTTTTTTTTAAAAAAACAAAACAAAATAAAACATTGCAGTCAAGTCGATTCTGACTCATAGCAACCCTATAGGCCAGAGTACAACTGTCCCATAGGGTTTCTAAGGAGTGGTTGGTGAATTTGAACTGTTGACCTTTTGGTTAACAGCCAAGCTCTTAACTTCTGCACCTGATAGTTTATATGGACTTGAAAAAAATCAGAATTCCTTTCAACAGACACTAGTTACTTTTTGAAATTCATGTAAATGTTTCTACTTCATTTACAGATAGTTTCCTTTTCTATAACTCTTTGCATTTTAGCTTCTGAAGGGATTAAAATATATGGTCAATAGGAAAAAAAAAAAAAAAACTTTTATGAAAACACAAGTTCAGAACAATAGAAACAGAAATTTAGACAGACGCATCTCCAAAAATAATGTATTAAAATACTCACCAAGCATATCTAGCATAAACATCACTATATATAGTTGCCACAAAATTATATAATTTACTAATCCCTTCTTTCTTTCCAGGTATTAGAGGAATGATCTCCAGAAGCTCAGCCAATCCTTCGCCCCTTCCTGGGGGACATTTTGCCATCTCCTGATGACAGAGTTTCTTTTAAACTTTAGAACTAAATGCCAGTGAGGTACTGGAGTCAGCTCATACCAGCTCATTAGAGACAATTGCTAAATTTTCAGGAACTTTGAAAGCTGAATTTTGGACACAGTCATTATTAAAAATTATATGACATAAGCTCACAACAAACCATCTTAAAAACGAAGGTAATAAATATTCAAGTGCATCACTTTTTAGTTATTCTACTACATTTTATATTTATTTTGCAGTTATTTATACCTATTGTATCTTTATGGTGGAAATACTATATGATGGTGTGCACCTCTTCCCATCTCTGTCTTCAGAAATATCATGTTGATACCTCGAAATCATTCATGGTGGGAGTATTTACAGTATGGAAATTAACAAATGCTACAAATCAGAGCTCACTTGTGTTTTGTTTGATTTGTTTGTTTGTTTTGAAAGTCCAATGTGAAACCTTTACCAGTACACCACTGACTAGGACCCTCCTTCACAAAGCTGCAAATCAGAAGCCACATTGCAATTTCATAATTTAGCTAAGAGGAAGTAAAATACAATTTTCGCAAACACATACAGATGAATAAACTAGTTATATTCTTCAACAAGCCAACCAGGAAAGGAGTAAAGAAATATCTGATAGTGAAAAAGGAGGGGACCCATGAACAGGGGAAGGGCACATATAATGCAATCACAGAACTTCAACAAACTTCTTATTCAACATTTAAATTTCACAGGTAAGACGACAGAAAATTTTCGAGCTGCTCAGTAGTGGTTATCTAGTGCTGCTGTAACAGAAATACCACAAGCGGATGGTTTTAACAAGCAAAAGTTGATTCTCTCACTATCTAGTACACCAGAAGTCTGAACTCAGGGCGTCAGCTCCAGGGGAAGGCCCTCTCTCTCTCTTGGCTGTGGGGGAAGGTCTCTGCCATCAATCTTCTCCTGGTCTAGGAGCTTCTCTGCTCAGGAACCCCAGGTCCAAAGGATGTGCTCTGCTTCGGTGCTGCTTTCTTGGTGGTATGAGGTCCCCATGTCTCTCTGCTTGCTTCTCTCTTTTATATCTCAAAAGAGATTGATTTAAAACACAACCTAATCTTGTAGATTGAATCCTGCCACATTAACATAACTGTTGCTAATCCCAACTCATTAACATTGTAGAGGTAAGACTTACAACAATTAGAAAATCACATCATATGACAAAATGGTGGAGAATCACACAATACTGGGAATCATAGACTAACAAAGTTGATGCACATAGTTTTTGGGGACACAATTCAATCCATGACAATAGTTGAGCCAAACAAGACTTGAGGTTTAAACGCTGCCAGTGTTCCTTCTTCTATACCATATGGTTCATTCAGAGGGATATGTGTCCATCTTTTTCCTTCACCCAGGTTCTTTGCCTAAAATATATTTGAAAAATATAAATTGCTGTTTGGGGTTAAGTATTTAATAAAATGATATTTAATATTTACCTATTAAGTAATAAACCACCACTTCCAAAATCTTTATTATTTACATAGTTCATATTGTCTGATTTTTTTTTAACTATTTCTTACAATTTTCTGCCACTAGAATAGCAATTTATCTTTATAAGGAAATATTGACTCTCCATTTAAGTATTAAGAGCTAAATGCATTGAACACCTTTTATGCTAAGTTGAACAACTTGGTGAGTACGTATGTTTATGTCTATTTTATAAAATGAACTAGAACTTAGCAAGTTTCTGTAACTTTTCCAAGGTAATGCAATTAGTTAGTGGCAGTCCTGGATTTCAAAACCAGTTCTGCCTCGCTCTAAAACCTGTTTTTTCCCCTTATCTGCTATGCCACTTTCTCTCAAAAATCTATCTATAGAAAAACAATTAAAATGTTACTAGAGTTGTGTGAAATTTCCAGAGCATATTTGTGCTTTTTGGCATTTTCGATGACATCCAAGCAAAATTAAAATGTCAGTCATTTGCGAGTTCACCCATCATTGCAGGTATTTGTCATTGTCATGAACTATTTAACCTGAAGTAGGTCCACTACTGAACCTTAGAGTTACCTTCCAAAAGATAGATATCCTGGGCTAAAATAAGGGAACCGGGGACAGAGTGAAAGAACACTCAAGGTGATGAAATATGGAGTCATTAGCACTCTAGCAAAGTAACATGAGCAACTGACAGCATATAAAGAGAAAATTCGCATGTATTCCATGCTACCATACTTTGGTACAGCATGGGGAAAAAAAGAAAAGACACTAAGGGCAACGAATAAAGGCTGGCAGATTTAAAACAAATTAAAGGGGCAATAACCTTAAATATACTAATAATAGGTCTGTGAGATTCACTAGTGTAGGATATCGTTAAATCAAATAACAATGTTGGGCTAGGGGATGGATAATTTAATGACCAATAATATCGCTGGTGTTTTGGCTGAAGAAGGTACACATCTCATGGGGCTGATCTAATCAGCCTAAGGGTAAGGAGAATTTAATTTTCCCATGAAGCAGATAAAGCATTCATCAGAGTAACTAGAGTTTGCTTTCCGGTTATCACTAGGCTCTACTTCTGCACTGGATTCCTAGTTCAGGTATTAAACATTACTTTGCAATGGTCCCCACAGGAAAGTGATAGAATGGTGTCAGTATAAAAGATAACTTTAATTTCCTTCTGTAGTAGAGGGGGTAAATTGCATTGAACACTTCTAATACCCTCCTCCAGTTGACAAAATTTACTAAATAACTGGCTCAAGGGTAGAATTCCAGTTTGTGACGTTAGGAAGATGAAGAACACTAACCAATATGATTGTTTTATGTACTAAACGCCTATAAACGTACAGGTATATGTACACAACGGCTGCTCATCACTTTTCTTGCCGAATGTATCTTGTGGATCCTTCCATTTTTTAGCTCACAGAGCTTCATGTTTATTTATTTATTTTTAGTCTGTTTAATATTTTATTATATAAATAAACATGTCATACTATGAAACATAGGTAATTATAGGGAGCTCCTTAGTGGAAATATGGAATATTTCCTGTTCTTTTTTTTAACTATCGATTTAAAAAAATTTTTGCATGTACATCTCTGTGTATATATGCAAGTATATTTATACAATAAATTATTTTAAATGGAATTACTAGGTCAATTAGGTCAATGACTATATTGGTAAATGTTGCCAAATTCACCAGCGAAGTGGTTACACCAAATTGCACTGTCACCAACAGAAATGACAATATGTCTTTCCCCACATCCCGACAAAATTTTTGATGTTTGATGTTATTCTGACTAGTGAAAATTGAAGATAATTATTATTTTTTTTATTTCTCTAATGTTTAGTAGTGTGTGAGGCTGAACACCATCCTATGTATTTAAAGCCATTTCTTTTTCTCTGATCTCTCCTTTCAAGTCCTCCCAAAATTTTTCTACCTTATGAATGCTTTTCTACCTTGTAAATGCTTTTCTTTTATGAATTCGTAGGTGTATTCTAAGTATCTAGTATATTAGTCCTCATCTAGCCTTTCTATGCATTAATTTTACCTAGATATCTCCAACATCTCTTAACATGATCATATTCAATGATTTAAACCTCTCTACCTAGGGTTGCTATGAGTCAGAATCAACCTGACGGCAACAGGTTTTATGTACTGACTTATTAAAGGGTTAAAATCAACAATATTTGGCTAATATGAGTCTTTCTTTTTTCACCATTAATTTTCTAATAGAATAAGATGTAAAGGTGTAAGGCAAAACATGAGGGAAAAGAAAGATGAAGTTGATCACACTGGGAGGAAAAACGCTATATTCATCAATTTATATGCCCATTCAAAGGTTCATTCAACAAACACTTCCTGAATGCTTACTGGGTGCCAGCCAATTGCTATGTCTTGGGATAAAAATGTTTTTAGTTAAGCACATGTAATGCATTTCTACAGCAATTCTTAATCACAGAAAGCATAAATTAACAAAAGTTATACATCTTCAAGATTTCTATGGTTAATGAACATTGCTTCCTCAATGTGTCTGTTAGAAGTGCTTTCAGCTGCTGGTATGGTGAGTTTTGAGTTACGGCAGGCCCAGACTCTGTCTACCTTTCTGCTTCACTGTCCTTATGCATGGTTCCATTTTCCATTACCCTTGTTATCTTAATATGGCTACTGGATCTCCAGCTATCATATCTGTGTTCCAGATAGCAAGAAGTATGAAGCAGGTATGAGGAAAGGGTCATCTGCTTTGGTGGAAGTCAACACTTTTAAGGAGCTTTTATGAACATTCTACCCAATGGTTTCCACTTAAATTTAATTGGCCTCTCTATTAGCAAAAAAGCCCTGGTGGCACAGTGGTTAAGAGCTTAGCTGCTAACCAAAAGATTGGCAGTTTGAATCTACCAGCCGCTCCTTGAAAACCCTATGATATAGTTCTACTCTGTCCTACAGGGTTGCTACGAGTCAGAATCGACTCAATAGCAACAAGTCTCTATAACAAGGTAATTTAAGAAAATGAGTTGTTGTTCTTCTTCTTTTTACAAATTTTTCTTTTCTGTTAAACTAGACACACTGATAATAACGACGGAGAGAATAGAAATTATGTAGCAAACTCTTCTATCACCATAGGTCCCATAATTCTCTAAGAGGCAATCTTTCAGTTATCCTCTTCTTCAAAATAGAAGCAAGAATGAGGACATGTACTATGTCTCTGAACTTTGAAACTCCCATGCAGGAAAGACCTCTGGGAGTTGACAACACAAGAACCCCACCTTGAAGCTATGGCTTTTAGGGTACCATGTTCCTCAGTGTTTTCATATCTCACTTTTAATCCCTATCTTTTCTCCCATTCCTCGCACAAAGTAAGAAGAGTTCAATCTATTTTTCCTTCCTTTCTCTTTTCTGATACCCACAAAAGTTTAGATTTTTTATAAATTGAAATAGTTTTCTGCCTCTCTTCTCTGTAGTTTTAATTCAATTCTACCAGCCAGATCAATCTTTTAAAACAGCATTTTAAACTTCCTTCCATTAAATTTGCCCTTGTTAGCATTTTAAAACCAAAAAGACAAATCCATTGTCTTCAAGTTGATTCCAACTCTTGGCAATCCCACATGTTACAGAGTAGAACTGCTCCATAGAGTTTTCTTGGCTATAATCTTCACGGAAGGAGATTGGCACAGCTGAGCAGGCTCAAACTGCCAACCTCTCGGTTAGTAGTCAAGAGCAAACAAGTTGTGCCCATTTAAGTCCTATTAAAAAACATCTAAAAGTCCTTAATCAGGCTTATGATACTCTCCACAGCCTAGTCCCTCTAGTGTCTCTACAATGGGCCTCTAACAGTGCCCACCTCATAACCGTTCTGTGCCTCTCCCCATGTGACTCTCCTTCCTCTCCTTGTCAAGTCCTCCAGAATCTCCTTCATATTTTCGCTGCTACACAAGAAAGGGATAATGTCAATGAGTTCTGGCAAGGCATCTTCTCCATAAAGTGAGACCTTCTCTCCCGGGCATTTGTGGTCTCTGGCAGACATTGACATGTTCTGATTGCTGGTCATGTCTTTCGTGTTTGCATTGTTACATCTTTAACCATATTTATAATTCTCTGAAGAAGCCCTCATCAGCTTTGTGAACCCATAGTAGGCGCTCAAAAAAATCTATCAGTTGCATTTAAATTTGCTGTTTGTCCTCCTCTCTATTTCTTCTGTGCTCAGAAGTTCCCCTTTCTCATTGTGCCTGCCTCTCAATTTCTAACCAAAATTGTATCTGGGTCCAAACTCCCAATCTGACCTTCCACAGAGCCAGAATGCATCTCCCTTTGAGGTCACAATATCCTGCAATTGGCTGACTATTAGCATAAAGCCTGAGATGGAACTGGAACTGAATTATCAACTCTTTCTTAACTGGAGGATTTCCACTGGGTTTTATTTTCTGTTTGCTTGTTAATAGAAGTGCCCATCGGCAGTGGCCCCAGATCAAAAGTATGGGCCTAATAGAATCTACAAGTGCATGTTTAATTTTCAAATCAGACTCCCTTTAGATTCCCAGTATTGCCAAATTCATCTGAAAAGCAGAAAATATCATTTTCCTTCCACTTTCAAAGGCAGCTGAACAAAATTTAAATACATCTGGTTCTAACAAACAAGCTAGAAAGTGCACCACAATTGGGACAAGCTTGTGCCCAGATCCAATTTTTATGACTGAGTTAGAAAGCCCTTGAAAAATGGGGCTCGTGGTACAATCCCTGCTGGGGCATTAACTGAAGCCTCTTTGGCAAGAACGACTTCAGTAATAAGCATGAGTGACATTTTCCCAAAGCAGGTTAAATACCTCAGTAGAAACCTAGAAGAAATTATACTTAAGGTTCTCACAGGGGGCTTGAGTCGATTTGACACCTCCTTTTTGCACGTGAATTCTCTCTCAGAGTGACAAATCACATGATACAATTTGTGGGCTAAATTAGATGTTTTTATGAGAGTTAATGCTGCAGCTTTTGGAGCTAAATCAATGTGACACTAATAATAAAATTTTCTTTATTGCCTTGTTTGTTTAAAATTTCCTCTCTGAAACATAAGTTCAGATTATTTGAAGAGAAGTTTCTCATTGGTCTTTCCCTTTCTTATGACTAAAACTTGGTAACAGCTGATCAGACAAAGACCATCTGTAAGTGCCATTTCCCAGGCGACTGCTTGAGCATAGGCTCATATCCACTTTTAAACTGGATTGAGGTCCCTTGTATGATGGAGTGGGTTGAATTTACCTTTTCTACCTTTCAGAGGATTCACTATTGTTTGAACTTCATCACAGAGTACACAAGACAGGTTAGTAAGATAATCGAGGCTCTTCAAAGGAAAAATATTCACTTACTTGGCCACAAATAATTTCAATCATATTCATATCGACGTGAAGAACTTGCTAAAGATAGGCCAAATTTGACAATCTACCTGTGAAATACAGAGGTTCCACATAACACAGTGGTTAAGAGGTGAACTTTGGAACCAGCCTGTCTAGGGTAAACTCTCAGCTCCACTATTTATAAGCTGCTTGACTTTGGACAAGTTATTTAAGCTCTTTGTGTCTTAGTTTATCCATCTATAAAATAGACTTGAAATAATGCCTGCCAGGTATCATCTTCCCCTACTTCCTAACAAAACTCTTCCACTGTAGATCAGTGAGGTCTACTCTCGGATCTCCAAAGACTCCACATTAGATATATACTTATTTTGAAGTGTAAGCCTCTGTTTATGCTATTTCTCCTACCAAGAATGTCTTCCCCTTGCCCCTTCTTATTTGTAATTCTCATGTGTCAGGATCAGGCCCACTAACTGACTTCTTCACTCAACACTTTCACACTACATCTTGACAAGTCTTTTTTGAATGTCTCTTTTCTTCTGTGGTCTCTTTTACCATTCAGCTACCTGTTATATGCTGCATGCACGTGCCACAGTGAATATTTATTGAATAATACCCTTAGATCAAGGTATCTAATATTTTACTTTTATATTGTCTTCAGCATCTAGCAATGTTAGTCTGTGCTTCAATCAAATTCTGCTTAGAAGTTTTTAGTGGTCATTAAAGATATTTAGGATGTAGTGTTTTTCCTGCAATCAACAAGAGACCATTTGGCGAGAATATCAGAAACTTTATCTGATATGGTAATAAATTTTATAAATGGTCTAAGAGCATGTATTTTAAGGATTTCTAATCCAAATTGTGTACTGTCCCCAAGGATATCTACAGTATGTTGTCCTTTGTGGTTTCTTCAGTACTTGGGCTTTCTCTATTCTCCTCCTATCAACTTTGAAATCCATAATTGACAGAATGATTCCTTTTTCTGCATTTCAATGACAAGCTGGAGGCTGTTGTCCTGAATCAGTCTCATGAGTCCATTTTGGAACCAGTCCACATTTTAGTTCTCCTCTGCATGTTGGATGGACTTGCCTTAGATGACCTCGCCCTGCTCCATTTTCGGCCATTACAACCCAATGCTTGGAAGTTTACTCTGTCTTGTTTTCTTTGATTGCATTCTTTTTTTTTGTTCCTCCACATGTTTTTTGCACTTGAACAATGATCACTGATTTCCCACTGAGGATGATTCTTAAGCCTCTGATAATTGCCCCATTTTCCTGAAATCTTCTTACCCCTTCGACTCAGTCCATTTGGTGTGTGGCCATCCCCACATGGTTAAGGATTCTGTCCCTCTCATTGAGCTAACATCACCTAGCCCAGTTCCATGAACATCATGAATGCTTGTTATGTCTTTGTTGAGAAAATAAATGCGGCAAATGTTCAGTTGCTGGACATTCTATTAACAAAAACTATTTATTAAATGGCAATTTGCACTCCTCTAGAAAATTATATTTAAAGTTCTTAGTGATAATTTGTCATTGCAAGTGTGTCATATGCGTTTGGTATTAGTAAAGAGAAGCAAATTATTTTCAGAATTATTTTAATTATGGTTGCTATATATTAATTCTCAGTGAATCATTATGACACATATGTATTGTATGACAAACATTCCTAACCCGAATATTACAAAACTGGAATCCTTTATGAACAAGCTCTGTGCAGAGCCATGTGGTATATATTTGTAGTTTACCTTGGATATTTTGAGTCTCACAAGTCTTTATATTGCATTAAAACTCATATTTAGAGAACAAAGTATATATAGATCATGATGAGGTAAAGTCTTGAGTTTATTGAAATTCTAAAAAGAAGTCACCTTCAAATTTTAAAATATACTTTTATTTATCATAACGTTGTAAAAATATACCTTTACTGTCTTCAAACAGGGTCCTATTTGGTTGAGAGGCATCTCAACCAAAGGGAAACAAAAGGCATGGTTAAGTTAATAAACACAATGATACACACAACCGAATGAGTAGCTCTATCAGGCTGGTTAGGTGACCTTGGATGAGTCACTTTTTCTCTTTATCTACCACCATCCTAACTAACCTGCTGTCACGTAGTCATTTCTGACTCATGGTGACCCCATACGTGCCGAGTAGAACTGTACTCGCTAGAGCTTCCAAGACTGTGACCTTTCGGAAGCAGATTGCTAGGCTTTTCTTCTGAGGTGTTTTTGGGTGAGTCTGAACTGCCAATCTTTTGGCTAGTGGTGGAGCGCTTAATCATTTGCACCACACAAGGACTCTGTGTCCTGACTATCTTCTCCTTATTCCTCACATTCTCTCCTATTGCCTCATTTCTATCTTTTTATTTTCATTTTGTTTTTTCCCCAATATAACAGAGACTTAAAATACTAGAGACTGAAGTACCAATGCTAAGGAGATGCTTCCATAATGATTATGTAAAGGTTAGAGTTTTGGAGCTCAACACAACAATTACTTCATATAGACAAAAATGTAAATAACTACAAGGACTTTTGAGTAACAAATAAAGCTGACGAGAAAACATAAATCAGAGCAAATAGTACGATTTTGGGAATGAGAGCAAAAAGAACATATTATCCCGACTACAGAAAGAGTACATTCCTTTATGAGGATTTATAATAGGAGAAGCAGGGGAAAGAATGGCTGCATGTATTCAGATCAAGAAACAAAGGGAAATAAGATTTTGGAGTAAAGTTTCCTATTTAAAAGTTCATTTGGGAGTGAGTCATCCTGCACAGTCACAATGAGCCTTTGTACTTACCAAGCTCCTTTTGTATAAGGATCTCGCAAGGCAAAGAGCTGCAAAGAACACCTGTCTTCATTTTAGATGGGCAACAACTAAATCAGAAAGAAGGGAGGTAGAATAGAGTTAGGTTTTGAATACTTCGTTATTGCCTTTCAGAAACTTTTTTTTAACGTTAAGAAAAAGGATCTAATTTGTATGCCATTAAATGCACAGATTTGAAGTGTACTGTATCACGACTTTTGAAAAATAATCAGTCCAATGTAACTCTCACCCCTATAAGATATAGAATATTTTTATCATCCCAGAAAGTTTTCTTGACTGTAAAGTCATTCTGCAGTCCCTGAGTGGTGCAAATGGTTAACATGCTCAGCTGCTAACCTGAAAGGCTGGAGGTTCAAGTTCACCCAGAGGTGCCTCAGAAGAAAGGCCTGGTGATCTACTTTCAAAAGATCAGCTGTTAAAACGCTGTGGAACACAGTTCTACTCTGAAACACATGGGGTCTCCAGGAGTTGGAGTATACTCCATGATAACTGATTAAAGCATTCCACAACCTTTTTTCCAAAAAGCAACCACTATTCTGATTCCTTTCATTGTATATTAGTTGAATTTGTTTTGGAACTTGCTTTAAATGATATCGTCTGTTTGTAAGTATGTACACTTATATTGTGTCTATTGCATTCACCAAAATATTTTTTAATAAATTTTATTTTGTAGAATGGTATTAGATTTACAGAAAAACGTGACACTGTAACAGAGTTCCCATATACTCTACACCCAGTTTTCCCTATTAGATCTCATGCTGTTGTTGTTAGCAGCCGTCAAGGTGATTCTTGATGTCGTTAACGTCAAGTCGATGTGTGCAATGGGATCGCCATGAGTCAGAATGAAGGGCTGGTGGATTCCAACCGCCGACCTTTTGGTTAGCAACCAAGCTTTTACCCACTGCGCCGCTAGGGTTCCAAGTGTGGAATACACATTTTACTGTTATTCTATATAATGATATTCATAACTTTGTCACCATACACCTAGTGAAAGGGATACTCATTTAAGAATTTTGCATTTATGACAAGTATTGAGCCTATTTGTAAATTAATATAATTTATAAAATGAGGGTATCAAATCCGATGTGTATTTCAAATAATCTAGCAAATAAGTCAAACTTTTAGGAAATCCCGATCAACATTTTACCCATCTCATATTATTGTTGTGGGCTATGTTCCTTGTATTTTAAGAGGAGTGCCTTACTTTGTGTTCCCTGTAAAGCAAGGATTTTTGGGCCAAGGACTTTTGTGTGGGTAGTTTATTCAGAAGATGACCCAGGGAGTAAAATTGAGGAATCAGGAACTATCAGTTAGAAAAAATGAGAATGCCAATGAGAAAATGTGCTTTTAAGATCATCACCACCGTGGACTATAGGCACTGGGACCTCTTGTTATACTTACAAAATGCCTTTCAAACTTTCCCCCTGAAGAATGGGAGGTGGAGAGTTTTATATACCCACTGGTTGAGGGCTGACCTGGAAGAGTTAACCCTGAACTTCCAGGCTGAACTAGTGTACAGGTCTAGTGGGCTTTCACGTTATAGGGGAAAACTCAAGGCAGAAAGCACCCTTGGGTCTAAACATTGATAGTAGGATGTGAATTTAAGCTGGCACAGCTACAAAGAAAATCAGAGGTGGGCCAAGAGAAACAATGCATCTCTAATTCTAGGCCAACGTACAATTCTGAATCTAAAGCTTGGGAAAGGAATTGATTGAAAATAAAAAAGAAAGGCAAATGATCAAGAAAACCAATATTAGATTACCATACTAGTAAAATTAGAAAGATTGTACAAAACCCTGAGATTAGAATAAGAGAGAGAACCTCAAGGACTTCCTGGGAGAGGCCCTGCTCTCAGGGGGAAAAGATTGCCCCCGGGCTACGAGCAAACTCACTCTGTGCCAGATCCAGGTGAACTTAGTAAATTCAAATTTTGGAAAAGCAACAGGAGACTCAGGAGGTAAGAGTCTGGAGTGATATAAATAGTCCCAAAAAATAAAAGATAAAACAATGAAAAGAAAAACGTACACATGGCAAGGAAACTCTGGAGAATTTAGGGGCCAACAGTCAAGATCTTGATCACAGAAATTTTGACATCTCAAAGAGAAAAGGAAATAGTTGGGAAATATATTGAAAAGTCATCATGGGAGAGCAAGAAGAACAAAAACAGGAGGCAACTAAGGGAGTCCACTCTAGAATAAACCTAAAAAGAGTGTATTGCTACATATATCCTATTAAAATTTAGCAATAATTCCCACAAAAATACTAGAGTCTGGTATATGGATTTGAATAAATCACTAATGGCGCAGATTTGATCATAAACTCTTGAGAAAGTATTTATATATTGCATAGTACTTTTTATTTTGTCACGAGTACAAAGGTGTCCTAGACCTGTTGATTAACAAGATCTTTATGAATTAATACAATCCTTATGAATATTAGAATATTTTGAATACACAATGTTTCAACTGTAAGTTAGCTACTTACTTTGTGTTATGCTAAATTTAAAATGGTTTTTGGTTTAGTGATCAACAGGCTAAAATATCTATCTTTAAGTCTCTCTGGAACTAGGCATTTCCTACACTATGTACAAATAATTTAATTATTAAATTTTAAAAGATAAAGTTCACCATTACTCTAAACTACAAAATACTGTTCATTCTTTCTGATAAATGAGCCCTGGTGGCACAGTGGTTAAGTGATACTGCTGCTAATCGAAAGGCTGGCAGTTTGAATTGACCAGCCACTCCTTGGAAACCCTATGGGGCAGTTCTACCCTGTTCTTTAGGGTCGCTATGAGTTGGAATTGATGGCAATGGGCTTTTTGATTAATGATAAAGCATTAGAAAACATACAAATTGCAAATATAAGCAATTTAATTAATTAATTTATTTTACAACTGGCTTTTTATGGGTGGAATTAGTAAATTAAACTTTCCACACTAGGAATGGTCCCATTTTCGTGTAAGATTAAGCACTGATGATGTGATCCAGTCCTTTGGCTATGGTTGGATATTAACTGAATAATGAGTAGTTATCCTAACACTGATGCCATTCACACATATACTTCATTTCCCTGCAACTTGAATCATAGCCACTTGTTAATAAACATTGAGACTTTATGCATCCTGAATAAATGCAAGCAAATATTTTAACCAGAAAACACTCATATAATGAAGTATACCTCTCTGACTCTAAATGTAAATACAATTTTAAAAGGGGGGAAAAATGGCTTTCTTGGGTAATGATTTAGCTGTTTCTTTGTCCTGATCTGCAGTGAGTGTCAAAACTCAGAAAAATAAGTAGTTCTCCATTTAACCCTTACAGAGGGTAAAACCACTGTAACATTTCACTGCCCCTACAGGATGCAAATATAAGTTGTCTGGGTGGAACTTACCTTGTATAAAATTTGAAAATTAAACTCTCAAGCAAGGATTCAGAATTTAAAACAACAGCGGCCAGGCAAGGGGTGGGGTGGGGGGGGATGATGCAAATTGAGTTTTCTGTAAAATGAATGAATCTGAAGAAGACATACAGTACCCAGCAAGATTTCCCCAAACTGAAAATAAACAGCAATAAAAATACCACAGTATGATATGATAAGGTGGCAATAACACATGAGAGTTTTTATGACTCGTTCAAACAAAAGAGAGAGAGAGATTGAGTGAGAGAGAGAGAGAGAATGGGGGGGAAATTGCTGTTGAAAATGAGTGGGTGTTGTTTGATCTTGTTTTTTTCTTCCCTTTTTGTTGGTTTAATTTCACTTGATTGCTAAAATGAAAAGTGTCTGTAAAATGATGGATTAGTTAGAAGAATTCACAACATTTTTTCTTTCCTTAAGAAGAGAAAAAAGAGTTTTATCCTTCTAAGATCCCATCCAAAGCCTTCATTCTGCACCACAGTGGGTTTTGAAAGTCATTTACATAATAGCTAACAAAAATGTACTCAGCAAAACACCGGGCTTTCTAAACACAGGAGATAATTATGTTGGAAGAATGATATTCCATTGCCATCTTCATTTTCAAGATACGTTTATTCACAATGTACACAACATAGAACAACCAAACACATATTAACATACATTGCGTAGGTGTGCACCATTAGAGTGACAAGGTACAGGGAGTTGGGGCTGATGGGGGCTCAGGTAGAGCAAAACCCAGGAAGAAATGAAATACTGTGTTCTATTCCTGGCATAGATGTACCACCTGAATGGTATTTTTCATTACCTCTTGTGCTGGGAACATTCTATTATTCCACTGGGAAGTCATAGCAGAAGAGATATAATTATCAGCAGAGTAATGGGGATGCTCTTGCTAATGGCCAGCTATTCAAATATCTCAATATAATCGTCTTGCCCAATCTCTCCCCATTGCATACTCTTCTGGAGAAACTCATCATTTTTCCACTTACTCCAGCATACTGAATTTGTTTTGCATTTTCGTTGTGAGAAATTAAGAGGAATCGCAATGTAATGTGTTGACATTTGAAATTCTGCACAGAAAAGTTTAGGCTGGCAATGTAGTTTAATCGCAAGCTAGCAGGGAGAGGCTGCTTATTAAATTAGTTCCTTGTGTACAGAACGCATATTTTCTTTGTAAACCTTTGCCTTTGTACCTGGTATTGGATTCGTTCCCTTTCCTTATAAGTCCCAGTTTTCTCAAAAGAAACAAATAGCCTGTCCCAAACTAAAGTGTGTGTTCTCTGCGTTTTCTTTTATGGTCAAACATGTTGACACTATAAGAAGAGCATTGAATGAGAGGCCCTTAGGAAAAGTGAAAAAAATAGAATAAGTTAGAAGTTGCCTTTAAGAAAAAGCCAACCAAACACATTTTTTTTTTTTTTCTGTGACATTAAACCACTAATTTGGCCATTCTTATACAAAAATGATTCTTTCCCCTTATGGGATTGAAACTATTCTTCTGTTTATTTGGTCACATCTGAGTTTGAGCAACTATTTTCTCATCTTCTACCTCATTTTTCTTTTTAGAGTTCCAACTCATTTGCTCTAATGAGACTTGTAAATTGCTAATAAAACAGCCTTTCCACTTTCTCCAGGGAATGCTAGATATCTGGGCAGGTGATAACATGAACAAGTTATTACAAAAATACTGTTGGTATCATTGAATTAGAAGACAATTTAGCTTTCTTCTCAAGCCACACTAGAAGCTTAGCCAAGTTCTAACATCTGTGAGGGCGTGGAGGGAAGGCATGTCTAGATGTGAAACCTGTGCCATCAGTTGATAGGGGAGAAAAAGATGGGGTGGGGGAGGAAGGGTGCCACATTTTGATTACCTTCCTTTCATATCTCACAGTCTTGCTTTTACTTATCTCTTCAAACGTATTTTCATACCAAACAAATGTTGTGTTATCATGCACCCTGATTTCTTTAAGAAAGTATACATTTGGAAAAATATATTCAGAAGGAATATCCACCCTCCTAATTTCCTCCAGTCTCCTCTGACCAGCTCCCAGATTAGAACTGCTGTATCCCATCCTGAGTTCTTCTGAGGCTTCTGGGAAGGAGGCTAAAAAAAAGGCGACATGACTTTCACTTCAGCAAAGGCAGTAAAAGTCGCCCTTAGAAACTAGCGTGCATCTGTAAGAAGTACTCTGGATTCTGTGAGAGCCAAAGATCTCCCCACTTTCTGCACACTCCCACCGTCCAATCCACCTCTGCCCCTCATCTTGTGGAAAGTACCTAAATTCCCTTCGCTTCTTGCACTACCCTAGACCACTATGGTATGGCCATGCCTCACCACTCGAAGTTTTTGTTTAAAATTAGTCTAAACTTTCACTTTCTCGTTTCAATTACATTTCACTCCCAATTTTTTTACATTTAATATTATTTTGAATTTCACCCTTCTTCTTCTCTCACTCTGTGTATTATCATCATGATCAAATCCGCTACCATTACTTCAGCTATCAAATAATTCTACTGCCATGACTACTATGACATTCATCATATGGTTTTAAAGATACTCTCTTGGTCTAAAATATGAAGTTCTCTTTAAGAAAGTTGATTGTATTTTTCACAATAAAGACATTAACATAAATAGATAGTATTTCAATTTACATCTGGAGATTTTCTCCAAGCTAAAAGGAAGTTGTGTATAAAAGCCCACTACAACTCTCCCGGTGTATGACTGTGAAATTACTCTTAAGTGTATCATTAGTAACATATTGCAATGCAATGGGTTTTTCAAACTGCAATCCATAGCCTATTTGTCATTACTCATAAAGAAGCTAAAGGATTAAATTGTGTTCAGCTACTAACTGAAAGGTTGGTGGTTTGAATTTACCCAGAAGCCTCTCAGAAGAAAGGCCTGGCGATCTACTTCAAAAAAGTCACAGCCAAGAAGCTAAAGGGAGTAGAGGATAAGTGAATCACTGCAGTGTGTATATGTTTGAGAGCATACTCCTCAAAAAAGAAGCTCTGATTTACAGTTAGAAGGCAGTGTGTTAATGGAGCAAAAACATGGGATCACAACTCAGAAGCTTTGGTTCTAGTATTAAATCTAGTCCTAACAAACTACCTGTATGATTTAAGAAAATGAATTAGAAATGTCTCCAATAAACGGGGAAGTTAGACTTGATTTGGTGCAAATATCAGTTCCAATTTGAAGCAACTTTAATTACATTATTTAGACTTAAAGTACCTTTCTGAAAACCAGGCTATTAATGGACAATAGACGTAAATTATTATCCATCATAGTTGCATTTAAATTATTTTCTAAGAAGATTTCTGGTAGTAGTTAAAGGGGAAGTGATGTAATTATTTAGGAAGAGGTTCAGTGATGAAAATGGCAAGTGAGATCAAGCAATTAATCATTAGGAATTTACTAAATACCTACAGCCTTAAATATTACAAGAGAGAGAAAATACTTTTAAATATTTTCATGGTCTCTTCCTTTAGCAGTCTCCTCTTTAGGGGACGGTCAGGTATTACTTTTCATTAAAATATGGAACAACGATGAGGCAAACAGAATAGTGAAATAAAAAAGTACAATAGTATTTCAGGTAATGGCAAAAATTAAGTTGTTTTATGGGAAGAGATGGGGTCTGATAAAAGCGTTAGAATGATTGGTGGTATTACAATGAACACAAAATAAGGGGTTGCTCAATTCTGGAAGGCAAGAGAGCTGGGCACTCTGTATAAGACTTTACTGAGAGGTCCCAGGCAGCTTTCTGATGTTGCATTCAGTGGCAATGGACTATGGGTTGAACAAGTCCTTGACACAATTGGGAACCTTCAATGGTTCCAAAGTATTTTAGAAGAGTTGCCAAAAATGTTTATCCAAATGTCCTAAATTTCTAGTTCACCAAAAATGAAGGATCTAATAAGACTCCCATTCTAGTAGGTTTTCTTTTCCTCAGCTCTCTACTATGAGGCTGCTTCTTGGTATGACATAGAGAAGTATACCTCGTCTATATTTGTTGACAGATATAGTTCCTGACCAGTGCAACTACAGAGAAAATATAGACATTGATCTTAACCTTCGGTTCCTCATAACTTCCCTGGGTACAGTTGCTTTGTAACAATTTCACCATGTATTCAATTTCACCAACTTATTTTTCCTTATTATTAAAATGTTTGATGTTATTTAAATAGGTGCATAAACTGTATTTGGTTTTATAGAAGAAAGCAAGAGGGAGTATCCCAAGAATTGTCTGTGCTCATTTAGGATTCTAAGTAAATAATTTATGGCAAGAGTTTTCTACCTGCTTATGTACCACTAAGAGACTCTTGAAAACCTATTTACCCATTCATGTATTTTTCAGTTGACATCTAAAAGTTTTTATCATGAGTGTATACTTGTGAGATGAGGGTGCAAAATATATACATTATAAATGTTGACTTTAAAAATGAAATTTATTAATTAGTTTTTAAGTACACTTAATGGAATCTAAACACTATTATTTAAAAACTGACATCATTATTAAAACAGTGCATGAAGTGAATTTCTTCAGCAATTTTAAATTTTTCATCTTTTGTTTTTCTCCTTGAACTTATATTTTCATTCTACATCCTGACAGAATTTTATCCTTTAATATATTTTTATGCTTGAGAGTCTCTTGTTGACTATCCTATTACCCTTCTCTGCAACAAAATTATGTATGTGAAACATAATTTAATATTTTATTTCTCTATATGACACTCCAAGTATAAAAATTTTCTTCTTGGTTGAATTATTATTATAATTATTACTAGTACACAATTGATCCGAATAAAACAGGTCACAAATTTTGATAAATAACATTCAATGTAAAATGCAAAATTTCGTTGGAAATGCATGTCTTAATGATATGGATGGAGTTTTTTTGCTTTTTTTTTTTCCACATTAGTTCATGAATTCATGGATGAATATTACACATTGCTGCTATGAAATAGTTCTTGTCATCAATTTCTCTTATTATTATTTTTTAAAGCAATAGGAGGACCATACAACCTCATGGGCAATGGAGGACTCCCAAGTACAGAAAGGCAAGCATCAACGTCAGGACGATCAGTCCAATCATATCATTCTTTTGACAGAAAAAAAGTTTAATTTTACTTTTAAATTTAAATAAATGCATTAACACATATCTCCACATGAGAACATCTCACTCTGAGTTCTAATTCTGAGATAGGTAAAAGAATGGATCATAGGTAGGTAGAATGATGATTAGATAGATAGACAGACAGGCAGGCAGGCAGACAGACAGATAGAGATTAGAAAATAGATTAAAGCACAAAATCTTGCCATGAGTTTTTGGTTTGGATGAAATAAGGCACTACTACCTCAATTTTTCGCTACTTAAGTTCTCTTTGCTTAGCAGAAATTTACTCTTATAAGAGTTATGTCATTAAATAAAAGATGTCATCATGGTCAGCACCATAACCTACCATATATGAGAATTTAATTTCAACTCAAACCAAAATATCACCGTTTCCAATACCAAACTTTATCCTTAACAGAAATATGTACAAGAAATAGAAAAATAGAAAAGTTTATTCTTATCCTTTCGGGATAAAGAATATTTTGAATTGTCCCTAAGGCTTTGACACCCAGGTACCACAACAAATGCTGAGACTAGAGATGAGTGAGACTAGGAAAAACTTGTGTGCCCACAAAGACATCTTGCAGTATGAAATTTGCTCCAGAAATGCACACCCACCCCCCAAGAATGGACGCCACTTCTATGATTCTGGTCTTTGTTTCTTCATCTCAGCATGACAGCAGCTCCCTCTACAGAGTCACAATGGTGTACCGTCTCTTTTATAATTTAATCCTTCCAGCTCATCTGTAAATTGGGTCTATTATTTATACGTTACATTTATGTCTTAGTTATCTAGTGCTGCTATAACAGAAATACCACAAGTGGTTGATTTTAATGAAGAGAAGTTTATTTCCTCACAGTCAAAGTAGGCTAAAAGTCCAAATTCGGGTCATCAGCTCCAGGGGAAGTCTATTTCTCTCTGTCGGCCTTCTTCTCTTAAGTGTTCCCCCAGACTAGGAGCTTCTCGGCGCAGGGACCCTGTCCAAAGGACGTGCTCTGCTCCTGGCACTACTTTCTTGATGGTAAGAGGTCCCCCTGTCTCACTGCTCACTTCTGTCTTTTATATCTCATGAGATTTCCTCAGGACACAATCCAGTCTTGTAGATCAGGTCCTGCCTCACTAACACAGCTACTGCCCATCCTCCCTCATTAACATCATAGAGGCAGGATTTACAACATATAGGAAAACCACACAATACCAGGAATCATGGCCTGGCCAAATTGATACACACATTTTTGGGGGGACATAATTCAATCCATGACAATTTACAACTGAGGCTTAAGAAGGTTAAGTACGTTGTTCACAATTGCACTAAAAATAAATAAGCTGGACAGATAGGCAACTAATCTGTTGTCATCGAGTCAGTTCTGACTCATAGCAACCCTACGGGACAGAGTAGAACTGCCCCATAGGGTTTCCAGGGAGTGGCTGGTGGATTCAAACTGCCAACCTTTTGGTTAGCAGCCGAGCTCTTAACCACTGCACCACCAGGGCTCCTGGTAGGCGACTAAGTCTGTCTAATTCCAACAATATGTATCTGAAAGTCCTCGGCCACTTTAAAAAATGAGAACATTGAGTTTTACAGCACTTGAGGAATCTACAGCTCTAACATGCTAAGACTCCAAGACAGCTGGTGAGACAGAGCTCCTAGTGACATTAAACTATCAGCCTGAAAATAAAGCCATACTCTATCTGAAAATGTTAGATCATCTTCCTGAAGCTTCTAACTATACTTGACCATCAAATGTTGAAGAACATTGATTTTTTTTTTTTTTTTAATTTAGGAAGTTAAAAAAAAAAAATCACACTGCCCCTAGATCTCTTCCATCTGACCCCCTCCAGTTATGTTAGTCATTTGTTTTTTCTTCAGGTGGAATTTTAAGATTTAGCACCATATCATTACTCTAGCTGTTGCTTTCTTAGAATAGTAAAGAATTTGCTGCTGGAAAATCCTCTGATTGTGTGTGGTTGTGTGTGAGTACAGGTGTGTTGATGAAACCTGGGAAGTGAGGTGGGGAAGAAAACATTTGTTTAATTTTTGTCCTCTCATTTAAACAATACATTTTGCTGTGAGAGATTCTCATAAAGTAGCAGTCAGTTCTGTGCTCTGCTCTTCTCAGAAAGAATGACACACTAATTTTCACTTCAAAGGCTGACAGTTTGTAAACTTGTCTTACACCATTAATTTGGGGAGACATCTTCCAATGTCTTTCAGGGAGAAATTAACAGCCAACCGGGTTTGCTTTATGAAAATAGAAACACACATTTGAAAAACAGAAAATGGAAAGAAAAATGCAGCTTTAAGTGGTTAAAATCAAAACCCCTCAATTCTAGTATATAACATGTCAATAAAAAAGTAAAGGAACAACAGGGCCCAAATTGGTGAAAGACAGAAAAAATCGTATCATAGAGTTCAAAACTTTTGTACTTTTTTTAAAAATACTGACAGCATAGAGTTGGCATATAGAAAGTGGAATTGTTCCAAAACACACAACACACACACACACAAACACACACACACACACACAGAGACAGTACCTTCTGTTTTGTTCCAGAATTGAAAGCAACCTGAACTTTTAGGGCTATTTTTAACTATTTCTATTTAAAGTTTTGGCAGAGTTATAAACTTAATTACTATTTGTCATTTTCTAAATATAAATGTAAACACATGTAAAGAAAGAGAATAAAAACTAAAGTCTTAGCATATAAAAACTTCCTGCTATTGTTGTCTGATATTCTTCACAATTTTCTTCATGCTGTCCTAAACATTTTGCTCCTCAGCTGAAGTCAGTACTGGGCTTCCACACAGTCTAAGCAAGCAATTACTTAGGTATTCAGATCCCATCCACTACCAACTTCGGTTCTTCTCCTCCAGCAGCTTCCACTGAACCTTTAAGTCAGAAGGGCTTTCTCCCTCTTCCTCATCACTTTTGACTGGCCCCTTTTATGTGCCTTAACAGTTATTTTATATGGACTATGTTGTGTAAACCAACACCAATGTCTCATTTTGTTGTACTGTGGTGGCTTGCATATTACTATGATACTGGAAGCTATGCCACCATTATTTCAAATACCAGCAGGGTCACTCAAGGTGGACACGTCACAGCGGAGCTTCCAGACTAAGACAAACTAGGAAGAAAGGTCTGGCTATATATGTCTGAAAATTAGCCAATAAAACCCTATGGAACACAATGGAATATTGTTCAATATAGGGCTGGCAGATGAACTCCTTAAGTTGGAAGACACTACACAATGGCTGCCACGATAGACTGGAGCATACCAACAATCATAAAGATGGCACAAATCAGGCAACTTTTCATTCTATTTTACATGAGTCACCATGAGTGGGAGCCAACTAGTTAGCAACAACAACAACATGTTGTCTGAAACACAAACGAGTCCTTTGAAGTAAGTTCTAATAGGAATTAGGCTAGAGATGTTAAGTAAGTTATGAATGGTCACATCTTTTAGCCATTTTGGAGACAGGATTTAAATCCATAACTTCATATTATAAAGCCTGTGCACCATCCATTGTGTGACACTATTTCATACTAGAAGCTTCTCAAATTGGTGATTAGCTAACCATATGGTCATGGGATTAGAGGTTCAAATGTATTCTATTTTTAGCTATGTTGCTACCCTTAGCTTTGATAAAATCAAATACTGTGAGCCTCAAGATCCTTAGCTGAAAATTAAGCCCAGTGATGTTTAAACACTCTTCTATTTTGTGCTATTTCTCGTTAGTACAACTAATGGCATTCAGCCATTTACTTGCCTTTACTTAAAGGGAGACACTATGCAAATTGATTTACAAACAACATCTCATTTACTGCTTGTAACATTTCTTAGAGAAATTATTGATTTTAGAGATAAGGAATCTGACAGTATGTTATTTATCTATGTGGTATAACTCTGAGAAGTAGAGCCAAAATTCAGACTGAGATTTGTGTAGCTCTAAACTCTTACTTATAGCTATCCCCCTGTCTCCCTATATGATTCTTAGAGAAACAGGGGTTCAGAAAAGAAAAACGATTTATAATATCCTGAAAGGCCCATAAAACCAAATGAAACCTATTGCCATCAAGTCAATTCTGACTCCTGGTGACCCCATGTGTTGCACAGTAGAACTGTACTCCATAGAGTTTTCATGGCTGTAATCTTTTGGAATGTGTAAGTTGGAAACAAAGAAGAAGGATAGGTAGCTGGAAAATATGGCCTTAGTGATAGAAACGATGCTGGAGATTGAAAGAATTTTGCAAGACCAACAACTTCTTCATTGTAAATATCTTTTTTCAACAACATGAATGGCGACTATACACGTGGACCTCACCAGACGGAACACACAGGAATCAAATCGACTATATTTGTGGAAAGAGACGATCGAGAAGCTCAATATCATCAGTCAGAACAAGGCCAGAGGCTGACTGCAGAACAGACCATCAGTTGCTAATATGTAAGTTCAAGTTGAAGCTAAAGAAAATTAAAACAAGTCCATGAGAACCAAAGTATGAACTTGAGCATATCCCACCTGAATTTAAAGACCATCTCAAGAACAGATTTGACTCATTGAACACTAATGACTGAAGACCAGATGAGTTATGGGATGACATCAAGGAAATCGTACATGAAGAAATAAAAAGGTCATTACAAAGACAGGAAAAAAAGAAAAGACCAAAATCGATGTCAGAAGAGACTCAAGCTTGTTCTTGAATGTAGAGTAGCTAAAGAGAAAGGAAGAAATGATGAAGTAAAAGAGCTGAATACAAAATTTCAAAGGGCAGCTTGAGAAGACAAAGTAAAGTATTATAATGGAGTGTGCAAAGATCTGGAGTTAGAAAACCAAAAGGGAAGAACACGCTTGACATTTCTCAAGCTGAAATAAGTGAAGAAAAAATTTGAACCTCGAATTGCAATACTGAGGAATTTTAGGGGCAAAATACTGAATGATGCACGAAGCATAGAAAGAAGATGGAAGGAATACAGAGTCACAGTACCAAAAAGAATTGATCAACATTCATCCATTTCAGGAGGTAATATATAATCAAGAACCCAAGATATTGAAGGAAGAAATCCAAACTGCACTAAAGGCATTGGTGAAAAAAAGGCTTCAGGAATTGATGAAATACCAGTTGAGATGTTTCAGCAAACGGAAGCAACACAGGAAGCACTCACTTGTCTACATCAAGAAATTTGTAAGACAGCTATCTGGCCAACCAACTGTAAGAGATCCATATTTGTGCCCATTCCAAAGAAAGATGATCCAAAAGAATTCACAGATTATCAAACAAGATCATTAATATCACATACAAGTAAAATTTTGCTGAAGATAATTCAAAAATGGTTGTAGCAGTACATTGACAGGGAACTGCCAGAAATTCAAGCTGGATTCAAGAGAGGATGTGGAATGACGGATATCATTGCTGATGGTAGATGGATCCTGGCTGATAGCAGAGTATACCAGAAAGATGTTTACCTGTGTTTTATTGACTATGTAAAGGCATTCTACTGTGTAGATCATAACAAATTAAGGCTAACATTGTGAAGAATGAGAATTTCAGAACACTTCATTGTGCTCATGTGGAACCTGTACATAGACCAAGAGGCAGTAGTTCAAACAGAACAAGGGAATACTGCGTGATTTACAATCAAGAAAAATGTGCATCAGGGTTGTATCCATTAACCATAGTTATTCAATCTGCATGCTGAGCATATAAGGCAAGAATCTGGATTATATAAAGAACCAGACATCAGGATTGGAGGAAGACTCATTAACAACCTGCAATATGGAGATGACATAACCTTGCTTGCTGAAAGTGAAGAGGACTTGAAGTACTTACTGATGAAGATCAAAGACCACAGCCTCAGTATGGATTACACCTCAACATAAAGAAAACAAAAATCCTCACAACTGGACCAATAAGCAACATGAAAATGGAGAAAAGATTGAATTTGTCAAGGATTAAATTTTACTTGGATCCACAATCATGTCCATGGAAGCAGTAGTCAAGAAATCAAACGAGATATTTATTGCATTGGGCAAAGGTGCTGCAAAAGACCTCTTTAAACTGCTCAAAAGCAAAAATGTCACTTTGAGGTCTAACGTGTGCCTGATCCAAGCCATGGTATTTTCAATCTTCTCATAAGCATGCAAAAGCTGAACAATGACTAAGGAGAACCGATGCCTTTGAATTATGGTGTGGGCAAATAATAGTGAGAATACCATGGACTCCCAGAAGAATGGACAAGTCTGTCTTGGAAGAAGTACAGCAATTTTCATCACGAGGAGAAATTTAAAAATGGAAAGTGTAGGTTAAATGCATGTGGTATATAGCTTAAAAAACAAACAAACAAACAAAAAAAACTACTCACAGCTTAAAGGTTTAGAAAAGCTCTCTCTACCAGAAGGCCTGAAAGAATAAATTACATCAAGAGCTGCTTTAGTGTTTTCTTTATTTTGGGGGAGTGCAGTGTGGATTGACTTGGAGTGACCTGTATTTAAAAGCCTTGACATTCTTGGAAACGGAAGGTTCCATTGCACCGCGCAGTGTGGCTTTGCTCTCCTCACCCTCCTTGTCACAGCACAAAGCAGAAACTTTTGTATACAATCTGACTTCTCAACTCCTGTCTTCTTATTTTTTTCAACCCAACAAGGCATCCATCCATCTTTCTCTTGCTCCATATGATGTCCCCACATCCCTGGTTCTATGACGGAAATCGACTTCATGGCAACAGATTTGGTGTTTATTTATTTATTTGGTTCTTTTCTACTCAAAGGGTTTAAACGTGGGGATCTGGGGATGCAGAGGCCAAGTTTGAGAAGTAAAACTATTAAATCTTACAGAGCTGCTTAATTGTTCATTTGCAATATTTAGTTCATACCTATAACATAATCCTCTAGGAACACAGCCACCATAGTTCTAAAGCACACATTGCAATGTTTGCTTAAAAAACAAAACAAACAAAACTACCAATGACAAAATAAAAGCATTTTGCTCAATTCAAATTTAAAGCAACATTGTATTGGAATGTGAAAAGCCAGCTGTTGAACTCTATGAACACTGCATAGCAAATATGTTTTCCAGAAGAAGGAGAAAAGGCAGAGGGTGGAGGGTGGTTAAGTGCACACTTAGGGGCTCATTCAAAATTTCAGGAGGAGGGCTGTACTGAGGAATTCTGACAGAGTCGACTTTGCATCACCATCAGATACCATGTATTAAGCACTGATTCATGAAGGTGCAGTGGGACATGTTGTACAAACTTGTCTGCAGACAGGTGAGCAAATCCTTATCCCTCTTGGCTAATGACCTTGTATCATATTTCAGTGACAAAATATAATTTTTTTCTAAATTATACTCCTGCATTCCCATGAACAAATCTATTCTATCCATATGTGCATCCCTTTCTCTCTCGTTTTTTTTTTTTTTTTTTTTTTACTTTTTGTTACATTTTAGGAAGCACCACTCCTCCAAAGACCACAACTCCACTTATAATCTAGAACCAAATTTCCTAAGTATTTTTGATCCTCTTTCTCTCTCTCTCTCTTTCTTTCTTTCTCCCTAATTCGATCTCTCTACCAGATCATCCATAGAAAATTTTATAGCCCCCTGTTATCCAATATGGTAGCCAGGAGCAACAAGTGGTTGTAATGTGGCTAGTATGAATTGAGAGGCATACTGTAAGTGTAAGATACAAACATATTTCAAATGCTCAGTATCAAAAAAAATGTAAAATATCTAAAATTGTATTATATTGATTACATTTTAAAAAGACAATATTTGAATATATAGGGTTAGGAAAGCATATTAAAATTAACTTCACCCATTTATTTTACCTTTTCAATGTGCTTACAAGAGCATTTATAATGACACATGTGGCCCTCACTGTTTTTCTATTGGACAGCATTGTTCTCAATTCTTATATATACATGAAAGCAAACAAAACCATTTTCAGCCTCACATTCCTTAAGTTTCAACCCTGTTTCTCAGTAGTTTATTGAAAAAGAAATCTTATACACTCTGATATTTAGTCTTTCTTAACACTTCAAATCCACTTTTATTTTCTTTTTTCCTCCACACTCACACAACTTCAGGGGTCTCCACACACCACACTTATTGCAGCTATAAAGTCACTAATGTTGGTCAGGTACCATTTATTCTTTTATCATTGTATCCCTAAAATTGTGTTGGCATCAAAATATGACAATTAACCAGTGTTAAATCCATAAAATATTTACACATATTAAGCACAGCATATTAAGCTTTAAACACTTAAAAATAGGACAAAGCCCTCATTATACATGGTATCAATCAGGTATTTGCTAGTCCCTAATATGGTGTCTGTACACTGATTTAAAGGGCAGCAGAGGCAATAGGCAGATACTTTGGAGGACACTGAACATCATGATCTGGAAGCACATTATGATGTCACCCCAATGTCACATACCACCCACCTTTCTCCAAGGTGTTCTCATAATTCTAGAATGGCAGGTCCAGATGATACAAAATGAAGATAGCTAGCACAATATTTATTCTATAGAGACATCCTGCTGTCATGGATTGAATTGTGTCCCCCAAAAATATCTGTATCAATTTGACTAGGCCATGATTCCCAGTATTGTCCGCCATTTTGTCATCTGATGTGATTTTCCTACTTGTTGTAAATCCTATCTCTCCGATGTTAATGAGATGGAATTAGTGGTAGTTATGTTAAAGAGGCAGGACTCAATCTATAAGATTAGATTGTGTCTTTTGAGATATAAAAGAGAGAAGTGAGCAGAGATATGTTATCGGGGGGACAATATCATATCACCAAGAAAGAAGCACCAGGAGCATAACACACCCTTTGGACCAGGGTCCCTGGCTGAGAAGCTCCTCGACCAGGGACAATTGATGACAAGGACCTTCTCCCAGAACTGACGAAGACAGAAAGCTTTCCACTGGAGCTGACACCCTGAATTCAGACTTCTAGCCTACTAGACTGCGAGAGAATAAATTTCTCTTTGTTAAAGCCAACCACTTATGGTATTTCTCATATAGCAGCACTAGATAACTAAGAAACCTACTCATATTATGTATTCACTGCTATTTTGAACTTAATTCTTCCCCAAAACTTGTCACATCATTCTGGTTTTTTCGGTGGGATGATCCATCAATCTTGGAGTCAAATGTTGCTTTTTTCCTGTACTGTTAAGAGTAAAGAATTCCTGAATAGCAACTATTGGCTGTCGATACCCCACATGCAGTTTTTTTCCCATAATATGGAAAATATTTTAAGTCCATAACTCTATGGAAAGGATACATTGATATAACTGCCACTTGTTCATCCTTTGGAGCACACTTTATCCTTGGTTCTCTTGAAGCTTTAATCCAGTTATTCTATTCATTTTCACAAGAATACAAGAGTTTCCTTTGGAATATTCATATTCAGGATCATTGACGCCACTGCATGCTGGAAGTAACTGATGAGGAAACTGACCTGCAGTACAAACAGCGCAATTTGTTCAAAAAGTACTCCATCAAGACAGGCTGTGAGATTTCTCTGTTCTTCTAAATCATATGACTTCAGAAAATGATCAAGAATGCTAATACATCCTTCATAAGAACTTTACTAAGACGAAGTGCAGTTGCTGGTTTTGGTAAAACTGTAAGTCCTGGACTAGGGATCTTGTCAAGGTATTTTGGAACCTCATTATTTAGAGTCTGAAGCATGGACTACACTGTGACTGAGAAAAGCGCAGCCAAGAATCCATAGAAGACTAGGTAGAAGAGCAAGATCAAACCCCAAATCTTGGCTGTGCACCCTAGGAACTCTTCAGTGGTTAGGTTATAGAAGAAGAGCTTCTACTCTGCCAGGCTCCGGCTAAAGGATTTCCTGTCTTTCTTTGTCATGGTGTATGCGTGGACAGTGAGGTGGGCAACAGTCGTGGGGGTGGATGCTGCGAGGAGTGCTGGGGGCATCCAGGCTCAGGCGGAGCAGCCCAGCAACAGTAGTAGAGGGCATGGAACAGCCTAAGACACCTCTTCGCTGCAGGGCACACTTGAGCCGACTGTGACATGCCCAGCCAGGCCTCTCTGAGATTTCTTATTTCTAATTCATTCTCTCCATATTTAATTAATTATATATTTAATGAAACAATACACACATGAGGATTAAAATTGGATAGTAGGCTTATAACAAAAACACCTGTCATTTGTAAGCGTTCCTCTACCCTGAATTCATTCAATAAAAGGAAATAAATTTCATACTTTTTAATCTATTTTTCTGGTTAAAACACTCTACAATACTGATAAAATTACAAATATGTAAACATTTCAACAACAATATTTTATTTGTTGTCTTTAAAAACTTGTTTTTCCTGGATTTAATAATTGCCTGTGGGTTTTTTGTTTTTTTTTTATATAGACCCATCAATTATTTTCCCAAAATCTCCAAAATTGCTATAAGACTCAATATTGGCAAACACATTAGATAATCTATTGGTTGCATTTTTTTTCCCATTATGAATCATCCCCCCTGGAATCCTCTGTACTGATCCAGTCTGGCCTGATTTTTCACTAGGCAGATCCAGAGCTGTCATCTTCCATCTTACACTCAACGTCTTCCTGGAAATCTCCTTCTCCTCGTCCTTGCTTCTCCTTTCAGATGTTGCCTTAGTTATCTATTACTGCTATAACAGAAATACCACAAGTGGATGGTTTTAACAAACAGTAGTGTATTTTCTCACAGTTTAGGAGGCTAGAAGCTCAAATTCAGGGCACCAACTCTATGGGAAGGTATTCTCTCTCTGTCAGCTCTGGGGGAAGGTCAAATAAGGCCCTTTTCAGCATCTGTGATCCCGCTTTCCTTGGCTTCTTGGTGATCTTCATGTGATGTGGCATCTATCTTCCCCTGTCTCTGATTCTTCACTTACTTCTTTTAATTTATTTACATCTCAAAAGAGATTGACTTAAGACACACCCTAAACTTGATTGTTATTGTTGTCAGGTGCCGTCAAATCGAGTAGAACTGCCCATAGGGTTTCCAATGAGCGGCTGGTGAGTTTGAACTGCCTACCTTTTGGTTAGCAGTTGAGTTCTTAACCACTATATCAGCAGGGCTCCACCCTACACTTTGTTATGTTTTGTTAACATAACAAAGAAAATCAATTTCTCAAATGGGACTATAACCATAAGTATGTTGTTGTTGTTAGGTGCCTTCAAGTCAGTCCCAACTCATAGCGACCCTATGTACAATAGAAGGAAACACTGCCCAACCCTGCACCATCCTCACAATCCTTGTTATGCTTGAGCCTATTGTTGCAGCCACTGTGTCAGTCCATCTCTTTGAGGGTTCCTGTTTTTCAATGACCCCGTACTTTACCAAGCATGATGTCCTTCTCCAGGGACAGGTCCCTCATTATAACATATCCAAAGTATGTGAGACATAATCTTGTTATCTTTGCTTCTAAAGAGCATTCTCGTTGTACTTCTTCCAAGACAGATTTGTTCATTCATTTGGCAGTCCATAGTGTATTCAATATTCTTCACTGACACAAGAATTCAAAGGCTTCAATTCTTCTTTTGCCTTCCTTATTCATTATCCAGCTTTCACACGCATATGAGGCAATTGAGAACACCATGGCTTGGGTTAGGCGCATCTTAGTCTTCAAGGTGACATCTTTGCTTTTTAACACTTTAAAGAGCTCTTTTGCAGCAGATTTGTCCAAAGCAATACGTCATTTGATTTCTTGATTGTTGCTTCCATGTATGTAGATGGGGATCCAAGTAAAATGAAATCCTTGACAACTTCAGTCTCTTCTCCATTTATCATGATGTTTTTTGGTCCAGTTGTGAGGGTTTTTATTTTCTTTATGTTGAGATGTAATCTATACTGAAGGCTGTGGTGTCTGATCTTCATCAGTAAGTGCTTCAAGTCCTCTTCAGTTTCAGCAAGCAGGGTTGTGTTGTCTGCATAACACAGGTTACTAATTAGTCTTCCTCCAATTCTGTTGCCCCGTTTTTCTTCATATAGTCCAGCTTCTCGGATTATTTGCTCAAGATACAGATTGAATTAGTTTGGTGAAAGAACACAACCCTGATGCACACCTTTCCTGACTTTAAACCACACAGTATCCCCCTGTTCTGTTCAAACCACTGCCTCTTGATCTACGTACAGTTACCTCATGAGCACAATTAAGTGTTCTGGAATTCCCATTCTTTGCAATGTTATCCATAATTTGTTATGATTCGCATAGTCGAATGCCTTTGCATAGTTAATGAAACGCAGGTGAACATCTTTCTGGTATTCTCTGCTTTCATCCATATCCATCTGACAGCAATGATATCCCTGGTTCCACGTCCTCTTCTGAATCCAGCTTGAATTTCTGGCAGTTCCCTGTTAATATACTGCCGTAGTCACTTTTGAATGATCTTCGGGAAAATTGTACTTGTGTGTGATATTAATGATATTGTTAGATAATTACTGAACCACAGGTATAGGGGTTAGGATTTCCAACACATATTTTTGGGGGACACAATTCAAACTATAACAGATGCCAAATCTTTTTTGTTTTTTTTTTTTTTTGGTTTACTCTTTTGTTTGATTTTTGTTTATTTGTGTTGGTGGAGAATATCCATCAACAGCTTCCTAAGAAAACTATATATCTAATAATGTGCTAGTGTGTTGGGTATTTGTCCTAGACTCTCTTTCTCTCACTTTCTAACAAATCTCCCCAGGAGACAGCATCTGTTCCTTTGGCTTTAAAAACTATGTCCTTCTAAGGACTTCCAAAATTTAACCTTCGGGTAATAATTCTTCTTGAAATTTGAGACACTATATTCAGCTTCTCACTGGGCATATTTACTTGAAAGATATCCATAGACGTATTAAATGTAATTAGAATCATTGATACATACACATGAGTCCCCATATGTAAACAAGTGTAGACTTGTTTTTCCTTGAGTTTTTTCCATTCATAGTAAATGATTCCACACAATGTGTAATTTCTCAGGTCAGAAACCTAAGAGTCTACTTTGATTCTACTCTACAGACAATCTATCTGTAAGACCTGATTTTTCTGTCTACAATTTTTTTTCTGACCTACTCATTCCTCTACAATTCAGTGCAATCAGTTTTGTCCAAACTTCCGCAACTACTTGCCAGGACTATTTCCTAACTGGACTTCCTTTCTATGTTTTTTCTACACTTGCTACCATGCTCTCTGCTCTCCCCTACTGAGCAAAGAAAGTGGCTGCTTTAAAACCTAAACTTATGTTGAACACCTTCTAAAAGCATTCTCTTGCTCTCAGAATTAGGTACAAACTCCTGAACATGACACATGTGACTCTTGATGACATGGCACCAGCCAGCCTCTCCAATCTCTTCTCTTACCACCATCCGCCTCACACACTCTGCTCTAGCCTCTTCTGGATATCAACCAGGATATCTTCCTGGAAAGTACCAAATGCTTCCCTGCCGCAGGGTTTTGATGTTTACCGCTCTCTAGGATCTGTCTTAAATCTGTGCGTGACTAGCTTCTTTACAATGTAGAGGATCACTTGGATTTCACCTATTCAGAGACACCTCCCTCTGTTGACTACTCAGTCTATGACAATTGTTACTACTGGCAACACTTTATTATTATTATTATTTTCTATCAGAGTCCTTTTTTCCGTTATGACATTTCTCACAGATTATTTTATTTTATATTTTATTTTATTTACTTGTGGATTGCGTGATTCCCTCTCTGTAATATTAGCTCCAGTATGGCAAAGACCATATCTTTCTTATAGAACACTATCTCCTGGTTCATGTACAATGCCTGACACATGAAAGTTGCTCAATAAATATATACTGAATGAATGAGATTATTCCATCAGAAAAACTCAAGTTATATAATTATTGGCTAAGTATGACAGGTATCTTCATATTTTAAACCTTCTTTCAAATAGTAGAATACGAGGAGGAGACAGTGATCATCGGTATGTTCAAAGAAATACAGAAAGCCTGGACAGAAGAATGAGTAGATAAGTCTAGAACTCATGTAGATAAGTCTACAAGATTATTTTACTATTATTATTATTATTATTATGGAAATATAGTTTCTTCAATAATGGAACCTCACACTCAATATCAATGAAAACTATCATTTACACCTCAGGTCATCATATGAGAGATGTGGAGAATATGGGTATCTCATTGTAACCTGCTCCTACATCACTATAGACACTTCTTATACTCTTGTTGTCAGTCATTTATTTCTGGACCTTTTCCTATCCAGCCATAGAAAAGTAAATAATAATAAAAAAAAAAAATCAAAGAAACAATGAAAATTAGATGAGAGGATTTTGAATAAGACACTTGCATGCTTGTTATTCAAATACTCTTTAGGGATTCAATTTGGAGAAATGAATAATCTAACTTGAAGAATTTCTCTAGACAAGAGAAAAAGAAGAGTAAAATGGGTCTTTGGTGGCATATGGAAGATGTATGTAATAGCTTCAACTCATATCAAAGACAAGAAAGCAATTAATAAATGATATATTATAGAAATAAGAATGGAAGTGTGCTCACCTTATATAAATGTCAGCTTTGCTTGATGGCATTGCCTATTAAGAATTAGAAATTGGAAATTTGAAATATTGTATTATAAATCCTGTAGAATAGCTCTATTTTTATATAAAAATTTCAACCAGCCAGTTTTATTCAGAAGTTGAACTTTTCTGTAGCTAATCTAAAGGAATCACTGATCTCAATGAATTGCTGAAGTGTTAGTACAGCTATTGTTAAAATGGGTAAAATGTCTTCAAACTACAGTACTTGCTGTTTGAGCCTAATTCTAGGCTCCTTTAGAAATGTTCTTTCTTCTCTCTAAGATGAAACTTGAATGGAGGTGGGTGGAGAAAGACTTGCCAGGAATTAAGATTCTGATTTTGCAAATTCCTTTAAGAATTGTGATTTGGTTCTTCAGTAAGATCAGCACAAACTAGGTAATTTCTTTAAAATAAAAGTTCTATGGCTGCAATTTGCATTCCATTAATCTGGTCTTTAAAAGTTTCCTTTCTCCCCTCTTTCCAAACTGTCACATCACACCATCATGTTAGAAAAATGTTATTTCTTACTAAGCATTACAGAACTTTAAAATTAGAAGAGAAATTGGAGCTACTCTAATCAAACGCCCTCGTTTTCCATATGTGAATCTGGGGACTAGATGTGGATTGCAAGAACAGCTCACAAAATGACAGTTCCAGGTCTAATCAGAGGTCATACGTACAAGTGACTTTGGAGGCATACAGGTAGCATTAATGAGCCCAGTGGGATGGACATGATACAATTGAGAGTAATGAGGCCAATGAAAAGTGTGTGTCCATACCTGTGGATTGACCAGTGTTAAATACATTGCAACACGTGTAAGAAATCTGTACCCAACTTTGCGACCTGTGATCATTGTATACTATATTTACTCTCTGAGGTCCTTGGCATTTACAGTGAAAAACAATCAGAAGATGTTGCAATTGCCAAATTCTTTACTCATATTTTCTTTTATGCCAAACCATTTTGGCTCACAGAAAATACAACTCTATATCTTAGATTAAAATAAGAAGCTTAAAAACAGTGAACAGAATTTTTTCTTCCATCTGGGAACTTATTTTTTCTAGTATTTTTTTTTCTTTTTAAATATATACTTTATTTGAAATTGAGTGAGCTCTATATTTTATTTGACAGCCAGAATAATTTTTCAAAATATTCCCAAATCTAAGGTGCTTCCCTTCTCTCCCCTAAGACTTACCTGCCTATCTTTTCAGATTGTCCATAATCTGGCTCTGTTTAGGAAAACACTTTTTATTGCTTCTCATTAACCAGTTTCCACTTCAATCTGATCAATCTCTTTACTGCTCCTTTCCTCACAGATTTATTAGCAGTGCTGTACTTCACGCCATTCCTCCAGCTTATGAACTAGATTTCCTGTCACCCCAAGCCTGCTTTCTCATGAAGATTCACCCCATGACCCAGCCCCTGTGAAACCTACTCTCAGAGCTACTGCATTCCCATGCTAGCTTCCTCAGAATTGTCTTCATACCCATCTATACCACAGTGGCTAGCACACCTATTGTGTGTTGTTTGAAGGATTGTCAAGGACTGAAAACATTCTTCTACTCTGAATATTTTCTACATTGCTTAGTCTATTTTTAGGCAGCTGATCAACGTTCAGTAGAGAAAACAAATCCATTTTTAAACTAATGCAATTTAGAGCTCAAAAAGACCCTGAAGAGAAACGTGTACAACCTCAATCTAGCAATGAAGCCCCATAGACTGGTGACTAGTGCAAGCTGACACTATTGAGTGCACCGTTGGTATTAGAATCTAATCTCCTGAGTCCTAGGCCAGCAATCATTTCACTATTTACCACATCACTGACAATACTCAGACATCATTAAGAGCAGAATAAATTGTAACGTGCCTCCAAGAGTTGACGTGCATCCTTGTCCAGAAGCAAGACATCCAGGCTAGGCATCCAGAATGTCAGCTCTTAGCTCATTCAAAACAGTACCACCTGATATAAAGCAACAGGCAGTGAGGAAAGCTGTCAAGTCCCAATTTGCAGCTTCTAGCAAAGATCACAGCAAAAAATAGATTCTAGATTCAACTTGTCTCTATTTCAACTCCTCAAGGGCTCACACCAGCTAACGGCTGGGATTCCACACAAGCCTGTTGACCAGCTTTATGCTTGCTTCTCCTACCGCCTGGTTACCCAATTAGTTCCTTGTTAAAGACACACCTGCAGTGTCTTTCCCCTCAGGCTCTGCTCCTCTCCATGTAGCTTTTAACCCCTTCTGTACACATTGTTTAAAACACTATTAAGGTGCCCCCTTGGCTGCCTGACAGAACTATTGGTGCTCTCTTGGTTGCCAAAGTAATTAGCTCACAGGAAAAACTCATCTAATATACGTAACTGCAAAATCAGGAATAGATCAAACTCCTCTGCCTGAGAAAGTTGCTGGGGAGCTAGGAATGCGAACGCTATTCTTCCAGGTAATCATGTAACACAGCCACACAGAGCATGTCAGAAGCAGGATATCCAGAGATTTCAGTCAAAGGTAAGACAGGAATATCTATTCTTATCAAAACCTTTTTGAGCCCCAGAAAAGAGAAAATCCCCTGGGAAGCCAAAAGGAGAATGACAAGTCAAGGAAAAACATCGTGAGGTTATGCTGAAGAGTTTTTCACAGCTGCTCATGGCTCCTTGGGCCCCCAAAGCTTGGAAAGGGCATTGCTTTCAGGAGGAACATGCAAGATTATGACCCGAGGAGGTGAAAAGAATTGAGAATAGGGATGATAGGAGCATCAGTCAGATAACAACACCATGTTTCTGCTCACAGGCGGAACCTTACTCTAAAAATTGGAAACTAATTAGCATTAACCTTTTTTTAAATCCTCCAGGGATGGGGGAGGGAAATGGTATTAGATAACCTGTCTAAGTGACACATTTTATGATTTGAAAATCCTCATCTGCAAAAAATGTATGACTTCATTCTTCATTATTAAGGAGAAAAAATAGAGATCTATGCTCTCAGGAACCAGTCCCTGAAGGACACCATGCTTGGTAAAGTAGAGGATAAACAAAAAAGAAGACCCTCAATGAGATGAACTGACACAGTGGCTGCAACAATGGGCTCAAACATAGCTGTGATTTGTCAGGATGGTGCCAGCAATGTTTCATTTTTTTTGTACATAGAATTGCAATGAGTCAGAACCAACCAATGTTACCTAACAACAAGATCTAAAAGGTAACACAATCTGGTTTAAGAAAATATTGTAGCCTATTGAAAGCCAAGAAATCATGAGAAGAAACCTAGTTGTTTTAAGTTAGAAAAATTTACAAACATAATTGCAGAGTCATGCAGCAATTATAAAATAATCAGAGAATGGAGAAGAGAAGTGCTAGAAAACAAGTTTAAAAGTCTCATTGTTTTCAAAAAAATATTTTGAAAAAGGTAGATTTTAAAAATTATAGCTCAAGGAACTAGATAGTAGATAAGAATTATCTTAGGTGAAAGGAAGGACAGCACTCACTACGGGGAAGTCAGCACAACTGAACTAAACCAAAGCTAAGAAGTTTCCTGAATACAATCAAACACTTTGAGAGATAGAGTAGCAGGGGTAGGGGTCTGACGACCATGGTTTCAGGGGACATCAAGGTCAATTGGCATAACAAAGCTTATTAAGAAAATGTTCTGCATCCTACTTTGGTGAGTGGCTCTGGGGTCTTAAAAGCTTTCAAGCGGCCATCTAAGATGCATCAATTGGTCCCAACCACCTGGAGTAAAGGAGAATGAAGAACACCAAAGACACA
>NW_004444014.1:7654983-7663898 GCF_000243295.1 Trichechus manatus latirostris | reverse complement strand
AACAGAGAGTCCCTGATGGAGCAGGAGAAAGGTGGGGTGCAGAACTCATATTCTAGTAAGAAGACCAGACTTAGTGGTCTGCCTGAGACTGAAGGTACTCCAGAAAGCATGGCCCCCGGATTCTCTATCAGCCCAGAACTAAAACAATTTCCGAGGCCAACTCTTCAGATAGGGATTGGACTGGACTGTGGGACATAAAGTGATACTCGTGAGGAGGGTGCCTTTTAGCTCAAGTAGATACAAGAGACTAAATGGGCAGCTTCTGTCCGAAGGTGAGATGGGAAGGCAGAGAGCGTTAGGAGCTGGTTGAATGGACATGAGGAATCCGGGGCGGAAAGGAGGAGTGTGCTGTCACAGTATGGTGAGAGCAATTAGGGTCACATAACTATGTATAAAATCTTGTACGGGAAAAAATAAAAATTATAGCTCAAGGGCTTGGCATTGATAACTGGTAAAGCTAGTTATTTAATTATTAAACAATTAATCTGCTCATATTCAGAAAAAGAAAATGTGCTAACTAAAAACAAGGGTAGTTTCACCCAAAAATAGTACAGGTTAAACTAACCTTCTTTTCCTGATTCTTTTACCAGACTCAAAATTGAAGAAGTTTCAATAACATTATTGCTAGATTCCAATAAAACTTCTTTTTCATGAAGTGCTTTTGAAAAAGCTGGGGAGAAATACGTTGAACATTTGAATAAAGTTAATGCTAGTTGAGTCTAGAATAAAGAATGACCGCCAATGCAGAGAGAGTAAGTCTTGGGGCTGTGTTGTTTCTTCCCACACATATGAGTCAAGGGACTGCTTTGTGCTAGACTTTGAGGAAGTAGCAGTAAGCAAGATTGGCTTGGAGTCACTGGCTAGTACAAATGGCTAATGTGCTCAGCTGCTAACTGAAAGGTTGGACTTTAGAATCAACCCAGAGATGCCTTGGAAGAAAAGCCTGGATATCTACTTCCAAAAAATCATTCATTGGAAGCCCTATGGAGCACAGTTCTACTCTGACACACATAGGGTTGCCATGAGTCAGTCAACTCAAGGACAACTGGTACTAGTAAGATTCGCTTAGACTCTCCTGCCTTTGTGGACAGTATATAAATTTGACATATTTCATTAAAAACTTGGTAGAGAAATAGAAGGTTATAATTAAATCTTTAGATTTTAGAAAGTCAGACAGATAACTAAATCATGGCATCAGAGATTTAGAATAGAAAAAGCTCATGGCAAACAAGAATGATGAATCAATGCTGAGAGCAAAAATAATTAACAGGGATAAATATAAATTTATAAATCTGTATAAACTTACATCAGAACATGTCTCTTGGAGTCTTTAAATTTTGGGTGACTCCACAATCACAGGAGGTTATAATGTGATGTATATGACAATTGTACATACGTAGCAAGATATGAGCATAGTCATAGAAACTGAAGTCGCTTGGTTAAAAATATTAAATATTGCTAATATATACCAAAAATATGTGTCCAAAGGGTTAATGGCATGGGCTTAACTAAAATCTGAGGGAGGCTGTAAAGAGGTGAAGTGGAATGGAATAGATGGAATCAAATAAGATGAAATGGACTTATACTGATAAAACTGGTTAAAAAAAAAAAAAAGCTCCATAACAATTTATCCTGTGAATCAAGCCAACCACAGACTTAGGGGGAATGGAAGGGAGGGTGGGGGGCTGTTTTAGAGAGTACAATTCAGCAACTTATATCATTTTTTTTTTTTTTTCAAATCCACATCTGTTCTGTAAGCAAAACCTGCAGTATAATTGTGAAAATCCCATTTGAATCCCCCTATCTCAAAGCTCAAGGCAGTACATTCCCTATAGTGAATTCCTTGTTGTTTGTTTATTCTGTTTTTAAATAACAATGCCAACAATAATCCTCCCCAGGGATCCACTGCCTCTAGCTCCTACCAAGGACAAATCCAAGGATTATTAGGGAGAACATTCAAACATATGTGGAGCTTGGTTCTCTTAGCCCTCAGGGAGACCCTCACATCAAAATCTGAAGTTAGAAGGAGAGTATTAACTCTTTCAAGCCCCAAGTCATTTGAACAGAGCTTGCCAGGCCTTAACTTCACATTCCCATGAACTTGATAGCAATGTCATAACACAAAAGCTTATAACAAATTCCCTTAAAGAAAATAAGATGACCTTCACAGTACTCAAGTCCTAAATCTTAACTACTCTGATTTTGTTGTTTAAGCACCTTATTCCCAATACATCCTCATCCTGTAATATGCACATCGTTTCATTTTCTAAACCATTCTTCTCAACACTTTTAAAAGTGTATTCTGAATTTTTTAACGTAAAAACCAAGATAATTAATTTTGATAGGTTATTTTAAATATTTCCTTTAAATTATAAAAAAAAAAGTAGATAAAAATATACGGAATAAAAAAAAATTGGGGCTAGTTTAATCAGATTTTCCTATTATGATAATAATTCACTTGTAATATCTAAACCAAAAACGCAAACCCATTGCCGTCAAATCAATTCGGACTCCTAGCGACCCTGTAGGGCAGAGTAGAACTGCCTCATAGGGTTTCCAAGGAGCGGCTGGTGGATTCTAACTGTGGACCTTTTGGTTAGCAGCCGTAGCTCTTAACCACTGCACCACTAGGGTGCCATTGTAATAGCTAGGAAATATTAGAAACTAGGAAAAAAAAATTACCATACATAATTTCTCTTGAGCGGAGATGCACACTATTAGGAGTACGATTTACTTGACTGTTATTTTTTTTTTGCTTTAACATTAAAAAATTTTAACTATTAAGAATCAATATGTGGTCAAGTGAACAACAAAAACAGCAAAGTCAAAAGTGTTTGAAATGGAAAAAAAAAAGTGAGACTTCTGTTTTAACCTGTCAGATCTGATGTTTTCATCCGTTTCCTTCTAAAACCACACCACAGTAAAGGTATAAACCTATGAGGACAGCAAAAACAAGAGCGGAAATGACTCCAGACGAGCGATGCCAACAAAATGTCAGCAAATGAAAACCAGATGGACACATAGTGATTGACTAGCAGAACAGGAAAAAACAAAACAAAACACTTCTGCTGAAGGAACATCCAAGAAAAAGCAAGCATATGTGGGCCTCACAAGCCGGGAAAGACTCACGGATTAAGGGTAACAAATCTGAAAGGCATGTGAGGGGACTCAGCAGATTCCTCCCATCACCCGATAGTCAGGAGACAGCCTTTACCACTCAGAAACAGGACACCAGAAGTCAGTCTCTGGAGAAACTAACCCAGAAATGCCCTGAAATTTGGAAACCAGCAAATCTGAGATTTAGTGCCGTGACATCCCTGGAATTATCCTAATGTATCATAAAACATGACATCTTTAGAATTATTCTGAGTATACATAAAAATAAGGAGTCCTGGGGGCCCAGTGGTTAAAGCACTCTGCTGCTAAACGAAAGGTAGGCAGTTAAGACTCACCAGCTGCTCTGAGGGACAAAGATGTGGCAGTCGGCTTCCACAAAGACTACAGCTTTGGAAATCCTATGGCCTTGGAAACCCTATGGGACAGTGTTACCCTGTCCTATGGGGATGCTCATACCCATAGGGTCGCTTTGAGTTGGAATCGACTTGATGGCACCGGGTTTGGTTTTTTGGTTATAGGGACTCTGTGAGTCAGAATCGACTCGATGGTACACCCAACAACAAATACATAAAAATGAAGATTAAAAGAAACTGCAAGCCTAATTGACCACAAACTTTAAATAATACTAGAAAAATAGTTTGTGTTGTCTTTAGGAAAAAAAAGAGACAAAAGTAGCATCAAGATTCATAATATGAGTTAAAAGTTAATATCTGTGGTTGAGCCATGTACAATAAAAGAGGTAAAACATGGCTTGGTTGAGATGCTAGGCTCACTTGTTATTGAATTTGAGCTCTATAGTGATAACATCCATAGATCAAGGCAAGAGAAATTGGAGAAACCATTTCTACTTAATAACGGTTGATCTCTGGTGGTTATAGAATAGTAATTCAAGAGAAAACGTTTATCTTAAGCCAAATGTGCAGAAGAAGAAACTATTTCTATTACATAGTTTCACAGATTTAGATTTAGAGAATTAGAAGGGATTTTAGGTATCATTTAGGTCAAAACTCTACCTAATTAAGAAGACCTTTCTAAAGTTTCCCTGCCAGCTTGCCATTCAGACTGTGCTTGGTAATTTTTAGTGTACACCATCTTACAAATCAATACCTGTCTTTTTATTGTATTAGGTTAGTACAGATGCGTAAGCTGGGTAGGGAAGTGGCATTGAGAGCTATGGTTAAGAAGACTGACCTGACAGCCTGGAGTAGAATCAGTAGGAGGAGAAAAGACTTACGTGGCTTATTTATATTCACGGAGTGTTAGAAGGTTACAGGCCCAAACTAAGGGAAATGGATGATTGAGTGTGCCATGTTGACACAGAAACCAAGTGCAGGGAGTGAGACAGGGAATACACCCAAGTTACCCTGAAGACTCTGCCTAGGGGTCTGGCAATGGGAGATTGTTTTTATCTCTTCTTGAGCATTTCTCCAAAATTGTCTATTGCAGGCTACTTGCTCTTTTCTAGATGTGTGCATGTGCTATGGAACATGTGAAACTCAACTAATTCTGGACGAAAATCAGGGAGGATATGCTATGCAAAATGGAGTAAACTTCAGAAATGCCACATTTGTAACAGAGAAGCACAGCACTTACTTTTATAGTATAATAATTTTGTTTTTCACATTCTAACACTCTAAAATTGATTATCTTTAGATTTAGAATTTGCCAATGCAGAGCTGTCATCAAGGGGAAAAATAATTCCTGTTCTTCTTTACTTGTGCTGCAGAAAAACTAGGCCCACTTCTTACATGGAAGGATGAAAGGAGAATAGGCAGAACTCTTTCTTTTGTACTTTCAGGATGTCAAAAAACTGGACGTCCCAGGTACTTCCATGAGCAAGTGGTTGATAGGGCACAATAAAATCAAGGCAAAGTACTAGGCTCAATGTTTTGGAGAGAAGCAATGATACCTTTCTTAACAGTGATTCAGGAAGACAGTTTATTGAAAGAAATTCAATTTGTTAGCTGGTATAGTAGCACATTATCAATGGTGAATTATCTGTACATTTACTTATTTGAGTCATGCATTTTATAATTTGTATCAATTGGAAATATCAGGAAATTATAGATTTGCACTCGAGAATAAACCCAGTAATAGAAGAGACATAAGGCTTGAACAATCTTATACCCTCACCTCCTTATACAAATACACAAGACTCTCTTGTTTTGACAGTGGATAGTGTCAATAAAGACATCAAGGAGGAAGTGTTATTTAATATGGACACTTAATTTAAATAAATGTGAGATTGATATTAGTGGAAAGGCACAGATATGGCCACCGCAGTAGTTTATGGCCAGTGTTTATTTTGATTGGGCAGTGTTGTAATTGGGTGGCAGCTTAGATTTGTACTTAAAGAAAAGGAAGCAGAAATAGCATATCTAATATATGATATAACCCCATGAACGCTTTGGCGTCAAGTTGATTCCCACTCATAATGACTTATAGGACAGAGTAGAACTACCCCATAGGGTTTCCAAGGAGCAGCTGGTGGATTTGAACCGCTGATCTTTTGGTTAGCAGCCCCATAGCATATCTAATACATGATATAACCGTATAACCAAACCCGTTTCCATCGAGTCGATTCTGACTCATAGTGACCCTATGAGGCAGAGTACAACAGCCCCATAGAGTTTCCAAGGCAATAATCTTTATGGAAGCACACTGTCACATCTTCCTCCTACTGAGGGACTGGTGGGTTCAAACTGCTGACCTTACAGTTAGTAGCTGAGCCCTTACCCACTGCACCACCAGGGCTCCTTAATATATTATATAGAGAAGCAGAATCAAGGGCTGTATATGAAGAGCTATATCTATCAAACGGTCATATTTATGCAACTGTAATATTTTAATATAACTAATATCTATCAAACTAGCTAATTATGGAGTGCCTACAATGTATAATTTATGTCATCTCTAATTTCCACGACAGTGCCTATTACTCCCATTGCCAGATGAGGAACGAATTGTAGTGACTGACAGTGTGATTGCTCAGGGACCTCCAGGTAGGAAGGGAGTGTAGCAGAATTCATTCTCACATCTGCCAGGCTCAAAAACTTAGAATTTTTCTCAATACCATACTACCCATATAGACCTGCTAAGTAGAGCAAATGGTTTGGACAAAAATATTAAGAGAGAGATATGCAAATAATGCTCTGTTCATAGGTACTGTGCTTACATGAGATACAGCTAGAGCTTCGTATTGTAGAAAACCACAGACAAAGAACAGGAAACACCTAGAAAGTACCATTTGAGTGAACCACGGCAGGCCTCTTGCCACTAGTGTCTTTCTTTCCCATCACTGTAGGCTTTAATAACAGTCCTGTGGCCTTTAGGTCTGGCATTTCCTGCCCCAAATCTATATTTTAAAAGCAAATTTTCTCTAAGAGAGATTAATACCCAAAGTAAATATATCTTAATAGGAATGGATTTGTCAAATCAATTTTCCCCTAGACCAGCATGACTTCAGGTAGCATGAAGGCACTGAAATTCCTGGGTGCAGGTGCTTACTTGAATGGAAAACTGAGGGGGGCACAAAAGAAGAAGGGGTAGGATATAGTTATTCTCTTCTTCAAAGCTGTATCTGTGATCCACTCTGGTATTATTTAACCAAACTAATCCCCGTATTACAACTTTCAGACGCCAGCCCTCAAGTAGATTGTAATCATTTTAAGAACAGGGAGTATGTCATACTTCTTTCATACTTCCTAATATCATGGGCAATGCCTATATTTAAAGATACTTCAAAATATTTGTTGAATTGTATTGAAATGAATCTGGCAGGAATTGAGAAAGACACATTCGTAGTTCTCCATCCATTGTTGAGCCCTCTTTTCACTCCCAGAGACGCCAGCTTTACACCCAGCCAGTGACCTCTCACTGCAAATGCTTTTGCCACTGATTTAGTGATTGTGTCACTGTACCAGAATAGAAAGAACTTTTTTACTCACACATTCAGTACAATAGGCTCTTCTATTCTGAAGTGGAATAAGTTTCCAAGTATGATTGCTTTTGAAGAGCAAAGTTTCTCTAAGAAGAAGCTGGGAAGAGTTTGCTCCTGTGTTGACTGCATTTTTTAATCAGCATTGTTTGCCCCTCCAGTGCATCTGCCCATTTCCAAAGCCAGGCTCATGATTTTGATGTACCATCATGGCTAAATACAGTATATCATTTCTGCAGGCTCTTCACATTGTGTTATTGTTAATGATGCTTTTTATTTACCAGAACCACAGGCAATATGATATTACTCTCATTCAGTGAGCCCGGCAGGAGACTTTTTAAAAGTGTAATGCATTTGTTCTAATGTCTCTGATCAGGTGGATCCGGCCTGGAAAAACTCCAAGTTGGATAATTACATTTTCACTACCTATAATTTCCACCACCCCTTTGAGAGCTTGTAGCATTCTTCTCCTTTCATACTCAACACATGTGTGGTGTTTGCTGAACACTATTTTAAAAAGAAAAGAAAATCATTCAGGCTTAACCTCTGGATAGAGAGGAAAAAAAAACAGAAAAATGGGGTGGTCAGAATGAGCCCTTCTAAAATTGTGACATCATTAAAGTTTGTCATTCTTTTTCCACATTCCTTCATGATTTGTGTTCTCTTTTACTCCTTTTCCATGACTCATATTCCCTTCCTTTTAGATAAACAGCATTTTCATGCTATTCTGATTTCCCCAGACATGAGAGGAAGTCATCTAATAAAATCGTTATTACTAAGGCATACATGTTATATGTGATAACCTGTTCTGAGGAATTTGAACTCTAAAAAATACAGCTAGTTCAATAGGCAAAGCGTAAGACAAAGCATAAGGGATAGATTCCAAAGGTAGAACTTTAGGATCCATGCACTGTGGGAAGGAGCCCTGGTGGCGCAGTGGTTAAGAGTTACTGCTGCTAACCAAAAGGTTGTCAGTTCGAATTCAGCAGCTGCTCCTTGGAAACCCTATGGGGCAGTTCTACTCTGTCCAATAGGGTCACTATGAGTTGGAATCGACTCTGTCGTAACGGGTCTTGTTTTTTGATGCTTTGGGAAACAAGATATGCTTGAGTGGTGGATACAGTCCTTCATACTTTAAATTCCATCTCATGCCTATACACGAGAACCACACTGCTTTTTCAGATGAAAAGAAAGGCTAGATTCTACATTTATTGTCTCTAATAGGTTACATTAGCATACAAAGCTCCTTTCATATAAGATATGGCAGGGTCAAGGGGAATTTTTTAATAAAAGAGGTCTGTTATGGATTGAATTGTATCCCCCAAAAGTATGTGTTATAAACCCTAACCACTATGTCTGTGGTTATAATTCCTTTTGTGAATGGATTGTCTTTCTTATATTAATGAGATAGGATTAGTGTAGGGTGTATTTTGAGTCAATCTCTTTTGAGATAAAAACGAGATTAAACAAGCAAACTAAGACGCAGACATGGGGGAAGAGAGACGCCAAGACACATGAAGATAGCCCAGGAGCCGAAGCTCAAAGAGACAAGGACATTCCTCCAAAGCTGACAGAGAAAGAAAGCCCTTCCCTAAAATCAGCACCCTGAATTCAGACTTCTAGCCTCCTAAACTGTGAGAAACAAAATTTCTGCTTGTTAAAGCCACCCACTTGTGGCATTTCTGTTATAATGGCACTAGATAACTAAGACAGAATTTGGTACTGAGAAGTGGAAGTGCTGCTTTAACAAATACCTAAAATGTGGAAGAGGTTTTGGAATCAGATAATAGGTAGAGGCTGGAAGAATTTTCTTTTTTTGAAGTATATCTTTCCATTTATTTATTTATTTATTTTCTTAAAT
>NW_004444014.1:7612879-7652318 GCF_000243295.1 Trichechus manatus latirostris | reverse complement strand
TTTCTGTCAGCAGTTCCTCAATGATCCTCTCTGTGTTTTCTGTTTTCTCCCCTTGTTCTGGAATTCCAATCACTCACAAATTTTTGCTTTCGATTGTTTCCTACCTAAGTCTCAGAGTCTCTTCATTTTTCTTTGTTCTTTTTTCTGAGTTTTCCTCAAATGGAGTTGTATCGAAGTGTTTGTCTTCAATTCTACTGATCCTGTCTTCCACAGTTTCAAATCTGCTTCTCAGCCCTTCTGTGACATCATCCATTTCTGAAATCTTGGTGTTTATCTTTTGGATTTCTAGTTGTTGTCTTTGTATAATTTCTAGTCGTGAATTTATTTTGGCATTTTGTTCCTGCATTATTTTCCTGAATTCTTCCAAATTTGTCTGTATTTCCTTGAATTTGTCTATTTTTTCCTCATGTTTGTCAGCTTTTTGCCTTAGTTATTGGAAAATTCTGAGTATTATGGATTTGAATTCCCTATCAGGTAGTTCTAGTGCATTTTCTTCCACAGGAGAGTCATCTGGTGTTTTATTTTGGACGCCTACTGGAACCATCCTGTCCTGCTGTTGTAAATGTATTGATATTGTCTTCTGTCTTTGGGGCATTCAGTAGTTATTTTTCTCATTTATTGATTGTAGATTTGTTTGTTTTGTCCCTTTTTTAAAAAAAAATTTGACTATGCCTGTGTAGGCGGACTGTGTGTTCTTTGTTGTTTGCTCGTCTGTGGGCACAATACTTTTCACCTCCTTCTCCAACTGGCAGGGTCAGTCACTCAGATATGGTACAGCAGGGCAGGTCTAGCTGAAGAGGAGTTACTGGGATGGGTTGTTTGTGGCACTTACTACAACCACCAGAGCGGTCGGTAATCAGTGCACGGCAGGTTCCAGTAGGCCGTGCCTGTGCTGCTTGGTGGTGTGCTGTCAAGCTCATGGTGCAGGTAGGCAGGATGCAGCGGGGAGATGGTTATGTGTGTAGCTAAGATGGATATGGGAGAGAGGAGAGAGGAACAGGAGCCAAAAGCATACACACAAACAAAAAAGAATGCTAGGGTAGCTTGCTGTTGGAGTGGAGAGATGAGAGACTATGAAATGGAGAAAAACAGAAAGTGGAAGAGGAAGAAAAGAAAAGAATGAATAAATAAAAATCAGAAAGGTTAAAGAACAGCAAAGTTCCCAGGGATCCCACCAGTGCAGCTATGAGGTCTGAGGAAGTCGCTCTCAGGTGTTGCAGTGCAGCCTGGCTAGAAGGCATAGAGGTATACAGCGCCAGGTATTCAGGGAACAGAAAGAGAAAGAAGATACAGAGAGATGAAAAACTGAGCAATTTAGAAAGACAAAAAGGGAAAAAGAGTGAAAAGAAAACAAAACAAATTAAAAAAAAAATGAACAAGAAAGGCCCCCCCAAAAACAGAAAAAAACAAAAAAACAAAACAAAAAAAGAAATGCCCTCAGGAATCCCTCTGCTCGTCTGTGGAAGCCAAGGCAGAGTCTCCTTGCCACACAACTCCACCTGGCCAGAAAGGGCTCCCAACTCAAGAAACGGAAAAGAAAACAAGCAAACAATTCAAAACGAACAAAGGAACAAAAGCCCTGGGATCCCACCAGCGTGGTAGCCCAGACCGGGAAGCAGGTCCACACTTGAACAGAGCTCCGCAGCCCCTCAGAAAGAAGCAAAGATGGTGCACGGAGCCAGGTACTCGAGCAAAAGGAGGGGGAGGTGGCAAGAGGCAAGTAAGAAATCAAAAGAAGCTGAAAAATAAAGCAACACTAGCAGCCAACAAATGGCACTCAGAGAGCCAGCTAGTGCGGGCTGGTGTTTCTGGACAAGAGACTGTGTCCTTGGGAAGCAGAGGGGGCCGAGTGTGGGTGAAGAAGCGTAGAGAGTGGGAAAGCGTAGATCACAAATTACTGGAGCTCTGCAGCCCCTCAGGAAGAAGCAAAGATGGCGCACGGAGCGAGGTACTCGAGTGAAAGGTGGGGAAGGTGGCAAGAGGTAAAGAAGAAATCAAAAGAAGTGGAAAAAAGCAACACCAGCAGCCAACAAAAGGCACTCAGAGAGCCACCCTTTTGGGTGTGTGGAATCCAAGCAGCTGTTGTTTCTCATTCAAGAGATTGTGGCCACGGGAAGCAGAGGAGGCCGAGTCAGGGTGAAGAAGTGTGGAGGGTGGGAAAGCATATATTGCAAATTACCGGTTGTTTTGTCTCCCACTGGATGCTCCATGAGGCTGGTTTCTCGTACCCCCTGTTTTCTGGTCTCCGATAGGAGTCCAAGACGGTGGATCCGCACTGCGTTAGCTGGTAGGGGACCTCTGCATGAATCTCTCTTTGCTCTCCGTTCTCTGTCAGTTTTCTGACTCCATTTGGTGCTTGGCTGAGTTCTTTATCTCTTCGTTTGATGTTTTAGGGTTTCAGGATTGTTGTATTCTCTGTTTGGCTTAGTTTTTTGGATCTTTGCTGTGGAGGGACGATGTGGTGCTTCTGCCTAGAGCACCATTTTTCCAGAACTCCTAGGCTGGAAGAGTTTTAAGATGCCTATAGTAAAAAGAGGATCCCTGGTGGTGCAGTGGTTAGGCACTAGGCTGCTAACTGAAAGGTCAGTAGTTCGACTCTACCAGGCACCCTGTGGCAGAAAGATGTGGCAGTCTGCTGCCATAAAGATTTTATCTGTGAAAACTCTATGGGGCAGTTCTATTCTGTCCTATAGGATCACTATGAGTCATAAACAATGGCAACAGGTTTAATAGTAAAAGCTTAGATTGCTTTGAAGAGACTGTTGGTAGAATTATGGATATCAAAGACAATTCTGGTGAGGGCTCAGAACGAAGTGAGGAGGTCTATAGAGAAAGTCTCTATCGTCTTAGAAAATACAGGTGGCACTAGCAACAGAATGTTGCTAGAAATGTGGACTTTTAAAGTGCTTTTGGTGAAATTTTAAAAGAAAATGATGAACATAACAATGAAAAAAGGGCAATTCCTTTTATGCAGTGGCAAAGAACTTGTCTGAATTATGCTTAAATGTTTGGTAGGTAGACTTGTAAGTGATGAACTTGGATATCTGTCTGAGGAGATTTCTAAGCAAGATCTTAAAGGGGCCACATAATTTCTCCTTGCCACTTATAGTAATATGCAAGAGGAAAGAGATGGACTTAAAAATGAACTGTGCAAAATAAAAACAAAACCTAAAGATTTGGAGAATTCTGTTGTACAAACTAAGGACATGTGTCCTAGAATGTTCACCAAGGATGTGGCTACACATTCTTTTGTTAAAGAGATTAAGCCTGTGACTGATGTATCTAAGAAACTACCATAGCAGAAAACCCATCAGTTTAGACTGAAGGGGACAGAGAAGGAACAAAAAGAGAAAACATGGTCTGCCTCTTGTAATTCTGCAAGTAGGAAACATGTCAAAGGAGCTACATCTTTTGTCCTCCAAGAAAAGAAAAGAACCATCCCTGGAGAAGCATGGAGACCAGCACAACTATTGGAAGGAACATGGAAAGCAGAGCTGAACTTGGTTTCAAAGGGTGGGACCCTGGACTCTGGGGTCTCAAAGGGGTGGGGCCAAGGCCTCTGGGTTGTCTCAGGGTAGAGCCACGGTCTCCTAGGTTTCAAAGAGTCAGATCTTCACCGACTTGGTTCCTGAGTATGTGGTTGCCATTCAGTTTGGCCAAGAAGATGGGGCCACTGCCAGCCCCAAAGGACAAGAGAACAAGGCCTGATGGGGCAGAGGGATGGGATAGCCACTCAGATGGACTAGGAGAATGGGGCAGCCCAAAGCTGAGGGAGCAGAGTTGCCATCCCAGTGGGCCTGGAGGTGGAGCTGAAACTCAGGGCTGAGCGACCTCGACCCAGAATCTGGAGAGTGTGGCCAACATCCAGAGTCTGACTGCAGGGCCATTGCCTAGATGATCTTAGAGGATTATTTTCAAGCCTTGAAAGCTAATGTCATTTGTTTTGCTGGATTTGGGACTTGCTTGGTGCCCCTTATCACTTCTTTCCCTCCAATTTCTCCCATTTGTAATGGAAATGTCTATTTTGTGCGTGTTCCACCATTTTACTTTGGAAACAGTTAACTTGAAGTGTAGATTTCATAGGTTCAGAGATGAAGAGGAATTTTGCCCCAGGATGGAATACACCTAAAGTCTCACCCATATTTGATTTAGATGATTCAGAAGATGAGATTTTGGACTTGGAGCTGATTAAAGATTTTTTGGATGACATAATGGGGTGAATGTGTTTTGCATGTGGCAAGGACATGAATTTTGGGAGGCCAAAGGGTAGAATGTTATGGATGGAATTGTGTCCCCCAAAAATATGCATTCTAAATCCTAACCTCTATGCCTATGGTTATAATCACATTTGAGAAAGAGTTGTCTTTGTAATGTTAATGAAGCAGGATTAGTGTAGAGTGTAACTTGAGTCAGTCTTTTTTAAGATATAAAAGAGATTAAACAAGCAAGCGAGAGCAGCAGAGACACGGGAGGAAAGATGCTAAGCCACATGAAGACAGCCCAGGAGCAGAAGCTCAAAGAGACAAGAACTTTCCTCCAGAGCCGACAGAGAGAAAGCCTTCTTCCCCTAGAGCTGCCACCCTGAATTCAGACTTCTAGCCTCCTAAACTCTGAGAAACTACATTTCTGTTTGTTAAAGCAATCCACTTGTGGTATTTCTGTTACAGCAGCTCTGGATTAATAAGACAAGGCCCTGGGACCAACCATCTGTTTCATTTATTTATTTTTAAGAGCAAGAACACCGGAAGTCAGGTTATTAAGGTGAATGAGTAAGCTGAGTGGTAAACCTTGCTCCCCAAAAGGTATTACCTTTAAATCCATAAAATAAGATGGATTTTCAGTTCTGACTGGTGAAATCAGAATGGTAGCTATAGTTGGGTATAGATCCTTGTATTGTAAGGGCAGTGTGGTTTCATGGTAGAATCTTCACCTTCCATGCAGGAGTCCATGATCTGATTTCCAGCCAGTGCAGCTCATGAGCAACCACCACCCATCTGTCAGTGGAGGCTTGCATGCTGCTGTGATGGTGAACAGGCTTCCGTGGTACTTCCAGACTAAGACAGACTAGGAAGAAAGTTCTGGTGATCTACTTCCAAAAACCAATGAAAACACTATATATCACAAAGGTCAATCCTTTTGCGCATGGGATCGCCATGAGTTAGGGACAACTCTAAGCAGCCAACAATAACAGAAACAACATGGTGATCACATGAAGGGATTACTTTTAAAGGGAAAACTCTTCCTTTAGTGTGTAATGCCTGTTCCATTGGTGTTTCACACTGTTGGTACTCTCACTTCCTTCGTCTGCCTCCCTTCCGTTTGAAGACCTGCTCACAGCATTCCCACATAGCCCACTTCAGTCTATGAAAATATCTCATTCAAAGCTCTACCTCAGAGTCATATGCAATTTTCCTTCTGAGCAACTTCTCAGCTGACAATGAGAGCTGACATCACTGTAATGGAGGAGCCCAGAATGCATTTATGGAACATTAATTCAGTCTATAATATTACAGCTATCAAAGTTGACTAATGTAGATTTTATTTCATACAGTTTCTTTTTTCTCTACATTTTCAACCATAATTTTGTTGATTCTATGCAAGCTTACAGGATAATTTGCTATATATCCCCCTGGATCATTTTTCTTTGCTTTCCTGATGTTATAGACAGATGCATGCCACTTTTACCTAGAAATTACTTGAGGCATGGCTGAGGAGAGTGGTGAATTCCTCTGCTGTGCTGGGTTCAGGGCAGCGCCAAGATGACTCTGAAGGGAGTTGGTCACACACAAATCCAAATCTAAGGGTGAGAGAAGGAAACACCATAACTTTTTAAGAGTGTAAAGGGGTCATGAAAGCAAACAAATGTGAGAGCAGTGAGGGTAGGCCATCTTATCACTTCAGAGACATCAACAATCACTGTGAAGGTCTAAAAGGGGAAATCATTTTCAAAGAAGATGGTAATTTAAATTTTTTAAGTGTTACATTTTAGATGCTGGCAGGATATAAAAGTTGAAACATTCAAAATGAGTGTAGATATTTGGGAGTGACGCTATACAAAAGTAAGAAGAAAAGATGGTATTATGAGACTCTATTTCATTTTTTTAAATTCTTAAATGTAATCAATGGGCTCATGTTTAACTTTTGGGCCTATGTTCAAAGTCACCAATTCTTTTGCTCACCTGATTTGTCACTTCTTGTTCATGAGTTCCCCTGGTTTCTTGCCTCATTTTGACACTGAATTTGGCTCATATACAGTTGTGCAGCTTGAACTGTCATTATAGTTACGGATTAGGTAAAGTAGGAGCTTTCAGCACCATCAGCCCCAGCTTCAGGTATTTATCCATCCGTTTTACTACCACAAACCCAGTCAATCGACGACACATTTGAAATACTTGCTCTGCAGTGTCTTCGTGTTTCATGACTCTGTTTGAGGAGGGAGTTTGTCTATATTTGTTGGTACTGTGTTTTCTAATTTCACTATTTGACTAAATGTCAGTATTTTGTGAAGCACATTCACCAGCTTCTGTACTCTGGCCACTGCTTCTCTTTCAGAAATCTTATCCAAACTTACAGAGTCTGCACAGCTTACTAGAACAAGGGCTGGTAAACTTTTTCTATAGAAGGTCAGATAATAAATGTTTTAGGCCTGTGGGCTACTTAGGGTCTCTGTCACCTATTCTTTGTTTTGCTTAATTTTACAACCTTTTAAAAATGTCGTAAACATTCTTTGTTCACAGATTGTACAAAAAATCTTGCTTACCCTATTCTAGAGACTAAAGTGAGGAATGAGAATGTATTCTCATTCTGAAAGAGATCAAGAAGACTGAAGATAAACTATGAACCATTGCTGCTAAAAATAAAAGGGAAAACAGTGTTGATCCCGGAGTAGGTAGTTTTATTAAAACACTGCTTTTTGGAGCATATGCAATCACTTTCTAACTTTTCTGTTTTTAAGTGTGACTTTTATCTTGCATTTCAAGTAGAGTCAATATATACAACTGGCCTTTTACAAAGAATTTAAATAGTCCCAAGAGTCTGTTATTTTCTTTCAAATCAAGAAGAGAGTGTTTATAGTTCCTTCTTAGGGAATAAACTCATTTTGAGTTGACTTGGAACTATTCCTGACTTCGTGAATAGACAGTATTTGAGTAAGGCTGTGCACTTTCAAAGTGCCTTCCACGCTCATGGCATCCCACTTTTATCAGTTACTATTTTGGATCCTGAAGAATTTTGTTTTTTCTTTCCAAATTCATATTTAAGGAAGGATGTTAACACCATAACCTATGCTATCTATCACTTGGCTTAGTCATATTGGTTGGCAAATCTTTTAGAGAAAGCCTTTGCGAAAGAAACAAGCTAGCAATGTGGAGAAGAGGGAGATAGGGATGTCGGAAGACAGAGTGGGAAACAGAGCAACAAAAAAAGGTGCATTTACAGTTTTGCTTGATTGGAGTTCCTGCAAGCACCTCCATTTCTTAGTAACAGGATGATTAACTACCAAATATCATAAATATATACTGATATTGAGAGGGCTAGCCCAGGAGGGACCAGGATGTTCAAGAGATACTTCCTTGCCCCTACAGCTGTTGAAATAGCTAGGCCAAAGGTAATATACAGTCAGTCCACTTCCTGGGAAAACTGTAATGTCCTCCTTCAAATTCAGAATAAAATAATAATAATGGACTTCTAAAAGCAATTTTCCTTCCCAGTTTACTGAAATACGAGCCTAAAAACACACACAATCGCACCTAGACAGACCAATTCCATTGGCTTGATAAAATATTTCCAATCAGAAAAACCATGAATTAATATTACTAGACCTCAAAAGGCATGCAGAAATTATGGGGGTCATCTGTGACTCAAGGAGGATTCTGATTCTTGCAACATGGAGTAGTTAATCTGAAGAGATTTCACATGAGGTTTCGATACTATATATTCAGTATCTCTTTCAGGACTCTGAGGTATTTGTTATCATTTTAAAAAAATCATGAAGGGCTTCAGGCTCTATTTCAGTACTTTGGTATACCTCTTGTGCCTATCACAAAACTTGTTCATTGTTGAGATTCAGTAGAAACATTTGACCAGTTGATTAAAGTTTATTCCAAAGCTACCCTTGAACCTCATAAATCTCTCCCATCTCAAATTTGTCACTCTGAATACATGAGAAAGGGAAAGGACATTGTACCCCTCTGTGTCCTGTCTTAGTGACTCATTGTCCTTGTATCAAGTTACAAAGATTTATTTCTTTTAATCAGCCCAGATCAAGCAGTCCCTCTAACCACTTAACCTTTCAGGTTGTTTTCCCCCTTATTTCTGAAAATTTGTCCTCAACTGCCTGCTATCAGGGTGTCCAGAAAGAGTCAATGCAATACAACAAAACAGTCTAGTAAACAGACAAAACACATGGGAGTTTAATTAGTAGAAAGATGAGGGATACTGTCTACTTTCCCTCTCTTGCACCGCACACACACACACACACACACACACACACACACACACACACACGGACACACACATGATTTCCCTCATCATCTATCTTGAAATTTTAAACAGTAGGTAGAAATTCATGTATTTTGAGTGCTTACACTTCAGGCTGTAGCCATCTAAGAAATGCTTTGCCAAACAAGAGGTAACTGAAGGCAGAGTTCCTGGAGGAATTTGACACAGAGTAGGAAAGAATGCAAAAATCGCTGTGTGATGCCCATGGGTAACATACCCTCTGCTGTCAGCTAAAAGGTTGGAGGTTCAACTCAACTCAGAGATGCCTCAAAAGAAAGGCCTGGAGATCTACTTCCCAAGATATCAGCCACTGAAAACCCTAAGGAGCCCAGGAACTTGGAAATGTGGAAGATCTTTTCCTTAAAAAAGCAGTGGGAGGGCACCAGTAACAGGTTTTATGACTTAACAACTATTCTGAGGAAAGAGAACAGTAAGTTTTTTTTCAAAGATGCAATAAAAGGGAAGCTGTCTGGATGTGCAGCTTATGACATCAGTTTGTTCTATAATATAAAACCAACTTCATATTCAGTTGGCTGTGTTGCAGGCCTCAATTTAACCAATGTTCCAAACATCCAAACTCCTGTCCATGTTGACCACTCATCACTCTGAGATACCCTTGTCTAGCTTTGATATTTCTTTTTGTTTTAAGATCAGGTGTTTTCACTGGGAGTTCTAAAGCCTTAGGGAATATAAGAGTGACAAACTGGGGGATATTCTTAAAAACAGCAAAACTTCAAGAAGATGCTCATCAAATAGTTGTGAGGCTTGAAAACATTCAAAAGTCATCATCTCCTGTGATGTGTAGAATAATTAAATGCAAAACCAGCATGACATCAGTGGTAGCTAATTTTCAGCCGTAAAACGCCATTTTCTCACATTAACATGGGAGTTGTTGGAGATTTTTGTCTCCATTTCACCGGACAGAGTACAAAACATTGTGACATGCTTAATATTTCTTCCGCCAAGATGTCCACTCTGATTCCTCACCCTTTACAGAGTTGTTGATTTCATCCTACATTTAGCTGCCAAAAAAACAATTGCGCGTGCAGCACCAGTAACAAAGTGAAAATGAATTATGCATCAGTAGGAACTGCATTTGAGTCAAAAAACTTAGACTTCAGCATCTTCAAATTACAATATGATTTAAGAAGGAATATATTTAAGGAGATAGCAATGGACTGAGGTGAAGGGGTCAGCGCCGGCCTCGTTTAATATAATTTAGCTTTCTTTTAAAGAGCTACTAAGCACACTGAATCTCTTTAATGGCAATGTCAAAAGTATGGAGACTGGAGAAAAGCCATGAATAATAGTGACAGATTGTCATGCATGGTAATGTTATAGGACCCACTGCAAACCGAAGCGTTCACCAGAGCAGAGAGAGCAAACAAGGAGCAGCCTGCTATGAAAGCGAGTGACATGGCTCCCTTCCCCGGGCCATGATGATGGCTGAACTCCACTTCTTTTGAGATCTACCTGGCTTTGTCAAAAAGGTCATTAAGCCAGTATGTCCCTGAGAATTCTACACTTTTTTTTTTTTTTTTTTGACACTTGGAACATATAATTGTTTTTTTAAATTGTCCACCTTTAATTTTATTGATGGTAAAATTGATTCAGTAAAATATTCCCACACATTGCATGAGCAACCACTCTGTGACTTGTTATTTGTAGTTGCTAGTTGTTAAAGAGTCTATTCCAACTCATGGCAACCCCACGTGTGCAGAGTAGAACTGCTCCACAAGGTTTTCAAGGCTGTGACTTTTCAGAAGCCGATCACCAGACCTGTCTTCTAAGGTATCTCTGGGTGGGTTCCAACTGCCAACCTTTCAGCTGGTAGTCAAGTGCTTAACCATTTGTGCCATCTAAGGACTCCTATTCTGTGACTAAACCAAAAACCAAACTTGTTACTGTTGAGTCGATTCCAACTCATAGTTACCCTGTAGGGCAGAGTAGAACTGCCCCACAGAGTTTCCTAGGCTGTAATCTTTACAGAAGCAGATTTCCAGGTGTTTTCTCCCATGGTATGGCTGATGGATTCCAACAGCCAACCTTTCAGTTAGCAGCTGAGCGCTTAACCTTTGTGCCACCAGATAAAAAGTGCCCTGAAAGACACAAAACAGCAATTTACTCCTCCTTCAGGAAATTGGTCATCAAGTTGACATATTTGAGCTAATTGAAGAAATATATGGTACATGTAAGTGTTAAAGAATTTGTTGTAAATGAGAAGTGTTTATTAATACAAAGAAGAAAGGAAAAGGTCGTGGTAAAATAGGAGAAATTAGACTAAGATTAGGGAGCCAAGGTCCACCCATTGACTCACCAAAGGAAGTGACTCAAGAAAACATGAGACCTTTGAGATCATGGTTGGGGCTTATTCACATAGTGTCTTTCAGCTCCCACACTAGTCATTCAGAAGACAGGATGCTCTACAGGCCATTGGGCAACTCTTGGTTAAAGAATTAACTCCCCAATTGTTTCCTGAACATACGCAGCTTTTGAGTGCCAACGAAGGCAGCCAGTGACATAATTAGGAAGTAGCTGAGTTTGTTTCTGGCATAACTTAAATTCTCTTGTGACTTTTCTGCCAATACTTCCTTTCCCAGGTGCCAGAACTTCTTCCCAATCACAATTTTTCAAGCACGGGCACTGCAATAGTATTTTGGGTGTGATGGTGTGTATTCTACGATGTGGAGCATGACTAGAGGGCTGGAAGAGAGGTATTTCCTTATCTCATCATCCTCAAATTACAGCTTCTGTCCTACTATCTGAGCAGTTGCTGAGTCCACAACTATAAAAGAAGACATAAGGGAAACAAAAGCAATAGCATTTGATTTGCTTTTTCCTCCAGGTGCTGATATTTCCTTATCATTGTGCCTTATTAAGCTCTCCAAATCATCGATCATCACTTTAACCGTCCTGCTAAAAATCCCCCACAGATTTTATTGCCTATGGATTAAAGTCCAACCTTTTTAGCTTGCCGTTAAAGACACCCTGTAATAATCAAGTACCTTTTTCTTTACTTGTTTGTTAACCTTTGGTATGAATTCAATATTATATTAAAATTTCAGACTCCAAATGTTTATTCTTACTTTTTTTTTTTTCACTCTGGTTTGTACTTTCCTCAGGCTCTACAATTTTACCCATTCCTCAAGTATCAGAACCACTCAAAAACTACCTCTTCTTTTAAAGCAAGGATCAGCAGACTATGGCCCGTAGACCAAATCTAGCTTTATACCATTTTTTTTTTTAAATAAAGTTTTATTGTAACACAGCCATGCCAATTTGTTTTTACACTGCCTATTGCTGATTTCACCTGCAATGGCAGAGTTGAGTAGTTGCAACAGAAACCTTATAGTCAGCAAAGCCTAAAATATTTATTGCTTGGCCCTTTATAGAAAACATTTGTTGACTCTTGTTTTATACTCACAAAATGCTGGGATTTAGTATTCACTAAAAGTATTTTGTTAAAGGAATCAATGGAATAATCTTTCTCATCAAACCTATACCAGGCTGATCTGTCCTTTACCTATTGATATACCTATTTGATATACTACTTTATAATGCAACCTATAGACCTTCTTACTGTAGGGTACTATTTTGTATTCAGTGGTTTCATATGACTGTGAAACAAATGTTATTTTTCACTTGAGAAATTCTAGCAGACAAAAGAATGTGCCATTTTTTCCTGAAGAGTTTACCAGTGTTTTAGGTATTATTTCCATTCATGCATTAGGTATCATGAATGGAAAAGCACTGAAGTGAACTTAACTAAACTGAAGTAAGACAGATAGGTGACTCCCTGATGAAGGGCGGGGAGAGAGTGATGACTGCCCAAGGATGCACTGAAGAGACCACAGTGGCCAAGCTGCTGATGCCTCAAGTTCAGTCAGAGTCATTGTTTATTGGTTGTTCGTGGGCAAAACTCCTGCTACCCTCTGTCCACTGTTCGCCATCGCAACAAACCACATCAAATGAGAAGAAGCTCTCCCCATGTGCCATGTTTCTCACTGATGAAGAATAATTCACTTCTTTCATGGTCACTGCTACCCTGGGTGAAGCAAAATTCCACTTCCACCTGTCATATGGCCATTCTGCTACAGTTACTCAGTCGTTTTGACACTGGAGGTATTGGAATTCTCATTCCCTCCCATTTCTGCACCATTTCCCTCCCCTCTTCTTCTATCAGGTATATTGGCTCTCTAATTGGCCCAGTCTTTCCTGGTTTAATGCCAAGCAATAAAGGCAGCACCATATGAAAAAAAAAAAAAAAAAAAAAAACAGAACTGGGGATCAAGTGAGCAGATTTCTATCCCTGGCTCTTATACATTTATTTGAACAAATTTGAGGCTTTGTTTCTTCAACTTTTAAATGAATTGATTAGTTAAATTACTGGTTTTGGAAGTACGTATATCTTATACTTTTATTAATGGGATTTTTTTTTTTCCCAAAAGTTTCTGTTAAAGACCACCAAATATTGAGCAGACAAAGCAGAGTTTTGCTAGTTGGGGCAGGGACGAGGAGCCTGCAGTGTTCAGCTTCCTCCCCACTCCTAACTGGGCTTCTTGAGAGCTCAGCAGAGTCCCATCCAAAAATGTACAGGATAACATGACCTCTAAAGTTCTTTCAAGCTCCAATATTTTTGGATTTCCTATCATCCTTTAAGACATTTCACCTTAAATGTTCACTATCTTAAAACTCATTCTGCTTCCCTCTGTATTTTTCACCACAACATAGGACAACAGCATAAAACCAAAGGGATATTTAATGATACACTTTTTGAGAAAAGGAGGTTAATTGTTACCAAATACACATCAAAGTGAATCTAAGTGGCTGCCTAATTCGTTCAGTTTAGAGGACCAGTTCTCAGCTCTCCAGAAACTTCGTGCTCAAGAGGAAAGCTGCATGGACAAAGGGTGTGTCCATCTGCTTCACTGACAGATCAGGAAGGACCTGTTCCCACTCCAGCTGTAGCCCCGTCAGGTCCTTGATATTTTTATTTCATTCCGCCTGAGGAATTCATTTCATTTCATTCAGTTCATCGTGCCTGAAGAAAGGAATACTTTTATGACTGTGCAATCCACAAATTTCTGCCCTGTAGGGAAGATTGTAGGGCACGTGATGTTGAGAAAACATTGTTGCTTCATTGTGAGAAAACCTATGTAGCAGAAAATGCCAATGGAGTGGTATGTCAAGTTAGGAAGCCAGAGTTTCCTCAAGACCAAGCTAGATGCAATATGGAAAATAAATATACAACAATAATAAACATTAATTTAAAACAATAAAATAAAAACTTGGTTACAGGTACTTCTTGATTGCTACCTACATGAAAACAAAATCTCTTCCTCATGAAATATCCAGGTGATTACCTGCTGTATATTATTAGCAGGCCCCAGCCCTTAATTAGCCACACTCTGGGGAAGTCTTTAATATTTTTCAAAGAGGAAAATAGAACCTTCAAAAATACATAAAGTTCAATCTACTCAATTAAGAAAAAAAAAATTGGATTAAGAGAGTGAGAAAAATAAGAATATTTTCTTTAAGAAAGTGTTAGAAAAAATGGAGTTGAAAGCAAAACTAAATACTTCGTTTGTAAAAAGATGAGGGTTCTACTGATGTCAAGGCCCGCAATTTTGTTTTTTTTTTCTGAAAGTTGCATTGGGTTTGACTTTTAATATTTGGTGTTTGCTTTCCTATCATGCAGTCCCTTCTTTCCAGTTGTATGTAACACAAGTGCGTTGGGAAAGAATACAAGCTTTACGTTCCACTATCGGTAAAGGAATTAGCTAACTTAAGTCGTCTTTCCCTCTGTAGGGGGCAAGTAAAAAGACAAAAGGTCAATATGGCTGAGTGAAAGGAAAATAAAAAAAATATGTATATTATAGCTAAGTAAAAAGAAATGTGTGTGTGAACCTTTATATTAACTGATTAATTATTTGATTCTTAGGACTCAGTATAATTGGTTGAAGATAGCTTCAGTCAGAGTTAGGGAAGATTTTGGAATCCTTACTGAGTTATTGGGGTCTAGATGGTATTTCTTCTCTGTGATTCTCTCGAATGTCACACTTACTTTTCTATTAGACAGTCACTCATTGACAAGCTGTCTTCCGTGTTGAGTAGACTCTTCACAATCACGATGGTCAGCTCATTGATGTGGACAAGGGGGACAGGTGAAACTACTCAGACTGGGTAATTGTCATTTGATGCAAGCATTTAGAAGAAGCACATAGGGCAGGACACCATATAGTCAATCTGATTTCTCTGGTATCTCTTAGTAATGTACTCCACACTTCTTGGTCTATTATCTGGACTATGCAATACTGAGGGAACCTGTAACTAGAAAGAAATTACAAAAGAAAACATATCAGTCCTGTTTTGCTTTCTTTCATTTTTATATACATTTTGTTCAGAAAGTTTTGCTTTGCTTTGTAACATGGTTGGAATTGTCCCTTCCCAAGTCACATTGATTTTCAGTCTGACATAAGACAGCTCTTAAATGATCCCAATAATCTGCTTGTCAGAGGAGACTTTATTGCTGTTGCAAAGAGCCACAAGGATAGAAAGAGAGGCTTCTTGGTACTGTTAACAAAATCGCTAACTGTGACCAAATAATCTAGGGAGGGGTTCTGTGGTCAGCTGGTAAATCACATTCTTAACAGACAACCTATCCTGAAGCATGAATCTAGCCTCTAAAGTAAATTCGGCAGACCACGTCATAAGTGTCCAAAGCCTACAATTGTTTTGAGGATATTGGCTCCACTTTTTCTGTTTTCATAATATAAACACAGGATGTTAGATCACTGAAGTATTTTGGTAGTCATCTAGTAAAAGACTTTTAATTACATTTTTTTAAAATGGGTTCTAGAGATGCTGTAGAATTTTCTAAACAAACTCAAATTATAATTTTTTATTAGCATATGGGTAAAGCATGCAGCCCTTTTCATGTATAATGTTTTGTTTTGTTTCATTTGCTTTCTTATTATAAAATTTCCCTATAAGGATATTTATTCACATTATCAAAAATTGCCAGATTTGCTTCTTTGCTTCCTATGTTTAAAAGAAAATAGAATAAAATTTTTATGTCCTTGGAAAAACACAAATTTCTTTCTTGGAACATAGAAAGAACTAATAATAAAGAAACAACATGAGAAGTTGATCACTATTAAAACTGATTACTTCCGCTTTTTGAAAGACATCATTAAGGAAGTGAGAAAAACAAATCACATTGTTGCTGTCGTTAGGTGTCATCTAGTCAGTTTCCGACTCATAGCTACCCTATGTACAACAGACCCAGACACTACCTCATCCTGAGCTACCCTCACATTCGTTGCTATGCTTGAGCCCATTGTTGCAGCCCCTGTGTCAATCCATCTAGTTAGACTGGAATTAAATATTTGCAATACATATATCTGACAAAGGATTTACTTCCAAAAAATATGTTTTAAAAGTCTTCTACAATGCAATAATGAAAAGACACATAATCCAATTTTAAAAATAGACAAATGATTATATAGATACACCACAAATATAGATATACATACGGTCAATAAGCAAATGGAAAGATATTAAACTTTATTTCTATTGAGGGAAATGTAAAGTTTGAAAACCCACAGTGAGATAACACTATACCCCATTATAATAACTAAAATTAAACAAACACAAAAGCAAACAAACACAGATACTGATGACATCAAGTGTTGGTGAGGAGGTGGAGTAACTGGAACTCTCGTGCATTGCTTTTTGAAATTTATAAGGGTTCACACACTTTGACAAATAGTTTACAGTTTCTTAAAATGTGAAATATTTGTTTTCATACAAATAACATAATTATACTGCTAAATGGAGTAGAAATGAAAACATGTCCATACAAAGACTTGTACAAGGATGATTACAGCAATCCAAAATTAGGAACAACCCTAATAATGTCCACCAACAGAAGAATGAATAAACAAATTATAATATGCTATACAATGTAATATTACTCATAAATCAAGAGATTATTTATAGATGCAACCACATAATCAATCTAAACACATGATGAATAAAAGAATCCAGATACCAAAAAAAGTACAGAACGTCTAATTCCATATGTGAAACTCTAGAATAGACAAATCTAATCTATATAATCTGATCTATAGTGATAGAAAGCTGGGAAACTGCTGTCTTGGGCCAGGGAGGAGGGATGATCCATCAGAAAGGAGAAGCATTTGGGTGAAAGAAATATTCTCTATCTAAAATGTGGTGGTGGTTACATGAACTGTACACATGATATTAGTGCATTATAACATTTTATATTAATCATAACCCAACAAGGTATATTAATAAAAAAAAAAGATGGTTTTAGAAACCAACAAGATGGATTTCAAGGTTTATAAGAATATAAACTTTATGGGAAAACAATTGAAAATTTAAAAATAAATGAAGAGGTGAGAGGCAGCTAATAGAACCAGATATAACATATTTCAAAGCCACAGTAATTACAGTTGTATGAGAGAGTATATGATTGGATCAGAGTAGAAAGACTTTCACCAGTGTTATAATCAGCTAAATGAGCATGTGAATCTTACAAATAACACTGTATAGACAGGAGCTCAGAATTAGGTTTCCAGTTTTCTTAGTTTGTTCAGGGTAAAGCAAATTTAGAAACTTGTCTGATACTTCAAAAAGATTCTTTGAGTAAAGCATATATTCAGTCTACATTTTTACTCACTGAAAAACAAGTCCATATAAATCAGGAATTATTTGCACAAACAATCCACATGATAAGACAAGCAATTTTTTTTTTTTCTTTTTTTTTTTTTTGTGAATGCTAGCTGGATAAGGTGCCAATACAAAATTGATGCAATTTTTATTTCTTCTCCTGTCTGTTTAAACAATTTTCCTAGTCTGAGAATGTAGTGTAGCAATGAATATTTCATAAAACAAGTAGAATTCAGCTACCCCAGTTTTCTTTTACAAAGGCTCCATTGCCTTTTTGAAGGCAGCTATACAACTCCCTTTAACACTGATAATATTATATGCTATTTGAAGAGGTTAAAAACACTTTGAACCATGCAAACTTGAAGGAGGACTTATGCTATAAAATTGCTGAGAGTGGTGTGGAATGGAATTGGGAGAGGTGAATAGCTAAAAAATATTGGGTTCAAGGGGAAAGGAACTAAGTTCTAAGTGTTACTTTTCCTTGTACAATGCCAGCATGCATTCTTGGGGTCCTGGTTTTTACAACTGAAGAAATAGTCATGGTGAAGAGAACTGAGGGGATAACCAAGGTGACAGACAAGGAAAGGAACTCTTTCCTGGAATGGTTCAGGCAAAGAACTAAGGTCTTCATTCTGACATTCTCTTTGGCCTTTGAACACACCAGGCCCAGTTCGCTTCGGGGTGTCTGTACTTGCTGATCCCTCTCTCTGGAAAGTTCTCCCTAGTAGTCACCCAGATTGCTTTCTCACTTTTTTCAGGCCTTCATTCACGTGTCCACCTACTCAGAACAACTTCTTGCTGTAGGTTGAATGGTTTCCCCCCAAAAGAGATGTTGAAACCGTAACTCCAGTATCTGTTAATGCGACCCTACGTGGAAATATGGTCTTGCAGATGTAATCAAGTTGAAATGACATCATGCTGGATTATAGTGGGCTTTAATCCAATAATTGGTGTTTTTTTAAGAAACGGGAAGTTTGGACAAAGACACATGCGGATAGGTAGATGAGAGGTACATAGAGAGAGAGACAAAATTACAAGTGAATATATTTATATATCCATACGTAAAAATATATGTACAATTTTATATAAGTGTGAGTGTGTAATTTTTATTTTCAGCTTATTGTCTGTCTCCCCTTCAGAATAACCTCATACGGGCAAAGATGTTTGCATGTCCTGTCACTATTCCTCTATCTCCATCACCTATAATGATGTATGGCACATAATGATGTTGATAAACGTTTACTCAGTGTCATGGATTGAATTGTACCCCTCAAAAATATATGTTAACTTGGCTAGTCCATGATTTCCAGTCTTGTGTGATTGTCTACCATTTTCTTATCCTTTGTGATATTCCTTTGTGTTGTAAATCCTACCTCTATGATGTTAATGAGGCAGGATTAGGGGCAGTTATGTTAATGAGACAAGACTCAATATGCAAGATTAGGTGGTGTCTTAAATCAATGTCTTTTGAGATATAAAAGAGAGAAGCTAGCAGAGAGACATGGGGACCTCATACCACCAAGAAAGTAGAGCCAGGAGCACAGGTCCTTTGGATCTGGGGTCCCTGCACTGAGAAGCTCCTAGAGCAGAGGAAGATTGATGACAAGAACCTTCCCTCAGAGCTGACAGAGAGAGAAAGTCTTCCCCTGGAGCTGGCACCCTGAACTTGGACTTCTAGCCTCCTAGATTGTGAGAGAATAAATTTCTGCTGGTTAAAGCCATCCACTTATGGTATTTTTATTATAGTAGAACCAGATAACTATGACTCAGTGACCGACTAATCAAATGGATAAATTAGTAATAGAATGAAGTCAGAAAATTAGGGATAGGACGTTAGGTGTAAAATTGCTGTATAGGGTGGGAGAAAATAAAAATAACAGTATCATGGACTACTCTACCCAGAGGACCCTCCTCCAAAATATTTAGTGGTAAATTTGGGGTTAATAAAAAGTTTTATATTACACCCTGGGTAAGGTCTACAAAAAAGTATCTTAATATAGTTTTAGATAAATCAACGAGGACAATGCATAATGGGCTTTAATAGAAATTGGTAATTTTAATAAATAAATCTAATCTTTGAATTGTCATCATGATAGATATTTCTGCAAGTCTAAAACAGCATCTGATGGAAGCCAACTCTCAGACTAAATGGAGCATGATGCCCTAGTGTGACAAATCCAATTAATCTATTTATTCAACACAATTTATTGAGCACTTTTAATAAATAGTACACCTAGGTGACAGCAAGAATTGTTTTGGCATTCTTCTGCAAGGGATGCTTCTGAAGTCACTTGCACATTTGGTTACCAGTAGTTGGTTTTATTGTTACTTATACCCTGTCAGGGTAAGTACCTAGTCTATTGATATCTTAAGGTTTTTTTTTTTTTTTTTAAGCAAAATAAACACAATACAAATAACAATTTAAATTAGAATCCACTTAACCAATCCACCTGTAAAAAAATCATATCTGTTGCTGTTGAGTCGATTCCAACTCATATAGACCATATAGGAAAGTGTAGAACTGCCCCATAGGGTTTCCAAGGAGCAGCTGGTGTATTTGAACTGCCAACCTTTTGGTTAGCAGCTGAGCTCTTAACCACTGCACCACTAAGGCTCCAACCAATCCATAGTCACAACTAAACTAACATGAACGGAGCATCTTTATTCATCACCTTGATGCTGTCTTTCTCTTAAACTCTTTTTCACTCTGATTGCCCCACATTGCACAGTAGTTTGTGGGAAAAGTCACTGCCTTAAGGCTTTTATGCTGTTTGCTATAAAATCTCTGCCGGTCTTCAAACATCCAAAGTTGAAACACGAAATGTGAGTTTTCAACAGTTATGACATAGCTTTAACCGTTATCCTATTTCTAATTTCTTACTGTGTGGATCTTTGCAATTTTTTTAAAAAAAAAGAAATATTAGGTAATTTCTCTCTCCTTCAATGCATGTTGCAGACCATCTGTAATGCTTAGAAATTACCTAGGAGTGCATTTTCACTTTTTAAAGTTTGAGGGATTATGGAAACCACCTCTACTTTGCTATAAGGATAATTTCCCCCCTAGAATAAACATTATCTGAAAAACATTCACTGGCTCAAGGGAAGGTCATTTCATCTATGTTTATTTTCACACATAATCTCTCCCCATGTGCCAGCTATTTAACTATTTCTTGTACATGATATACAGGTTAAACACTATGCTATGAGTTAAGAAAAAAAGAAAGCAAAGGTGAATGATACGTTGCTTTACCCAGTCAAATAGTGTGTATTTCATATAATACAGGAAGGAATCAAGGATATCAAATATTCCTGTGAAAAATTTATTTGTAAATTAATATTTCAAATATAGAATGTAAGACATAAAAAAGGGAACATTTTCTCTTCTCTTACCAACACATCCCCATGTCCTAAAAGAGAGACTGGCTTTGGTTTTAAATCAGTAATTATTGAAAAAATGTATTTACACAATTAAAGAGAATAATGTAAAAAAAGCTCTTGTAGATACCAGGTTAACAAAATCAACATTTTTACATATTTGCTTTGAATCTTTTTTAGAAAAGCAACGTGCTGTAGTCCAATCCCTGCCTTCCTGAAGGAAGAGGCTATCTTGATGCTGGTGTTTGCCATGACCCATTTACTAAATATGTGTGTATCTGTAACAATGTATTGACTTCATATTTAAAAAATATATATATATGTACATAACTGACATCGTGCAATACTACTCCTACAATTCTTGCTCATTATTATGTTTTGAAATTTATCAATTTTGATGTATGTACCTCTATTTATATATCTACTGAGTATTCCATTGCAAGAATAGATCACAACTGATCTCTTCTATTGCCTGTAGTCATTAGGGTTGTTCAGTTTTTCTCTATTGCAGACAATGCTGCTATAGTCAAGTATTCATATACTTCCTCAGGTCATGGGGTAGTGTTTCTCTGTAGTGTATCTGTGAGGGAAATTTCTTGGTCTTAGAAATCATATGCACTCTTAATTTTTTTTCCTAATAATTCTGATGTTGTTTAAGGTAACTGCCCTCTTTCTGAAAACAATATAAAGTTCCATTGAACACTCTTCCTTATTTTATAATTTTATCTAAGTTATTACTTTAACTTGTTTCTAAAAACACAAAACCTACTCACTATCTCTCTTTTAGAAGTAATGTTTGATTAAATTTACTGCCATGATTTAAATGTATGCATATACCATTTTCTCCTGAATTCATTTTTATTCTTATTGAAGAATATCCTTTAAGAATTCTTGTAGTGAACATGCATAGGTATTAAGTTTAGTCTCTGTTGGTCTGAGAATGTTTTTACTTTGCCCTCAATTTTGCACAATAAATTAACTATACCTAAAATTTGTAGCTGGCAGTTTTCTTTTCAGCAATTTGAAAAATTATTCTATTTTCTTCTTGTCTCTTTTGTTGGTGAGAAGAAAATGAAATAAATCTAAATTTCTTTTATAGATCATCTGTCTTTATATTACAAAAGCTTATAAAATAGTCCCCTTTACTTTTGATAATCTAAAGAACTGATATGGTAACTATCTTGTGTAGACATAATACACAGATAGATGTTATACAGCCAGTCCCCAATATACACAGGGTTCCCTTCTGAAGAAGACTCCATCCTAAGTCAGTTCTGATGTAAGTTGAAGACCTCTTTTTCTTTTTTTTTTTTTTTTTAGCTTTTAGTATTATTGCCTTTTATTATCAGTATCTTTACAAATCCAGTCTTTCTTTTTTCCTTGGGGATTGACATGAGAATGATAACATCAGTAAATTATGTGCTGCAACATTGTATGTAGTACATATTGCTAATTATAAGATGCACAAAAAAAATAGATGGCCATAAGTGTGGTTCATTATAACTCAAATATGTAATAAGTCAGGGACTACCTGTATATATGTCTTTGTTGATGTGTGTGTCATCGAATCAATTCCCACTCATAGTGACACTACAGGACAAAGTAGAACTGCCCCATAGGATTTCCTTGGCTATAATCTTTACGGGAGTAGATCGCCAGGTCTTTTCTCCCACAGAGCTGCTGGAGAGTTCAAACCACTGACCCTTTGGTTAGCAGCCAAGTGCAGCAAGTCAATGGTTCAAACCCACCAGAGGTTCTGTGGGAGAAAGACCTAGTGATGTGCTTCCGTAAAGATTACAGCCTAGGACACCCTATGGGGCAGTTCTACTCTGCATCATGGGTTCACTAATAGTTGAAAATCAACTCAATCGCATCTCGCAACAACATATACCCTTAGTGTTTAGAATGAACACTCCATCTAAGATGTCCTGACTTTCTCCAATGTTGAAAAATTTGTAATTATAATCTCTATAAATGTTATTTTGCTAACAATATATTGATTATCTTCCCCTGAGGAAATTTTTAAAATTATTTTGTTTCTCCTTGTTCTCTGTGTTGCTTTACAAATGAATTATGAAGCATTGTTACCCAATTTATTAAATTCCACTGTGATTTAACCAATGTAGATTTTATCTCATCTCTTCTCAAATGATTTCTATATCAAGTCCACATTTTCCATTCTAAATATTTCCATTTGTTAATTTTTTACATGATTCTATTAATTTTTTTAATTTTTTATCATGATTTTTATTTTTATCAGTGTTAATTCTTCATTTTTCACCTAGAAGATACACAAAAATCTTGTTTTAAACTAGAATAAATTGACTTCCCCCCAACCAGGAATTGATTTATATATGTGTGTGTGCTCTTTCTCTCTCATTCATGCTCCTTTTTTTTTACCTGTCTTTGTCTCATGGTTTTAACTTTGCCCACCCTCCTCCCTGGTCCTAAGTCTTTAGAGTTGTTGTACGTATCTCTTTCCTGTTAAGACCCTGGAGATGTTGGATTTCCCATCACCCAGCCAGTTGTGGCTTGTTGCATTTTCTGCTGACAAAGCTTTGACCTTGCCCACGAGTTTCCCTCAACTCTCAGATTTCTGCTTTGTCAAGTCCCTTTCAAAGCAGAATATTCTAATCCCTGGTCTCTGGATTCAAGCAAGTACTCATTACTGAATATTGTGATCATTGCATGCTCACAGTCTTGAAGACCAGCAGTCCTAACACCAAAGCTGTGCTCACTCTTCTCTGCATCTATTCCATTTCTGGTTTGTCAAAGTGTATAATCTAATTTTTGTGCCTACATAAATGCGCTTTTGTTGTCATTGCTGCTGTTTATTATATTTTCTGTATCACTGCTCTGTATTTGAAGCATGGGGTTTGTCTCTAGATGCAAAGCTACTATACTTTTTTTTTTTGTGGGGGCGATTTGAAAATACATTTTGAAGGAGAGGACATAGACTATGGATTTACTAATTATCACAGATTATCACATATACCTACTCCACCTATGAAGGGAGAAAGCCTATCCTCATGATAAGGAAGATATAGTCCAGGCTTGTGAATAAGCATAATTCTACCCCCTTGCTGAAGTAAGACTGTAATTTCTTAATAATAACCTAAGGTTTCAAGTTAATGGAGCTGCCACAGAGGCAGTGAGTATAACTGAGACCCCCTAAGTGTTTCTATGCTGTTGTCTTACCTATTTATTTTCATTTGTGAGTCTAGGTTGAAAGTGATAATTGTTTAATTGTGCATATTGGCTTTTTCATTTTTTAAATTTAATGTTTCACAATGTTTTTAATCTAAAAGAAGCCTTCATGCTGTGATAATCAACATGATAAAATGTAAAAAATAAATAAATGGCCCACACTTAAAAGATTTCTCTTATCTACCAACAAGTCCTATCTGTGGAATGTAAAGTTAATTGGAGCATATTTCCTTAATGGCCTCCTTTAATTGGTTACTCTGATATAGTATCGTTGGAAGTTGAAGTTCTATAACAAAGCATTAGCAGTTAGTTCTTCAAAGAAGCTTTTAATAATAGAAACACATAAAAAAAAAAATAACATTTTTTCAGTATTTAACCATTAAGTGAAAATGAATGTACGTTGATTTTCTTTGAATCAAATTTCTTTTTACAATGATATCAAGTTTCCAGTATAGAGAGCAAGACCAACAGACATTGCACTTATTTATACAAAATACCACAAGAAACAGGAAACTTTACCTAAAATGTCAGCCTTTCTCAATTTTTCTTCATCAGTTTGTTTGAAATTACAAACTCTTTGAGGGCAGTGGTGTATCAGCTGAACCTTAATGTCCTTGAGACTAGCACTCTACTCAGAGGAAGAGATCAGCAGTACTGGTGAAAATAAATTATGAAATTAAGACATTTTCCTCTGCCTGTTTGAGGCAGAATTATATGCTGTCACTTTTATAGTTTCTTCAACTTCTTAAAGTATAAACAATTCCGAAAATAAAATAATCTAATGGACCGTGAGCAAATTAGCAAAGATTAAAAAAATAACTATTTGTATTTTTAATTACCTATATTTTGTAAAGTCCGTTTTTACAGATATACTTGAAACCATATTTGCACTCTTTTCTCAACGCATTTTGTTGCTCTGTCTAGAGAGGACTACTATCCTAATGTATTAATAAGCAGTGTCTAACACTGTATGGTTTGCTTTAAACTTTACATAAATGATCTCACTCTATATTTACCTTTCTGAAACTTTCTTTTTTACTTAACTTTGAAATTTTAGAAGTAAATTTATGTCTATACTTATAGCATTCATTTATCAATACATGCAAATTATTAATTTATCTTTCACTGGACATGTTAGTTGTTTCTAAGTTTTTGCTTTTACGAAGAAAACCCTGCTATCGAGTCGATTCTTACTCATGGCAACCCCATGTGTTACAGAGTAAGAACTGAGCTCCATAGGGTTTTTTAGGTTGTAATCTTTAGTGAAGCAGATCACCAGGTCTTTCTTCCGTGGTGCAGCTGTGTGAGTTCAAACCACCTACCTTTTGATTAGTAGCTGAGAACAAATTGCTTGCACCACCTAGGACCTTCTGGGTATTACAAAGGGATTTAATTTTCCAAGGTCATGGAATAAGGAGGTAATATATCAGGACTGTGTGATAACTCTGTCTCTTATATCCTCCCCAATCCTTCATACAGTGGCACTTCTAAAGGTCAAAGATTAAATCTATGCATAAAATCAAGCAAGCTTCCCAATTTGTGATTGATAAAGATTGGTTTTATCATTTTTAATTTCTTTTCTCTTTAAATTTCTAAACATATTTCTGTCTTCACTCTGTATTGAATACCTTCCAATTTCATATTTATTTATTTACTATATATACATGCATGTATTGTACTTGTGTACAATATTTATTTTAAAATCATTGAAATAACTGATTATAGCACAGCACTAAGTTTGTGTGTGTGGTGGTGGTGTTTTTTTTTGAACTACTTTCTTCAAAATAATATTTTTTCCTAGCTCGTTGGCTTCTAATCCTTCTCTCTTTCCCTTAAACATATCTTTCTATTTTCTTTTTGGGGTCATCTTAAATTTCGAATAAGCAATCTGTTTGTTTTTAAGTCATCCTGATGGCTGATAAAGCTGTTTATCAACATTTAGCATCATCACTCCTAGCTGGCTTTTTTTTTTTTTTTTTTTTTGTAGCTAACTGGTAACTTGAGCATGTGGTCCAGATCACACATCCCTTACTAAGCTGACAAATCTAAAGTCTTTTTGAGATCTCGAGGAAATATGCTAAATTTGACAGAATTTGGTATCTTTTGAGATCTTGGTAAAATATGCTAGATATGCTCTATTTTTATACATAGGTGAACATGATGTGTTAAACAATCAACCTTCTGCTGTAAATTTACTGATAAACGTTAGTTGAAGCTTTCGTCCAAATCTTTCTAAAGGCAACAGAGGATCCTCACTGTAGTAAAAAGAGTGCATTTGAGATCACATCCAGGTCGACCTTTCCCACAGAGGAGCTCCTCTCCTCCTTTCCCACGCCTTCAATTCTCACTTTCTTTTCTTCCTTCTGCTATGATACAGGAGAGAACAAAAGGAAATTATCCTTCTACCAATTATGTGCCCATAAGTCACTATTACCTCTCATTCTCTACTATCATCTAGGTATACTGAGTATTAACAAATCATACCCATATTCCTAAAAATTGAAAAAAAAAAAAACAACCCAAACTCAGTTAAATTTTCATAGATATTCTTTGATGTTTCCATTTGCATTGTTATAATTATCAGGCTGTATGTACAAAGAAACAAGGAAAGAGATGATTTCACATTTATCAGTGAACTCCTTTGTTCTGTTAGTTACTGACAGTATGTTCATAATTTTATGACTGGGAAAGATTGCAGTTTGTAGATATTAGAACCGTATGAATGGAAAATAACTGCAGTGGCAGCATCAACTTACGTCTGCTCAGTTTCGTGATAACTGGTTCAGCACAGTCAATAGTCTCCTTGTTACTAGTTGCCAAACTGGATGGATTAAATATTTTAACCAAGTTACACCTGCTGTTCTGGTGATTAGGTAACATTGAATCGTTTTTGACTCACAATGACCCCGGGAGACAGAGTAGAACTGCCTCATGGGGTTTTCTTGGCTGTAATCTTTATGGAAGCACATCTTCAGGTCTTTCTCCTGCGGAGCCGCTGCGTGAGTTTGAATCATCACCCTTTCGTTTAGCGGCCAAGTGCTTAACTGTTTGCGCTACCAGTGCTCCTTTAAATTACATCTAGTCAATATTAATTCCAAACAGCTAGTGAATTAAGCAAAATAGCTACTGAAAAGAGTAAGTCAAACCTTTTGCTAGACTGAATTTACTGATGATCTCAATCAAAATATCCTTTCATTAACTCTTTCATTCCACAAATTTTTATTGAGAGCTAAACTGTGCTAAAATCTGAACACTCGGTAATGAACAAGACCAATGTTCTCCTGCCCACACGTAGCTTCTGTTCTAGAAGTCAGACAACATCACAGAGTATCACCTAGTAGGATTTGGTACTGAAAGCTTTACTTTTATAGAGCAAAGACTATTCTTAAGCGAAGAAATAATTCTCAGATTAAGAAGAGTAATAAAAAACAGCTTTAAAATATTTGCAGAAATGTTGCCTTGTTAGATTGATCTTACACTTATTGCAACCCATTAGCCCAGTAGCACCCCAAAGTGCGGTTCCTGGACCAGCAGCATCAGCATCACTTAGAAACTAGTTAGAAATGCAAATCCTCACCCCAAGCCTAGTGCATCTGAAACTTTGATTCTACTGCAGGCTAAAGTTTGAAGGACAATCAGTTTCCATCAAAGTCACCTGTAGGGCTTTTTGCATGGCACACTGCTGTCCTCCACGCTGAGAGTTTCAGATTCAATAGGTCTGGTGTAGAATCCGATAATTTGCATTTTAATAAGTTCCCAGGTAATGGTGATGTTGGTAGTTTGGGGACCACACTTGAAGAACCATTGAACTATTAAATCTTCATCCTGGTTTAACATTTTATGAAAATCGCCTGGAAGGCTCTTAAAACACCAATATTTCAGTACCACCCAAGACAAATTTTAAAGCAGAATCGCTGTGGGTATGACCCATTCATCTGTATTTTTCAAATGTGTTCCATGAGATCCTGATGTGTATCCAGGGTTAAGGACTGATGCTTTAAGAAAATCACTCCATCTCCCTGTGCTACCCTTTAGCACTCAAGTAGAATGCTATTCTTACTAAAAACCGTAAAGAATTTAAAGCAGAACTCATTTTAAGCTGTTTGTACATAATGCTTCCCCTCTAAGCAATAGTAAAATGAAAAAAGAAAAATCAATGAAACACATTATCTAGCATTATCCAGGTCAAAATAATATATTAAAACCCTAGGTATTTTGCAGAATTCAACTTAATAAACAACTCTCAACTATATTGAAACTTTTTTCTGACTGGGACATGTATGTAAATACAACTGTGTTTTCATTTTTCAGGAAGACATGAATATGAGTCGTGGCATTAGCCTTAATCATAGACTTAAACATCGTGCATTGCACCAGCGTAGAAATGCAAAAATATTAGCTTTATTGATGTGCTGAGATAAATTATAATACCTTGCCTGGCACTGAGGCTGCTCTTTTCATAGCCAGGATGAAGTCTGTAACCTGTTCTTGGGGTGAAGAGCAAATGGCAATTTACCTTGGGGAGTTAATTCTTGCTGTGCCTGGAAGGCTGCAGACATCTCTTATCAGAGCCTTCCATTCTGCAGGGAGCCGGTGGGCTTTGGGGTTTCTTTGTTTATGATCTTCAGTGCTTTTTCATCAGAGTAAGCACCATGCCTGTATGTTGCTCCTTTCCCAGACTAGTCTCTCTTGGCTTTAAAGCTCTGCAAATGCACAAATTCTCAACACCCCACCTCCAACTCCCCTACGGAATTTATAAGTGACAAGAAGCTGGAAAAATACAGATGGCATAATTATATATTTTGCAGTTGATTAATCACCACAAAACATTAATCACATTTTGTATGACAATACATAATCAAATCCTTTATAGTAGAAATTAAGTTTCTTTCTGATAGCAAATGGATTCCTTTAGGATATTGACAAGGTTTTTCAGCATCTGTTTGGTTCCCATTCCACATCTGCATTTGATTTTTGTCTGCTGTAGGGTTTAGTAAAATGTGGCTTAAAGGTTGTTTTATGACTATAAATGTATGTGTTAATAGAACAATTTTTTGAGAGGGAAACATTTGCACAATTTAGATACTACAAATATATTTTTTTCAGGCCATAACATATTTCTTTAGTGAAAACTATTAGATTTTGTTTTCCTAAAGAGTAAACCTGTTGAAATAAAACATAAATTGCAAATGCATTTTTTAAGCTATAGAAATAGATAATCTTGTAATTCCAAACCAAACCCATTCCTACTGAGTCAATTCTGATGCATAGTGACCCTGTAGGACAGAGTAGAACTGCCCTGCAGGGTTTCCAAGGAGCGGCTGGTGGATTGGAACTGCTGACCTTTTGCTTAGCAACCGAGCTCTTAACCACTGTGTCACCAGGGCTCCAATTTTGTAATAAGCTTTATATTATTATGAGGAGAAAATTGATGTATAACTTTGTTGTGTTGTTGTTAGTTGTAGTCGAGTCGATTCTGACTCCAGGTGACCCCCAATGGGTGCAGAATAGAACTGCTTCATAGAGTTTTCAAGACTGTGAGACCCTTCAGAAACACATCCCCAGGCCTGTCTCCCAAGGCACCACTTGGGTGGGTTCTTAGGGCCAATTTTTCAGCTACTCGTCAAGTGTTTAACCATTTGTGCCAATGAAAGACTAACTTTGTTGTATGTAATGTTTTTATAGTAAAGTTCCTAACTTTTTGATTATTACAAAATAATATATGAATTGTATGTATCAATGTGTATATGCACGTAATTAATATGTATAATCATTTAAAAAATAACTATAATGTGTGTAAGAGCATATATGAACTTCATTTCACCACACTCCTCTACGATTTGTGGTTTATAAACTAAAATGATCATGTTTCTTAGTAATTTAAGTCACGCAAAAGTAGTTATGAATCACCTGTTGTATGTATGGTCCTTTATTATGCATCCAGGAGATTAAGGAACAAAGATGTATATTCTGTGCTTTCAAGTATTAAACAATATTTTAGTAGGAAGTATGCAAACATATGAAACAAGGAAAATTGCAAAAACAACATAAAAATAATTTATAATTTTTATAATTTAACGTATACATGGTGTGTGTGTGTGTACAGTACTATACATTATTCACCATCACCAATTACTATTTGAGTCTATTTCAATTCATGACAACCTCACGTGTGCCAGAATAGAACTGTGCTCCACAGGGTTTCGAATGGCCGACTTTTCAGAAGTATATCACTAGGCTTTTCTTCGGAGACACCTATGAGTGGACTTGAACCACTAACTTGTTCATTAGCAGTGGAGTGTGTTAACTGTTTGCACCACCCAATGACTCCATTATTAAACTCATGTAAAAAAAAATTGCTTGTAGAACTCAAATATAAATTTATGTGATCTTACAACCTGGCCCAGTACTAATACACATTTACATATGTATCACACACAGCATAAGCACTACTATGAAAATATTGTTATATCTTTAAAATATCATTGAAGAAAAAATTGCAGGAGCATAAAGGTGGGTTGGATTATTCAGACTAGAGAGAGGATGAATCCGGCTAGCATAATCTAATTACTGGAAAGACATGGAAGTGTGTTAGCAATAACCAGGGAGCAAAGTCCCCAGGGAAGTTAGAAGAGGGAAGAAGATGAGGTGCCTGCAGAGAAAGTGAAGCGATAACTCTCACCAGAGTGGAGACGTCATGTTGAAGAATGGTTAAAAAACAACTCGACTGTACATTTGCTAATAAAGAAATGTCATTTGTGTTGGGATTTATTTACAACCACCTCACCCTCAGAGACTTGGTCACCACGAGTAGTACCAAGAATAGTGAGCACTTCATGATTTTTTTCATCCCAAGAACTTAAACCTCATGGCAATGAGTTACCCATAAAAGGCTATTGGAGAACCCAGAATGTCCTCTTACCTGCAGGAGCATATGGCCTAGCAGACTTCCAGGAGCTTGTGGCCCGTGATTTCAAGAGGCCACGGCAGAGACTTCCACAGACCCTCTGCTTGTCGCGTGACATGGGCACCAGACTCTCCCCTTATTTCACATTCAGCCAATACAGCTCTGCACACAGAAAGGTAAGCAGTGCAGGCTTGATAAGCTTGCCTTTTGAACAAATAATTTGTCAGTCTATGTTGGGAACTAGGATGTTACTAGTTTTGTGAAGCACTTTTAGTGCTGTGAAAAAATGGTATACAAATAAAATGATGGATGTCCTGTCAATAGGAACTTCAGGGAGAGGATCAAACAGAGCGGTTTCTTTTGAAGTTGGGATGGAGGTGGGGAGAAAGGTGTGAGATTTTACTTTTCTATCTATCATAAACCCCAAAGCAACATTCCAGTAAGAAAAGAACCTGGTATCTGAACAAGACGGAACACAATTTCTGAGCAGTAGACACATCCCAGTAAAAAACACAAAAGCTGGATTTATAAAAATCCATTCATGAAGATTTTATTGTAAATTTTTTCCATCACTGAAATGATGTAGGTTGGGATGCTTACATATCTTCAAGCTTTTTTTTTTTTCTTTTTGCCTTCACTTTTATAGGTATTTGAACTTTCCTTTTAAATAGTCAGATTACCATTCCTAAGGACATTCGGCTGTGAAAAATTTAGTAAGATAATTTCGCAAATTTGCTGCATATAAAATTAGTATATGCAATAAATTTCATTTTTATAAAATAACTATAATTAGAAAATGTAAAAATAAAATAATACACTATATAGTCACCAAAATTAAATATAATTAAGTATGAATCTTAAAAAAAAATACAGAATTTACAAGCCCCTTATGGATAAAGATACAGATCTTCATTGGAAGGCATTAGAACATATCTGAATGAATGGAGTGATATACAATATTTATAGATAGGAGGATGCAATATTACAATATCTAATTTTCCCCAAAGTCACCTACAGCTTCAATACAATTCTTGTAAAAATCCCAACAGACATTTTTGTTGTTATCGTTTTTGATAAATTTATTCTAAAATGTATATAGAAAAAGATAAGAATAAGCAATATATTCCAGATATCAAAATACCAAGACTTATGAAGCTATAGTAGTTAATCTAAAAAAAAAAAGCATGGGTTGAGCTAGTATAGAGATGAAATAATACATTGATAAAGCACTATAGAATTGGAAACAGGTTCAAGTCCATGGGCATTTGATTAATGACCAAGTATACTTCTGGGTAGTGGAGGAACAAACAAAACCTTCAATAAATTTTGCCAGGACAATCACAGTCCATAAGGTAAAAAATGTATTTGGATCTCTAACTCACACGTTTAAAAGAAATCGTTCAGTTCAATTAAAGACTTAAATGTAAAAGTCCAATCTATAAAGACAAAAACTAGAAAATAATATAGAAGAATCTCTTAAAGATCTTAGAATAGAAAATACTTTTTTAAACCGAGATCTAACAAATGGAAACTATGAAAGAAAAGATTCATAAAGATGAATGCATTAAAATTTTCCAATAATCAAAAAGGCTATCAAGTCAATAAAAAGACACAACAAAAACTTTAAGAAGATATTTCAGATACATATAACTTATGAAAGATAAGATACAGAATAGATAAAGAATTCCTCTTAGTCAATCAGGAAAATATTTTAAAACACACACGCACACACTAAAAGTAGGGACAATTAACTGGCATTTCACAAAAGAGTAAAGAAACATTTCATATAATCCTATGAAAAGACCCTCAATCTCTCAATAATCATGGCAGTAAAACATAAGATTTCTATGAGAGAATCTCATGCCCCAAACACCAATATACATTGTAGAAGTCAGATAAGTGTTGGTGCTCTCAGGGAGCAATTGATTTTTACCTACTGCTGGTGGGAATCAATGGAGACCTGGTGGCGCAGTGGTTAAGAGCTCGGCCGCTAACCAAAAGGTCAGCAGTTCAAATCCACCAGCTGCTCCTTGGAAACCCTATGGGGTAGTTCTACTCTGTTCTATATGGTGACTATGAGTCAGAATCAACTCAAAGGCCACGGGTTTTTTTGTTTTTGTTTTTGTTTTGGTGGGAGTGAAAGTTATTTTGATAAGTAATTTGGCATTTTCTATCAAAATAGATGATTCTCACACCCTGAGACACAGCAGTTTTGTTCTTAGTTAGGTATCCTACAGAAATTCTCGTACATGTGTACTGGGGGGGCATGCACAAGAACATGCTATGTGTACAAACAACAAAAACTAATCGAAATACTTTATTGGCTAATATATAAGAAATGATAAATACATTGTTACATATGCATACAATGTAATGCTCTAAAAAAGTAAATATAAATGAAAGAAATTATGTGCCTTGGCATGCATGAATCTCAAAAAATGTGTTGAGTTATGAAACAACAACATATGTGCATCCATGTGTCTTTGGGAAATGACAGATTTAAAAAATAAAAGAACTATTTTAATAAGAAGCATGGAAAGCAAAGGGTACTTTTATGGGTTGAATTGTGTCTCACACAAAGATATTTTGAGTTATTACTCCCCTCCTTCCCCCATTACCTTACCTGTGAACGTGACTTGCTTTGAAAATAGTAGTTAAGTTAGCATAAGGTCATACCAGGGTAGGGTGGGTTCTAATCCAAGCTGAGTGCCCTCCCATAAAAGAGAGGAAGAGATACAGGGAGACAACAGAAGGAAGATGACCACGTGATAGTGGAGTTACTCTGCAGCTACAAGACAAGGAACGCCTAGGGTTACCAGAAGCTAAGAAAGAAACAAGAAAGAATCTTCCCCTAGGGTCTTTGGTAAGGACATGACCTGCTGACAGCCTGAATTTGGACTACTACAACTGTGAAACAATACGTTTCTGTTCTTACGAGCCACTGAGTTTGTGGCACTTTGTTACAGCAGTCCTAGGAAAGAAATGAATACAGGTATGTATTGGGATTATTGAAAACACTTATTCTTTAGGTGTATATACACACACACACATAAAATTGTATAAAACGGATATCAGAATACACTAAAAAGTATATATAGTATTTTTTTAATTAAGATTTTGTCACTTCATATGGGCTGTCTCAGCTACTTTGTATTGTTTTTAAACCTTTGAACAGCTTTCACTATTCAAAAAAGACGGCAGTGGTGGGTCGGTGGTAGAATTCTCACTTGCCATGTAGGAGACCCAAGCTTGATTCCTGGCTAATGAATCTCAAGCACAGCCGCCGCTCATCTGTCAGTGGAGGCTTGAGTATTGCTATGAGGCTGAACAAATTTCAGTGGAGCTTTCTGACTAAGACGGACTAGGAAGAGAAGCCTGTCGATCTACTTCTGACAATCAGGCAATGAAAACACTATGGATCATAGCTATCTGATGCTGTTACACGTGGAGTCACAGCAAATCTGGGGCCAACTCCAAGGCAGCCGACAACAGCGTTTTTTTTTCAATGTTAAAAATTTTAGGTTTTATTTTCCAATTCTTCAAGTATCTTATTAGCTTAAATGTTATAGTTTTAATGATTAAAATTAATACTTACTAGATATGATATTGAATCAAATTAGAATAAAATTAATACTTGATATACAGTTAAATTAAATTTTCCTTAAATTTAAAAGTGTTTGAAAAATTAGAAATTTAATTATGTTAATTTAAAATTCAAATTTAAAAATTTAATTTAATATAACCACATTCAATCAATTTAAAATTTATCTTACTTTAAATTAAATATTAAATTTAATTATTTTAAACTCAAAAGGATTGGAAAGAAATTAACCGAAAAATTCTCTCACATTAAAAAAAAAAAGTCTGTTGCCATCAAGTCAATTCTGACTCATAGCAACCCTATAGGAGAGTGTAGAACTGCCCCATAAGGTTTCCAAGGAGTGGCTGGTGGATTTGAACTGCTGAGCTTTTGGTTAGCAGCTGAGCTCTAAACCACTGTGCCCCTCTCACATTAGAAGTTATTAAATTTCAGGTGCTGGCAAGAACTATCAGAATAATTCCACTTTATAGTAGCTAGCAAAAGCTCTAACATAAAAAGATTCTAATCACTCAATGCAGAGAACAGAAGAGTAATTCCAGGAGGAATTATATCTTCCTATGTAATTAGAACTATAAATTTGAAGTTTATTAAATATAAATGCAAAATTTTAAAGAATGGATTATAAAGTTTGAAAATCCCTATACTTCTAAATATAAAAGGTAAATGCAATATTGATTGACAAAACAAAAAAATGAATTAAATGATTATATAAATGCCAATGTAAGTCATAAAATTCAAAAGAAAAACAAACAATAACAACAAAAAAGTCAATATTTTTGTTACTGATGATAACATATACTTTTATGATTTTACTTATTATTAAATATTCCTGGTAAAACTCTTACAGATTAATTTTAACACTGTTAAAAATTTGGTGAAATGGCCAGTTAAGAAATTAGTCATTTGGTGAATTAACTTACAGCTAATTATTTTTAGTGTATTGACTTAGAGTCAGATAATAACAACCCAAACAAGCTTATAAAACTGGAAGCACATGGAAAGAAACCAGAGAGTTTTGAGAGAGAGAATGCCAAAAAAGGAAGTGAGTTAGTGGCTATTAAAGGGTTTGCCAAAATCTCCCAGCTAGTTAGTGTCCCAGCCGGAGCTAGATTTTATATGAACAGATTTTTATTCTGGTGTCTTTTCAACTCTGTAGCCCTTGCTGCAGGTACCAGAAACAGGTGTAACAACAACAGTAACAAATGTTTATTTAACTAAAAATTCCTTTAAGATATGCTTCCAAATAATAACAGCAGTTATCTCTGGATGTGGGAGGACAGATGATTTTTGTTTTCCTCTTTGTGCTTTTTTGTATTCCATAATTATTTTCAATTTACATGTGTTATTTTTACATTGAGAAAAATCGGTACAGTTTATTATTTTTAAGATAGGAATAATGCTTTGTAACAACATATATTTCTTTCATGGATTTGTAGAATTCTACATTGTAGCAATGAAGTTATTTGCCTGATGAGAATGTGCTTTTATTATTATTATTATTTTCTATTTACACATTCTATGATTCCAAAGAAATTTTAAGTATCAGAGTATTATGGTTTCATTCTGTTTAAATATTTCCCAGACAAGATATATTAGTGAGAATAGGCTAAGCTTACGCTGAAGTAACAATAATCTCCAAATCTCAGTAATTCCATATTTCTCCTTCAGATGAAGCTAGAGATAGAGAGAGTGACTAACTGGGGACACAGTAGGGGGTGGCACAGCTCTGTCCACAATTCCTCGACTGAATCCAATCTCCTTAATGGGAAAGAGTGGAACTGGAGAACCAAGAACAGACTTTTTAGCCTGGAAGTGAGATCACTTCTGCTCACTGATCATGAGCCAGAACAGTCACATGTCTTACCTCACAGCAAGAGAAATGAGAAGTGTAGTTTATTCACAATCAAAAAAGAAAGGAGAACAGGATACTGGTGAAGAGTAGTGATGTTTACAAGGATTCCAAAACTGGATACTAACTTGTAAAATTACTCTTCTCCCTCTCCTGTACTTTCAATCCAGAAGCTTTGGTTTCTCTCATTTAAAAAAAAAAAAAAAGGACAATCCTTGACATCTACCCAACTCTGAGGATTAGGGGAGGACAAATGAGAGATAATGTATGTAAAGCATTTTGTCCAGCTCAGCAGGAAGGAGTTATCTACATTTAAGGCACTATTTTAAAATATGCTGATGAAAGAAGAAAAACCAACGCCTAGAAGGAGAGCAAGAGAATAAAGGAACAGTTGTCGTCCCCAGCCCTTCCCAATCAACTTCCCGGGGACTACAAACAAACAAACAAAAAAAAAACCCGAGAATCTCAGTGTTGTCCTCTCAGGGTAATCCATTTCCAGCAGTTAAAATTCAGAGTTTTAGTCCCTGTGGCCAACCCCAATACATCAACAGTATTACAGGGGCCGACTCAAAGGATCTCTACATGGAGAGATTGACTCTACCTCTGGAATCCTTAGGACGCTGACAAGGATGTTGTCTGCCTCAGTAACTTTAAAAGAAGTCAAGATTAAATCTCCTATATTTAATCAGTGTCTACTGTTTTGTGGAATGGCTGGACTTGCATATGAAATGCACCACACATATACCTATGTCCTTTCTGTGTTTATGGAAAGTGAACTGTTGGAGAATAAAAATTAGTTCCTAACCTGTAGAGACTAGAAGCCCTAGTGGTGCCATGGTTAAATCACTCGGCTGCAAACTAAAAGGCTGGTGGTTCAAACCTACCAGCTGCTCCTCAGGAGAAAGATGTGACAGCCTGCTTCCATATAGATTTACAGCCTTGGAAACCCAATGGAATAGTTCTACTCTGTCCTTTAGCGTTGCTATGAGTCAGAATCGACTTGACGGCAATGGGTTTGGTTTTGGTAATCTGTAGAGAAAGAAGCCCTGGTGGAGCAATGATTCAGTGCTCTACTGTTAGCGAGAAAAGACCTGACAACCTGCTCCCTTAAAGATTACAGCTGAGGCAGAGCAGACATGGTGCCCTAAACAACCACACCAAGCTGTCCTTCTGCAGCAAAGACCTGAAAAAACTAAGTAAAACAGATAAAGCCATCAATCCTGGAACATTAAGGATCAAATGAAGGGATAAAGAACTAGGTCAAACACCAAATGGAAGAAGAAACTGATGGAAAACAGAGAATGAGGAGAGATGCAGAGTGCAGGTCCCCTGCCAACTAACACTGCACAGCATTGCCATCTTGGAAAACGGCCACATCCCAGGATAGGGAGTACAAGAAGGCAACTTTACGGAGCTCCCAACAAGAGAAGAACACACGGTAACCAGAGAAATGTGCTTTACCACTCCTCACCCTTCTGGTGATTAGCAGCAAGAATCCCTCTAGCCTGGCAGCCCCTACCATCAAGGTCCACAATACAAGCCCCCCTTTCCCAGCCTGCCCCATTCCTCCCACCATGTGGCTTTTTTTTCACCCTCTTTCTTTTCTTCCTCCCTCCCACCTAGCCTATATGTCACCTCTCCTCCTTCCCATAAGCCCCTGTCACACTGTTGCAACCAGAGACCCACTGGTAAGACCACCACCTCAGGTCCACCCTGCCTCCATCATAAGGCTCTTGTCATGCCACCATTTTTTTGTTGTTTGTTTCCTTTTTTTCCCTTTCTCCCTCCCACCTATCCCCATACATCACCTTCCCCACTTTTTGCTGAACTTTTACTGTGCCACCACAGCTATAGAGCTACTAGCCTGCAGTCGGGCCACCACAGGTTCACTCCACCCTCACTCAATGGCTCTCACCATACCACCATATTTTTTCTTTGTTTGGCTTTTCTTCTTTCTTTTTCTCTTTCTCTTCTGTACTTTCTTTCTCCTCTGTACTTTCTTTCTCCCTCCTACCTGGCCCCATACATCACATCTCTTCCCTTCTCATCTTCCCCTGGGTCCACTCTACTTCCACTCGTTGGCTCCCACCATGCCACCATTTTTTAAAATTCTATTCTTATTATAATTTCTTTTATTTCTCATTCTTCCTTTTCATTCTTCTTCCTACATAGCCCCGGATGGCATCTCCACCCCTTTCCTGCTGGCCCCAGCCTGCTGCTGTCCCAGGTCTGTCTCATCCCCTCCTGCTGGCCACTGCCTGGCCACCATCTCTTTTTTTTTTTTTCATTCTTTTCTATCTTCCTCCTACCCATACGTCACCTACCCCCCCTTACCATTGGCCCCCAGGTGCACCCTAACCCTATCCATTGTTCCACACTATGCCACCAGTTTTTCCCTTTCTTGCCTTTCTTTCTCCCTCATAACTAGCCTCATATATCACCTCCCTCACTTCCTGCCTGCCCCAACCACACCACTGCAGATACAGTGCTACTGGTGCACCAGCTCACCACTGCTCTGGGTCTGCCTTGCCCTGCCCACTGGTCCTCACTGCACAGACATTCATTCATTCATTTCTTTCTTTCTTTTTTTTCTTTTTCTTTTTCTTAATTTTCTTAATTTCTTTCCTTTCTCCTTCCCACCTAGCCCAGTAAGCCACCTCCCTTCTCTTATCACCAGCCCGTGCACCCACCCTGTCCCCACCTGCCAGCTACTGCCACAACCACTAATTTTTTTTCTTTCTTTCTCTTTGTTTTCTTTCTCCCTTCCACCTAGCTGCATATGCCACCTCCCCCACTTCCTACCAGCCCCTGATGCACTGCCACAGCTAAAGTATCTCCAGCACTCTCACTATTTGACTGGCTACTGAATGGTGTGAAAAGAGCTTGTACCATTCCAGTCCAACACTTCTGCCCATCTGATGAGAGGCTATGAAAGCTTTCACGCTGCTATACCAACATTAGGGGGCAGACAGCATCAGCCCAGTACTGTCTCAGCCACCTTGTTAACTAATGAAGGAGGCTGTCCTTTCCTGTTGCAGCCCTGCCTACCTGGACAAGGTAGTGAGAGAAATCATGCCCACATACAAGTAAGCAGCAAAGCATGCCCAGCCTGCCTGCCTGACATATCAAGTCAAAACAAGAAAGCAGGATGAAAAAAAATGGACATACAATCAATAGAGAAAATAATACCTTAATGTCTCTGAGACAGCAGGCAATATCAAAACATATAAAAAAGTAGGACAAGATAGCTACAGCAAGTGACTAAAACAAAAAATCAGATAACCTACCAGTAGAAGAAAAGGCAGTG
>NW_004444014.1:7526036-7612779 GCF_000243295.1 Trichechus manatus latirostris | reverse complement strand
AAAGTCAATGAAAACATAGCCAAAATCAAGGAAAACACAGTCAAAGAAATAGAACAATTCAGGAAAATAATATAAGAACAAAATGTCAAAATAAATAAACAATTAGATATAAAAAGAACAAGTAGAAATCCAAAAGAAAAATAAATTTCATAAATGGACAATTCAGCAGAAGCTTTTAGGGGCAAATTTGGAAGACAGAATCAGCAATATTGAAGACAAATTCATGGATGTCACTTTGCTTGAGGAAAAATCAGAGAAGAGAATGAAGAAAAATGAAGAAAACATAATAATGATACACGACACAATCCGGAGCAAAAATTTGTGTGTGATTGGAGTTCCAGGACAGAGGAAGGAAATGGAAAACACAGAGAAGATTGCTGAACTTCCCAAACATCATGAAAGATGAAAATCTGACTATAAAAGAAGTTCAAGGAAAACTTTACAGGATAAACCACAAAATAAAGTCACCAAATTGTACTATAATCACACTTGCCAAAACTGAAGACAAAGAAAGAATCTTGAGAGCAACTTGAGAAAAATGTAAAGCCACGTACAAAACGGAAACAATAACACTAAGCTCTGAGTATTGGCAGAAATTATGCAGGCAAGAAGGAAATGAAATGATATATATAAAACTTTGTAAGAAAAAATGTCAACAGAATAATATATGCAACTAAGAATAATATAATATAATAATATATGTCAACTAATAATAATATATCTCAAATATGATGGCAAAATTAGGACATATCCAGAGAAACAGAAATTAAGGGAATCTATAAAAACCAAACTAAAAGTACAAGAAATATCAAAAGGCATACTTCGTTTAGAGATCTAACAATATCAGACAACAACCTGAGTCCAGTACACAGGACAGCATCAGCCAGATGCCAACCTAGGTAAAGAATTCTCAATAATAAAATAAAGCTAAGAGACTTAAAGCAGGGAAACAGAGACATCAACCTGTAAATGATGGCAATGTCAAAAGAACAAAAAGGGAAATAAACTGTAATTATAGAACTTTCAAATGGAGAGGACGTCAAGGTTATGGCAAATAATAAAAGATTGGTTCGAATTTAGGAAGATAAGGGTAAATTGTAAGGTAACCACAAAGTCAACAAACCTACTCATCAAAATAAAACAGAAGAAAAATGTATAGACTCAGTAAACAAAAAATCTGTAATAATGAAAGAAAAGAAAAGAAAATCCACAAACAAAAGGAATCCAGCACAGGAAAGTAAGAGGAGCAAAGAAAACATCAGCATCACACACACATGCACACACACAAAAAGCACTGCTATATGAAAGCAATAAACTCATACCTATTGATAATCATGCTGAATGTAAATGACTTAAATGCTCCCATAAGAGACAGATGGTGGCAGAATGGATAGGAAAAAAAATGAGCCAACAATATGCTGTTTACATGAGACACACTTTAGACACAAAGACACAAATATATTAAAAATCATAGTATGGAAAAAATATATCAAGTAAACAGTAACTAAAAAAGAGCAGGGGTGGCAATACAAACCTCAGACAAAAGAGACTTTATTGCAAAATCAACAATAAAAGACAAGGAAATACATTACATAATGATTAGAGGGATAATTCACCAAAAAGACATCTTAATAAATATCTACACACCCAACGGCAGGGCTCCAAAATACATTAAACAAACTCCTACAGCACTGAAAAGAGAAATAGTTCCACAATAATAGTAGGAATCTTGAACACACCACTTTTGGTAAAGGAAAGAACATCTAGAAAGAAACTCAGCAAAGGTATAGAAAATATAAAGGCCACAATCAACCAACTCGACCTCATAGACATACGTAGAACACTCCACTCAACAGCAGCAAAATATACATTCTTTTCCAACACACACAGAACATTCTCCAGAATAGACAACATTTTAGGTCATAAAACAACCCTCAATAAAATCCCAAACATGGAAATAATACACATCATTCTTTCTGATCACAATGCCATAAAAGTAGAAATCAGTAACAGGAAGAGCAAGGATAAAAAATCAAATATATGGAAACTGAATAATACCTTGCTTAAAAACAACTAGGTGATCTAAGTAATCAAAGAAGGAATCAAAAAATTCCTGGTGTCAAATGAGAATGAAAACACATCATTCCAAAATCTTTGGGACAGCAAAAGAAGTGCTCGGAGGGCAAATTATACCAAAGAAAGCACACATCAAAAAAAGAAGAATGGGCCAAAATTAAAATGTTAGCCCTACAACTTTAACAAATAGAAAGAGAGCAGCAAAAGGAGCCCACAGCCACCAGAAGAAAGGAAATAATAACAATTAGAGCAGAAATAAATGAAATAGAGTACAGAAAACAATAGAAAGCATCAGCAAGACCAAACGCTGGCTCTTTGAAAAGATCAACAAAATTGCCCAACTATTGGCCAAACTGACAAAAGACAAACAGGAGAGGAAACAACCCAAACAAGAAATGAAATGGGGGACATTAAAACAAACCCAACGGAAATAAAAAGAGAATAGAACAAAAAACTGTACTCCAACAAATTTGAGAACCTAAAGGAAATGGAAAAAATTATAGAAACATACTGCTTACCTAAACTAACACAAACTGAGAGAGAAAATCTGAACAGACTCATAACAGGAGAAGAGATTGAACAGGTAATAAAAAAAAAACTCCCAACAGAAAAAAAAAAAGCCCTGGCCAAGACGGCTTCACTGGAGAATTCTACCAAACATTCAGAGAAGAGCTCACACCAGTACTACTCAAGCTATTTCAGAGCATAGATAAAGAAGAATACTCCCAAATTCATTATGTGAAGCCAGCATAACCCTGACACCAATGCCAGGCAAAGACACCACCAAAAAAAAAGAAAATTACACACCAATATCTCTCATGAATATAGAAGCAAAAATTCTCAACAAAATTCTATCCAATAGAATTCAGCATTATATCAAAAAAATAATACACCAAGATCAAGTTGGATTTATACCAGGTATGCAAGAATGGCTCAACATTAGAAACTCAATCAACATAATCCACCACATAAATAGAACAAAAAAAAAATCACATGATCATCTCAATCAATGAAGAAAACGCATTTGATAAAGTCCAACACCCATTCCTGATAAAAACTCTCAATAAAATAGGAATAGAAGGGAAATTCCTCAACATTATAAAGAGCATCTATACAAAATCAACAGCTAACATCATTCTCAATGGAGAGAGGTTGAAAGTATTCCCCCTGAGAACAGGAACAAGACAAGAATGCCCTTTATCTCCGCTCCTATTTAACATTATGTTGGAAATCCTTTCTACAGCAATAAGGCAAGAAAAATAAATACAGGATATCCAGATTGGAAAGGAGGAAGTAAAGCTATCCTTATCACAGATGATATGATCCTATACATAGAGAATCCCAAAGATTCCACAAGAAAACTTGTGTAAATAATAGAAAGATTCAGCAGAGTAACAGGATAAAGATCTACATACAAAAATCAGTTGGATTCCTATACACCAACAAAGAGAATTTCAAAAAGGAAATCAGGTAAACAGTACCACTTATGATAACCTCTAAAAAGATAAAATACTTAGGAATAAATCTAATCAAGTACATAAAACAGCTATACAAATAAAACTACAAAACACTATTGCAAGAAACCTAAAGGGACCTACATAGATGGAAAAACATACCATGCTCACATTTTGAGCTTGCTTATTTGTTTTCCTTTTCTCAGAGATTACAATCCTGCATTACCTGTTGTCCAATGTCTGAAAATATTTGTTTCATATATTTCCTCCAGTTTCATAATTATTTAATATTGGATGGTAATTTTGGATCCTGTAGTTTCCGCATAGCCATAAATGGAAGTCCACTGAAATATTTTTTTTTTAATTTTAATTGTTAATATTGAATGTATAGAATGTAATTCAAGGAGAATTGTAGTTCTCAAAATATTAAGCTTTGAATACAAGGACAAGATATCAAGATATGATTTTTTCATTTTTAAGCATCCTTTGTTCCTCAGAGGTTTAAAGTTCTCTTATTTAATACTTTTACACTTTGAATTTTTGAATCAATTTTCACAAGTTATGTTTTTTCTGTTATATAGCATTTCAAAGCTAGTACAGGTGTAATGAGAGAATAATAATATCTATTTCAGAAAGAGAAAGAGTGATGGCTTTGGCTAAAAAAACAAAATGCCTAGAGGTCTTAAAGAGAGTTGCTAGCACAAGCGGAAAAACAAAACGTCAAAAGGAAGAGTGATAAAATGGAATTCTTCATGTTAAGGAACAGCCAAAACATGAATTCCTGTCTGCCCACTTTTTTAACTCTCTTGGAGATAATTAACAAATGTAAGTCTCTCTCCACGGTAACACTCTTGTGTTTAGTCCCCAACCAACAGGTAACTCCATTCCTGAAGATACTGGTCTAACTCCTTCTCCCTGGCAAAAGAGCTCAGGGGAAAAAACAGCTTAGTTTCTCTTTTTCAATTACATCTACCTACTCCCAACAGGCTTCACCCAAACAACAAGTCCAAGGATCTTAAACAAGATTTTTTTTTTTTTCTTTTCAACATGTCCTAGTTGGCTCAGGCTTCCTGTAGTGCAGTTGTAGTGTGAGTCAATACAATTCTGGAATAAAATCAAATGATCTTTGTTTCTTTTGTTTTTCATCTGTTGTAAGGAAGTTTCTAATCTCACAAGGCAAATTTTTGATTTATCTGCAATTCACATTAAAAAATTGTGTCTATATCTAAAAGGTATAATGAATAAGAAATTCCTATACACACTAAATCATCTAATGAATTGAAATAACATAAAATTGAGACAATATATGATGGAGTCACCAGCTTTCTATATACTAATGAAGTAATATTGCATTTAGTCACCCCAGGCTGTGCAGGCTAAATATTTATATTGATAATCTGTGTATACTCACAATGATTTAAGGTTAATATAAAAAATCCTCCACAACTTCAATATTTTCTCTGTTTATTACGATGCTGTTTTTTGTCCAGTTGTGAGGATTTTTTTTTTTTATGTTGAGGTGTAATCCATACCAAAAGCTGTTGTCTTTGACCTTCATTAGTAAGTGCTTCAAGTCCTCTTCACTTTCAGCAAGCGAGCTTGTGTCATCTGCATATTGCAGACTGTTAATAGTTGTCAAGGATTTCATTTTACATGTATCAACAACCAATGCCCATAGAAGCAGCAGTCAAGAAATCAAGACATACTGCATTGGGCAAATACACGGCAAAAGGCCTCTATAAAATCTTAAAAATCAAAGAAATCACTTTGGTGACTAAGATGTGCCTGACTCACGCTATGGTCTTTTTAATCCCCTCATATGCATAGGAGAGCTGGACAATAAAAACAGAAGACCAAAGAAGAAGTGACACATTTAAATTATAATGTTGGCAAAGAATATTGAATGTACCATGAACTGCCAAAAGAATGAACAAAATCTTTCATGAGAGAAGTACAGCCAGAGTGCTCTTTAGAGGTAAGGATGGTAATACTTCTTCTCACTTACTTTGGACATGTTGTCAAGAGGGAACAATCCCTAGAGAAGGACATTATTCTTGGTAAATAGGAGGATCAGTGACATAGAGGAAGGCCCTCAACGAGATGGATTGTGGGCTGCAACAATGGATTCAAACATAGCAACAATTGTGAGGATGGTGCAGGACTGGGAAATGTTTCGTTTTGTTATACATAAGGTCACTATGACGATGGTGCTCCTGACTCAAGCCATGGTGTTTCCAATTGCCTCATATGCATGCAAAAGATGGGCAATGAGTAAAGAAGACCTAAGAAGAATTGACACTTTTGAATTGTGGCATTGGCAAAGAATATTGAATACACCATGGACTGTCAAACGAATGAACAAATCTGTCTTGGAAGAAGTACAACCAGAATTCTCCTTAGAAGCAAAGATAGTGAGATTATGTCTCACATACTTTGGACATGTTGTCAGAAGGGATCAGTCATGCTTGGTAAAGTAGACATCAACCAAAAAGAGGAAGACCCTCAACTAGAAGGATTGACACAGTGGCTACAACAATGGGCTCAAGCGTAATAATGATTGTAAGGATGGCACAGGACAGGGCAGAGTTTCATTCTGTTGTACAGAGGGTCGCTATGACTTGGAACTGACTCAACTGCACCTAACAACAACAAGGTCACTGTCTTAGTCATCTAGTGCTACTATAACAGAAATACCACACGTGGATGGCTTTAACAAAGAGAAATTTATTTTCTCAGAGTCTAGTAGGCTACAAGTCAAAATTCAGTGCATTAGCTCCAGGGGAAGACTTTCTCTTCCAGCTCTGGAGGAAGGTCCTTGTCATCAATCTTCCCCCTGACTAAGAGTTTCTCCACACAGGAACCCTGGGTCCAAAGGACATACTCTGCTCCTGGTGATGCTTTCTTGGTTATATGAGGTCCCCCTGTCTCTCTGCTCGCTTCTCTCTTTTATATCCCAAAAGAAATTGGCTCAAGACACAATCCAATCTTGTAGATTGAGTCTTGCATCATTAGCATAACTGCCACCTATCCCCCCTCATTAATATCATAGAGGCAGGATTTACAACACATAGGAAAATCACATCAGATTACAAAACAGTGGACAATCACACAATACTGGGAATCATGGCCTAGCTCAATTGATACATATATTTGTGAGGATGGCACAGGACCAGGCAGTGTTTCATTGTTTTGTACATAGGGTCTCTATTAGTTGGAACTGACTCCACGGCACCTAACAACAACAGGGTCGCTGTGAGTCGGAACCACCTTGAAGGCACCTAACAACAACATAAAAATTATGACCTACAAATAAATTTATTTTAAATAGTTAGCAACATAGCCTTCGATTCTCAATCTGTTCATGTCTTTTGTAGATCAGATGATTTCTCAAAGACCATAGAAAACAGAAAGTCTAACTTAGGTGAAGTGGTCTCACTATGAGATCCCAAATCCCAAGTTACTCTAGGCTTCTGATCCATACTACACTCTTCAGTGAGTCAGATGCTAAATTCTATGTTATTGTAAATAACAAGTCAATTGATTTACCAGTTGCTGTTTTTGTTAGGTGCCATTGAGTTGGTTCCAACTCATAGTGACCCTATGTACAACAGAACGAAACACTGTCCGGTCCTGTGCCATCCTCACAATTGTTGTTATGCTTGAGCCCATTGTTGCAGCCACTGTGTCAATCCATCTCATTGAGGGTCTTCCTCTTTTTCACTGACCCTCTACTTTACCAAGCTTGATGTCCTTCTTCAGGGACTGATCCCTCCTGATAATATATTCAAAGTATGTGAGACATAGTCTCACCATCCTTGCTTCCAAGGAGTGTTCTGGCTGTACTTCTTTCAAGACAGATTTCTTCATTCTTTTGGTAGTCCATAGTATATTCAATATTCTCCTTCAACACCACAATTCAAAGATGTCAATTCTTCTGTGTTTTGTATTCATTGTCCAGCTTTCCCATGCATATGAGGTGATTGAAAACACCATGGCTTGACTCAGGCGCACCTTGGTCCTCAAGGTGAAGTCTTTGCTTTTCAACACTTTAAAGAGGTTTTTTGAGGCAGGTTTGTCCAATGCAATACATCATTTGATTTCTTGACTGCTGCTTGCATGGGTGTTGATTATGGACCCAAGAAAAATGAAATCCTTGATAATTTCAATCTTTCTCCATTTATCATGATGTTGTCTATTGGTCCAGTTGTAAGGATTTTTGTTTTCTTTATGTTGAGGTGTAATCCATCCTGAAGGCTGTGGTCTTTGATTTTCATCAGTAAGTGTTTCAAGTTCTCTTTGCTTTCAACAAGCAAGGTTGTGTCATCTGCATAAGGCAGGTACCAGCTGCTAAGTTACAAGTAAAGTCAAATAATGTGAGACCAGCAAAGCAAGAGTATCTTTGAAATTGAACAGAACATGTCATTATTTCCTATTTTTTCCTTGCCTAAAATATTATAAGAATAAATGAGCACAAAACAAAGAAACAAAAAGAATTTTTCATTGACTCATTCTTAAGATATTGTTATGATTTAATTGTGTCCCCCAGAATACTTGTTTTAAATCCTAACCTCTGCACTAGTGGATGTAATCCCATTTGAGAACAAGATTTTCTTTGTTATGTTAATGAAGCCATATCAATGTAGGCTATGTTTTAAGCCAATCACTTCTGAGACTTAAAAAAAGCAGGTTAGGCACAGAAGCAAGGAAGCACAGATGGAGGAAGAAAGATGCCACACATGAAGGAGCTGAAGAATAGAAGCTGCAAAGAGACAAGGACCTTCCCCAAGAGCCAACAGCAAAAGAAAGTCTTCCCCTAGAGCTGGTGCCTTAAATTCAGATCTCTAGCCTCCTCAATTATGAGAAAATAAATTTCTTTATCTTCTTCACTCACTTGTGATATTTCTATTGTAGCAACACTAACAAACTAAGACAGATACATAAAATGCTTACTTTTCACAGTGCGTATCTTACCATTTTAATTAATACTAACCATTTATGTAGGTGATAATTGATGTTCATATAAAACAATATTCTCCTTTCTCTTTTTCCTCATAATCATTGTAATGGGAAGGAGATTACAATAAAATTACCATGTGATGAAACGTGGAAACTTACAGTGGACTATAGATAGAAGCAGTTGTACTCACAGTGGCTAAGCATGCCACTTTTTCTGAATCACCCTAATGCCATCCCCAGGAGATAGTAACTAAGTATCCCATAGTAAAATCAGACTTTTGAAGTCAAGAATGTTCTATACATATGGCTAAGTTCCAACATCCTCCTTCCTAATGGAAAGGATGAATGTAGTGGCAAGAAGACACCTGGCTTGTCATTGAGGTTCCCAAATACATTTAGAGTCAAAAGTGGTGCTTTGCCCACATTCTCTCTCTCTTCCTCTTTCTCACGCAATCTCTATCATTGAGGTGATTTCATCCTATGATTCTCTGTTCAGGATCTTGGGGTAAGCCCCATATCAGAGTGAGAAATACTCATGATGACTGAATCTCTTTAGCTCACTCTACCATCACCAAAATGTTCATAGCTGATAAATATGGGTTAAAACCCTTTAGGAATTTGAAACCTAATTTGGATTTCTTACCATAAATCAATAACTTAGAGAATTGCTCTCTAAAGTCAGACTTTTAGTCAGTACGACTGGAAGGTTGTGGAGAGATGGCTTTCCAGCCTTCTCAGTGTTCCTCAGATTGTATCATATTGGAGAAATTCTTCTCTATTTGTGGATAATGCTGTCCCTACATTCTGTATCTGTGTTGCACCTTTGGGAAATATATATATATATATATCCTTTATTGAATTTGAAAACTGAAAGGTATTTTAGATGCTCATTTTAATTCTTTTGTTTCTTCCTATCTGTATTGATAAACTATTAAGTAATCCTTGAGATACGAAAAACCTGTTTGATTTCCAACTAATATGCACAAATTTTTACCTCATTTATTAACAGAAATAAAACACTACCAGGGCATGTATTGTTCCCTTTCAGTCCTACCAGAACATATTACTTCTAGCTGTTTTACATTACTCTCTTGAGGGCCAATAGGGTTCAACAGGACAATTCTTTCCTTCCTTGCAGGAGACTAGGGTTCAGTTCCCAGCCACTACACCTTAAGTGAAGTCACAGTCTTTCAGTGGAGGCTTGTGAGTTTCTGTTACGCTGAACAGGTTTCAGTGGAACTTCCTGACTAACGTGGACTAGGGAAAAAGGCCTCAGGATCTACTTCTGAAAATCAGCCAGTGAAAACCCTGTGGATCGCAACAGGGTGATTCACAACCAGTCATGGGGTGGCACAGGCCTAGGCAGCGTTTTCATTCTATTGTGTATGGGATAGCTAAAAGCTAAAAGTTGTTGGCTGACTTGATAGCAGCTCACAACAACATTGCTACCTTAATTGGTCAAATCTATTCTACCTCTGTTGAGAAGTCATTGACTCTTCCTGAAATCCAACAAACTCTTCAGGATGGCCCATTAAATGACAATCACTACTTTTAAGTTAATGAACAGATTTTTTTTTACAGTACTCTGCTGTCAACAAAGCAACACTGAGCCGTGGGATGTTGCAGCACTGTGAGGGGAAAAAAAAAAAAAACAACCTGCAACGTACACCTTCTTATTGCCACTTGTCATTGAATTGTTGGCTTTTTTTTTTTTTTTTAAAGTTGAAATGAAATTCATGTACTTGGGCCAAGCACATGAAGTCACATGAAACACTCATCTTTGTACTAGTTGGGGGGACTTTATATGGCCTATTCTTTAGATTCAGCCACTAAACTGTGCTATTATAGAGTTCTGAATCATATGTAAAGCAAACCTAGTGTTACTTTGGAGACAAATGTTGACACATTCATGTAATTCTATTAACAAATTTAATTATAAAGGGAAAAAATGAAATCTTGGAGTTAAAAAGTAGTTTTTAGACTGTTTTGTGCAAATACTCTTGCTTTTTTTATTTTTATTTTCAATAGTTGAGAAAGGTAAAACAAAGTGATCTGTCATAAATAATAAAATGTTGTAGCTTATCTGCAACCAAAATCCTTGCTTATTTTGTTCAACCCCTGTACCCTTTCATCTCAATCATATTCAGTCTAACATGACATGATATATTTTCTTCAATTGTTCTCTACTTCACAAGACTGAATCTTAAATAATCCAGGTAGATTTATATACATATATTCCCATGTATAAACTGCTTTTGCATCTCTCATGGTGCCTAGCATAGAGTTCAGTAAACTGTAAATGTTATTGCATACTTGTCTCGTGGAATTTTTTTTGAGAAAACTGATTAGCAATTGGAGAGCTATGTGGAATCTCATAAGAATTCATGCCTCATGATCTTTCTCCTTGCATTCGAGTAACAGTGATTGAGATTCGACCCACTGCTCACCTCCAAGGAGCCAGCCATTGCCTCCTGACCATTTATCTTCACCTTGCCCGCCTAATGGTAATTTATTGTTTTATGAATTCTATGCAACTGGCAGCCTACATGAATATCGAAGAAACTTTAATACAGCTGTACTGTAATGTCCCACCAACATTGTCTTGACATTTGGAACTTTTTTTTTCCCTCTAGAACATCAGGGTTACTTCCATTACAAATCTTATGAGTTTTATGGTTTCATTATAATGTGAATCCACAGAAATTTGAGGATTAGGAAGTAAAATCATTAGTTATATCTTCAGGGGATAACTATGGTCACCTAGAAAAACCTTGTAAAGTTGTCATAAAATGATACATAAGACATTTTAAACGACTTATTAAAAAGGAATGCTGCCAGGCAGCAACCCCTTTGGCAGTTGAGGGTATAAAACACACTGTGTTTAGGGAAGAAGCACTTAAATGACCTCACAAACATAAAGTGTAGTGCTCCCTGCTAAACTGGACTGGCACCATTAAAACCTGCAATAAAAAGGGTGGGCCATTGGCGGACCAAGCATGATGGCAGGGGGATTTCATCAGCCTCTTGGAATGAGTTCATTCTCCTTCCTGTGCTTGTTATAAAGAGTGTGAGCTTGGCACAAAAAATATTCATCCTGTCTTTTTTAGTCTCTACAACAAAATCTGTTATTCAGATCCTGTTAATTCTTCTATGATATTCATGTAATTATTAGCTTCCCAAACCCTGGACTGTTCCCTCTCCAAATTTTCCTTCTTCCAGTATTTACATATACAAAGCCACTTCCCAGTCTGGTGAACTCAGTGGTCTCATCAATGCTTTCTGAGCTCTGCCACTACTCAGTAGGCAAAGCAGTATCTTCAACTATGGCTCCTCCCTCAGAAGCATCCTTAAGCTTTCGAAGCATCCATCCTGTAGCTAGCAAGGCTGAATATCTTATACACCCCCTCTCCTTAATTTGAAGAACTTCTTTTTGTTTTACTATTCTGTTCTTGGCAACATATGTCTCTTTCTTCTTAAGTGTATCTGAATCATCTTCTTCCCTGCTTGAAAAACTACTAGAAATGGTGATCTTGATTTCACCACCAAAGTCCAGATGCAGTATAAACATTTGGGTATTTCAACATGATAGTAAATGTTAGGGAAGTTAACAGTGGACAAGATATGCCTTTGGAAAAGCAATGGCTTCTTTAAGCTTTAACTTTCTCTCATTTGAAGACAGAAAATTCCAGAGCGTTAGCTTAACATGAATGAAACAAAATTGATGGGAAAGGGTGGTTCACGCTTTAATGGACATGGAAGAAATTAAATAGCAATTCCAAGGATGAGACAGGTAGGGGGGAATTGAGAGTAATAGGAAGAACATATTACATAATTTAATGTCATTTGTTAGATGGGGATTCTTTTTCAACTTGTAAGTTACTCCGTAAGGGACTTTTACATTCTGTTCCACAGTTAAGTAATGTGCCACAGAAGATAGTTGGAGAGGGAAAGAGAAAGACAAATAGAAAAAACAGAGAGGAAGAGAAATAAATAAGCACACACACACATATATGGAGCCCTGGTGGCACAGTGGTTAAGAACTTGGCTGCTAACCAGAAGGTCAGCAGATCAAATCCACCAGCCACTCATTGGAAACCCTATGGGGCAGTTCTACTCTGTCCTATAGGGTCACTATAATTCAGAATTGACTTGATGGCAATGGATGTATATAAACATATACACATATATCTTATGTATATATCATATATATGCCTATAGATTGATTCATGTAGGTATAGATTAGGCATTTTGCTTATAATTTTTAAGTATTTATGTAACACCTACTTTGCCCATTGCCTTTATAAACTCCAAGGGTGATATAAGTATACATTTGAATACATCTATTTAGGTATTACAGACCAAGGAGCTAGTTCTAAGTAGTTTTGGCCCTGTGCAAGATCTAGAGCTACACGCACCAAGATATCAACTGGGAAGATAGGCTGGCCTGACAAGACAAAGCTAAGCTAGTATTGGGGTCACCACTGATTAAAACCAATCAAGATGACCTCTAGAACTTTTCTAACTCTGTATTTTCCTTCTCTACCATGTCTTCCTGGTATTTTATAGTGACTAGAGACCACTGACACCAAGAGGTTAGATCATTAGATCATGAGAATCGTGAAATTTAGAGTTGAATTAAACATTAGAGATCTATTCTAGTGATTGAGCCCTGGTGGTGAAGTGGTTAAGTGCCCAACTGCTAACCAAAAGGCTAATGGTTTGAACCCACCAGCTGCTCCACAGGAGACAGATGTGGCAATCTACTTCCATAAAAGTTGCAGCCTTAGAAACCTCACGGGGCAGTTCTGCTCTGTCCTGTTGGGTCGCTATGAGTCGGAATCGAATCGGCTTGACATCAGTGGGTTTGATTTTTATTTTTAAGTCTAGTGATTTACAGCTTATATTTCTCAGAAATGGTCCTCCCCTAACCTATTTCTTAGGAAACATCTACCCTTATCTCTACACAGGAACAGCAAGGAAGGGTGGAGGTGGTAGGCTAGGAAAAATAAAACAAGTCAGAAATTTTATTAAATCACTGTGTAAGACATTTGGAAGATGATCTTTTCTGAAAATTCTTTTAAAAACCATTGATCTCATGGAATGTTTCAACTAGTGTAGGAATGCCCTTTTGAGTAATTCTGTTTATTAGTGAGAGAGCAGACTGAAGTTTAATTTAGCATTACAAAGGAGACTGATTATTTTAATTGGAGATTATATTGACACAAGCTGACTCGAAGTGGAAAAATTATCCAATCCCCTATGACCTTTTCATTTTTTCATGCAATCAAAATAATGGCTATGCAAACTTGGGAAGAACCAATATGCATATGCAAAAATTTTTATTAGTGTCAATGTTTATTGTTTTAATATTTATTTTCACTTTATATATTTCATATATTTAAGACCTTTCTATATAAAGTCAGAGCTAGGTTGAACTGAATAATCCATCAACACTTTCCACTAAAATGAAGAGATTTATTTAAAAGAACAATGAAAACCTTGATGAGTAAGACTAGGACAGTGAAATTTGATCTGAGAAGTATAGAGCACAGTGGAGGTTAGAAAGGGAAAGTATAATTAAATAGCCAAGCTGTGGAATTCTAAATGTGCAACATTAAACAAATTACTAAATCTAGGAGTCTATGTTTCCTCAGCTATATATAGTGAAAATAATAGTATTTAACACAAAGGATAGACTATTAAATGAATATATATATTAAGTGAATATAGTTATTAAATGAATATAGGTATTAAATGAATATAGATATTAAATGAATATACACAAAAAATGAACATAAATATATACAGTACTTAGAACAATATCTGTCACAATTAAATGTTCAAAAACACAAGCTGTTGTAAAATATAAAATATAAATATATATAAAATGACTATGATTTATAGGTCTCCAAGTTTCTAATTTTAAAAGCATTTAATATACCACACTTTATTCTAGTAAACTGTAACTCTAATTTAACTGTCACTTTACATGTCTATCTTGTATATATCTGCTAAAATTATCATTATTTTTCAACTAGCAAATAGTTTCATTCATTAAAAAAAAGTAACGTTTTACCATATTTTCCGTACTCAGAGCATCACAGCCTTTAGACTTTATTGGTGAATAACTAGAGAAGTAAAGAAGTTAACTAATTAGTTCAAATCACCATGCAGGTCTTTTCTAATTGTTCCTAAGACATCGACATTGAGCGACAAACGACTTCCTTCTCTGCTCACCATTCCAGAATTCCTTACACAAACATTCACGAGACATGTACCTTCTTTACTAATTTTCTTGAAAATGAAGACCTGAGCTAGCTTAAATGTCTTCTCACAAGTATTCGTTACTATTCCCATAGGTTCAAAGAGGAAAATTTTTCTGGAAACATGTGAGGCAGAGAAGATCAATGAAGAGTAGGAATAGGCAAAGAAAAAAAAAAAGCTTTTAAAACCACACCGTAAGTTTTCTTCCATTAACAGATTCTTCTTACAACCCTTAAATAAAGTGGCTGCTGGGTAGTATGAGTGGTTTGTATATGACTTTGCTCTGAGTCTTGTGCCTGGCACATCTCCGTTAAGGAATTTGGATGAACTATTTGTCATAAACTGCCAAGCTCAACAAATTAAGCAGCAACTTTTGACTAGGGCAGGGCTACCTATGCCAAAGTAGGTCTGATGACAGCTAGTAACCCTGATTTGAGTCGTTCTGGAAAACTCAAAAATTATAACTTCAGGGATCGGCCTTCATTATTTTATTTATTTATAATTTATTTTTGTGGGATCTATTTCTGGGTAGTTCACTCTCTAAAATAATAATATAATAAGCATAATAATGGTAACAATAATAATAAATAGTGGAAGAAATGATTAAAAATAGTGCATACTAAAATATTTTTAAGATATTGTTTACTTTTTCTAACACTGGATCAGAAAGGAAGCATCTATCAAAAAGTGGGAAAAAAGACCAAATGTAAAGGAAAGGAGAGGTAAACAACACAAAATAAAACCAAAACAAAACAAAAATTTGTTTATGAATTTCTCAAGATTGTTCTCCCTGTGAATAAAATTTAAAGAAAACTCAGAAGAATGAGGCTTATGAAAATGAGGGAAAATCTTATTCTGAGGACATCTTTTTTTAAGTCAGCATGTAATTACTGATCATCTAGTATGTGTCCTAATCCATGCTAGGGTGAGCAAAAAATACAAGTATAACTAGAAGATTAAACCTAAATGGAAACTGAAGCAGAGGTATTTGGCTAAGAATGTATTCTAAGCAAGACAATAGACATTAATAGATATTCTGCTCAGTGATGAAAAAACTATTTCCTTTCTGACAGATCTAAATAAATGTGATTCAAACTAAGGAAAGAAAGAATATGAACTACATATGTTTTTCATAATTACAGGGCTCCTTGGAGAAGCTCCACGGCTCCTCTGTCAGTTTATCATACTGTGGTGGCTTCTGTATTGCTTTGATGCTGGAAGCTATGCCCCTGGTATTTCAATACCAGCAGGATCACCCATGGTGAACAGGATTCAGCTGAGCTTCCAGACTAAGACAGACTAGGAAGAAGGACCTAGCAGTCTACTTCTGAAAGAATTGACCAGTGAAAGCCTTACAAATAGCAGCAAAACATTGTCTGATATAGTACCGGAAGATGAGCCCCTCAGGTTGGAAGACACTCAAAATATGACTGAGGAAGAGCTGCCTCCTCAAAGTAGGGTAGACTTTAATGACGTGGGTGAAGTCAAGCTTTTGGGACCTTCATCTACTAATGTGGCATGACTCAAAATAAGAAGAAACAGCTATCCATTAATAATTGGAACATGGAATGTACAAAGTACGAATACAGGAAAATTGAAAGTCGTCAAACATGAAATGGAATGCATAAACATTGATATCCTAGGCATTAGTGAGTTGAAATGGACTGAGATTAGCCATTTTGAATCATATAAGCATATGGTCTACTATGCTGGGAATGACAAATTGAAGAGGAACGGCATCGCATTCATGGTCATAAAGAAAATTTCAAGATCAACGGTGTCAGTATTAGGGTAATATCCATACACCTACAAGGAAGACCAGTTAATATGAGTATTATTCAAATTTAAACACCAACCACTAAGGCCAAAGATGAGAAATTGAAGATTTTTACCAACTTCCGAAGTCTGAAATTGATCAGACATGCGATCAAAATGCATTGATAACTACTGGTGATTAAAATGTCAAAGTTGGAAACAAAGAAGGATTGGTAATTAGAAAAGATGGCCTTGGTGACAGAAACGAGGCCGGAGATCACATAATGGAATTTGCAAGACCAATGACCTCTTCATTGCAAATATCTTTTTTCAACAACATAAACAGTGACTATACACATGGACCTTGCCAGATGGAATACACAGGAATCAAATCTACCACATCTGTGGAAAGAGACAATGGAGAAGCTCAATATTATCAGTCAGAACAAGGCCAGGGGCTGACTGGGGAACAGATCATCAATTGTTCATATACAAGTTCAAATTGAAGTTAAAGAAAATTAAAGCAAGCCCACTAAAGCCAATATACGACCTTTAGTATATCCTACCTGAATTTAGAAACCATCCCAAGAATAGATTTGACACATTGAACATTAATGATGAAAGGCTGGATTATTTGTGGAATGGAATCAAGGACATCTTACATGAAGAAAGCAAAAAAGTCATTAAAAATACCAGAAAGAAAGAAAAGATTAAAACGGATGTCAGAAGAGACTCTGAAATTTGCTCTTGAATGTTGTTAGGAATTGTGTCACCCCCAAAATATGTATCTACTTGGCTAGGTTATGTTTCCTAGTATTGTGTGATTGTCCACCATTTTGTCATCTGATGTGATTTTCCTATGTGTTGTAAATCCTGCCTCTGTGATGTTAATGAGGCAGGATTAAAGGCAATTATGTTAATGAGGCAGGACTCAATCTACAAGATTAGGTTGTGTCTTCAGCCAATCTCTGTTGAGATATAAAAGAGAGAACCAAGCAGAGAGACATGGAGACCTCATATCACCAAGAAACAAGAGCCAGGAGAATAGCGTGTCCTTTGGACACAGGGTCCCTGAGCTGAGAAGCTCCTCAACTGGAAAGATTGATGACAAGGACCTTTCCCCAGAGCCAGCAGAGAGATAAAGCCTTACCCTGGAGCTGAAGCCCTGAATTTGGACTTCTAGCCTACTAGACTGTGAGAGAATAAACTTCTGTTTGTTGAAGCCATCTACTTGTGGTATTTCTCTTACAGCAGCACTAGATAACCAAGACAAATGTAGAGTAGCTAAAGTGAATGGAAGAAATGATGAAGTAAAAGAGTTGAACAGAAGATTTCAAAGGGCAAAACAAGAAGACAAAGTAAAGTATTATGATTAAATGTGCAAAGACTTGGAGTTAGAAAACCAAAAGGGAAAAACAGGCTTGGCATTGCTCAAGCTGAAAGAATGGAAGCAAAAATAAATACTGGAGTTGCAATATTGAAAGATTCTAGGGAGAAAATAATGAACAACACAGCAAACATCAAAAGAAGATGGGAGGACTACGCAGAGTCACTGTACCAAAAAGAACTGGTTGATGTTCAACCATTTCAGGAGGTAGCATATGATCCAGAACCAGTGGTAATGAAGGAAGAAATCCAAGCTTCACTGAAGGCACTGGGGAAAAACAAGGCTCCAGGAATTGATGTATACCAATTGAGATGTTTCAACAAAAGGATGCAGCACTGGAGGTGCTCAGTGGTCTATGCCAAGAAATTTGGAAGACGGCTACCTGGCCAACTGACTGGAAGAGATCCATATTTGTGCCCATTCCAAAGAAAGGTGATCCAACAGATCATGGAAATTATCGAACAGTATCATTAATATCACATGCAAGTAAAATTTTGCTGAAGATCATTCAAAAGCATTTGCAACAGTACATTGACAGAGAAATATCAGAAGTTCAAGCCAGATTCAGAACAGGACATGGAATAAGGGATATCATTGCTGATGTCAGATGGATCTTGGCTGAAAGCAGAGAATACCAGGAAGATGTTTCCCTGTGTTTTATTGACTATGCAAAGGCATTAGACTGTGTGGATCATAACAAATTATGGATAATATTAGGAAAAATGGGAATTCTAGAACACTTAACTGTGTTCATTTCAAACCTGTACATAGACCAAGAGAAAGTCAGTCAGACAGAACAAAGGGGATACTGTGTGGTTTAAAGGCAGGAAAAGTGTGTGTCAGGGTTGTATCCTTTCACCATACTTATTCAACCTGTATGCTGTACAAATAATCTGAGAAGCTGGACTATATGAAGAAGAATGTGGCATCAGGATTGGAGGAAGACTCACTAACAGCCTGCAATATGCAGATAACATAGTCTTGTTTGCTGAAAGAGAAGAGGACTTGATGATGAAGAGAAAAGACTATAGCCTTCAGTATACTACAGCCTTAACATAAAGAAAACAAAAATCTTCACAACTGGACCAATAAAGAACATCATGATAAATGGAGAAAATATTGAAGTTGTCAAGGATTTCATTTTACTTGGATCCACAGTCAATGGCCATGGAAGCAGCAGTCAAGAAATCATACCATGTGTTGCATTGAGCAAGTCTGATGCGAAGGACCTCTTTAAAGTGTTCAAAAGCCAACATGCCACTTTGAGGACTAAGGTGTGCCTGTCCCAAGCTATGATATTTTCAATTGCCTCATATGCATGTGAAAGCTGGACAATGAATAAGGAAGACCAAAGAAGAATTGATGCCTTTCAATTATGATGTTAGAGAAGAATATTGACTATACCATGGACTGCCAGAAGAACAAAGATATATGTTTTGGAAGAAGTGCAGCCAGAATGCTCCTTAGAAGCAAGGATGGTGAGACTTCCTCTCATGTGCTTTGCACATGTTATCAGGAAGGAACAGTCTCTGGAGAAGGACATCATGCTTGGTAAAGTAGAGGGTCAGCAAAAAAGAGGAAGACCCTCAACGAGACGGATTGACACAGTGGCTGCAACAATGGGCTCAAGCATAACAACAATTGTGAGGATGCAGCAGGGCCTGGCAGTGTTTCATTCTGTTGTACATAGGGTCACTATGAGTCAGAACCAACTCAAGGGCACCTAACAACAGCAACAACATGGAGAAACCAGAAGTCTGCCAAACTATAAGTCTGTTGGAAAAATGCTTTTCTGTCTCTTTTTGGGTTTTGATTTTGTTGACTCTAATTATTGCTATTTTTTTTTTAGGGTGCATACATGTGTACTAATATATATACTTAGTCCATGACTCAACTATGGAATATTTGGAATAATAAGCCAGCCAACCTGAAATTATTAGTACATGGGGATACATTTTGGAGAACTTATAACTGTACATCATACAAGATTGAAGAGTGAAACCCCCTTCCAATTTTTCTGAAGACTAGGGCTTCTTAAGAGTTAGTGCTGATTATTCTCATGAAATTTTCCTACCACCTTTCAAGTGACTCAGGCCTCAGGGAATCCACTGTTGTACGGAGAGGCAAGAATCATGAGGAGAGAATATTACTGTGTGCAGAAGATGGAGTTTTCTGATGGTTGATAAATCACATGAGGAGGCTAGAAGTAGTTAAAGTTTTCAAAGAGTTGCAAAATCTCAGGCAAGGGAGTTCAGTGGGAGACTGGGGTGAGACAGAGAAAGGAGCCCCATGTGAATTTTTAGCTTATAGTTTTTCTGTATAGAAGGAAAGTTATATTGAGATATGCTGCTTTATGTAGTGATTGTATGACGATTAAAGGGATATTTCAGTAAATGAGGTTCTCTGTTGTGCTCTTGGAGAAGAAATAGAAAACCATGTCCAGAAACTCCAAACACATCAAATATGAAATGAGTGATGTCCTAGTGCTGGAGAGCAGCTTCTAAGTGGACCACTTGGCAAAGCACCACATGGAAAATGTATCTCTGGGGTGAAGGCCTGGATAGCATAGAAGATAGAAATGGAATTGCTCCAAGTACTTCCAGAAATGCAGAATAAGTACTTCTAAACATTTGTGTCTCTGTAAAAGCAACAAGAACACTGGCAAAAATTGTTAAAATGAACTTTCGGAACTCAAGAAATTAATAAAAGGTGTGCAATAATCTTAGACGTGTTTAAGAAAAACAGCTGATTGTCAGTATAAAGTGAGCTTTGTGGCATGTTCACTTTCTCTATTCCTATCTCCTGACTTCCAGCTACACAGTAGCCTTGAAAACCAGCAGCCTCACAGCTCTGGTAACTATGAAAAACAGCAGCCTAATAGCCACTGGTGGAGGCAATCAGAAAAGTCCCACAAAAGCCCTATCCCCAGAAAACTGTCACTATTTTGTCTGTCTGGCATCTCTCTGAAAATTATTTTCAGGCTTTACCTCTATTTTACCCAAGTCAGAGCTCTCTCTATGGGAACAGAGCTATTACTAGGACATTTGTAGAATAAAAAATAGCATCAGTTGTTTAACGTTGCAACTGTCTGAGGCAGCTACACTATGTGTTGCCAGCAAGAGGCTGACAACAAAACTTAAAAGGAAAAACTGAAAAATCAGATGTCCATGGGGGCTTTGAAAACCTTTGCCATTTGTGTGAATCGAGACAGTCACACGCATGTAGAAGGCTCTGTGTAGGCCCAGGGCCGTGTACATGGTCTGGAAAGACCTCAGAAGGCCCTAAATTTTTACCACCTCCTGACCTTAAGGCTATGTGCAAATTGGAAGCAAAGGCTAAGGTGGAGTTATAAACTGCATTGCTGAGGATTGAGGCCCGTATTAGTCCAATGTAAAAACAAGACAAACACATCGAAGAAAAAAGTTCATACTAACATATCTTATAAATATAAAATCCAAGATTCTCAACAGTTGTCTCAATAGCACATTCAAAAGAATGAAGTAGGACCTTTATCTAACATGATGTACAAAAAATATAGTAATAATAACTCCAAATGGAACATAGATATAAATGCAAGGAATAAACTAAAAGACTAGAAAACACATGAGCAAATTTCTGTTAAGGTGGGTTAGGCAATAGTTTCTCAGATATGACACCAAAAGCACAATCATAGGAAATAAATAGATATATTGGACTTTATCATATTAAAAAATATTTATTCTTCAAAAGAAATGACCAGAAAAGGGAAAATACAAATCATAGAATCAGAGAAAATATTTACAAACCATGTATCTGATAAGGGAGTCCTAGTGGAACAGCTGTTAAGAGCTATGGCAAGTTATGGCTGCTAATCAAAAGGTCAGCAGTTCGAACCTACCAGCCTCTCCTCGGAAACCCTATGGGGCAGTTCTACTCTGTCCTATAGGGTAACTATGAGTCAGAATTAACTAGACAGCAGTGGGCTAATATCTGATAAGGGAATTTTACCCAGAGTATATAAAGAACTATAATTCAATTAAAAAAAAAAAACTGATGTAAAAATGCGCAAAGGATTTACTACACATTTCCTCAAAGAAGATATGTAAATTATTACACAAGTAGATGAAACTATGCTTAACATTTTTGCCATTAGGAAATTTAAATTTCAAACCAAAATGAGATACAACTTCACACCCACTAGGATGGTTAAAAGGCAGACAGTAATAAATGTTGGTGAGAATGTGGAAATTTTGGAACCCTCATACATTGCCAGTAGGAATGTAAGAAGATACAGCACTTTAGAAAAACGATTTGGCAGTTGCTCAAAATGTAAGCAGAGTTATCATATGAACCAGCAATTCCACCCTTAGATATACATACAAGAGAACTGAAAACATGTCTACATAAAAGTGTGCACACGAATGTTCATAACAGCATTGCTTGTAACAGCCAAAAATTGGAAACAACCTGAATGTCCATCAACATCAACTAATGAACAGACAAACAAAATGTGGTATATCCTTACAAAGGAATACTTTGGATGAATAAAGGAATGAAGTACTGATCCATACTATATTGTGGATGAACCCTGAAAGCATTAGGCTAAGTGAAATAAAACAGGAACAACAATCCACCTACTGTATGGTTTCACTTACATGAAATGTCCAGAATAGGCAAATTTATGCAGACAGAGAGTAAATTATTGGTTACCAGGGGCTGAGGTGGGGGAATGGGGAAAGACTGCTAATGGATATATATATTTTTTTTTTGGTGGGGGGGGCTGGCATGAAAGTGTTCTCAAATTAGAAAATGAGATAGCAGTGATGGTTGTAGGACTCTGCAAATATATTAAAAACCACTTAATTATAAACTTTATATGGATGAATTTTATTCTATGTGAATTATATCTTAATAAACTTGCTATATAAAATGCAATGTCTACCCACAAGATATAATTGGATACATACAAATAAGGTTTCAGTTCTTGAAAGTTCTTCATCTTTCAGATGAACTTAATAAATGCTTTTCAAATGCTATCTTTATGTCAGACACTTTCTGGCTATCAGTGGGTACAAGGATGAGTTTAAAATTCCTGCCTTCAGTGAGGTCAAGGTCAGGTGGAGGATAGAGATACATGCACAGTTACAGTTTACTAATTATTGTTGTAGAATATGGACTGAATTAAGAAGTGCTTAGAATCAATTAGAGTAAGAGATACATCAGAGAAAGGTACAGAGAGATGACCTTTAAACTGGGATTTAAAAATTCATTGGAGATTTTCACGATAATTAACACGACAGTGACATGGGAAGAGCATTTCCAGTAAAGGACATATAGAATATTTACACAACAATATAGGATAGACTAAGAACAAATTCAAGAGCTAAGATGCTTCTGAGTGTAAGTTCTATACTATAAAAGATCAGAGAAGGTATTATCTGAAAGACAGAAGCAGTCCTTGGAGAAGGCAGCATTTTATGGAAACTCAAAGATTGTATCATCTCATGTGTGCTTTCTGTTTTCTCAGAGTGGGAAAGTTTTTCATTTTTATTATGGAGTTCAGAGAATTCTCTGCCTCTAAAGATGCATAAAAGTCATTCATCTAGACAAGAAGAAGATTCTTCCAAATTGTTTTTACAACATTATGCTGGGTATCATCTGGACATTGATGTAGAGTGATTGCCATTTGCCTTAGTGATCAGTCCTCAATCCAGCATGTTAGACTTAAATGTCAGCTCTTGTGCTCACAACTGCTGCTCTCCCTGCAGGCAGCTTGCTCCTGAACCACACCTCTATAAAAAAATACAAATGTTTTTAAGTGTTCAAGCCAAATTCATACTGCATCCCTGATACAGATCAGAAAAAAAGAAAACTTGAAAAAAGGCAGTCTATTGAATAGATAAATGATTGCCACAAAACGTGAAAGGAGTGCTATAGGAACACGTAGAAGAGGTACCTGATGTAGTCAAGGAATTAGGGAACACTATCTTGCGAAAAGGAGCCCTGGTAGGGCAATGGTTAAGCACTTGGCTGCTAATAGAAAGGTCGCTGATTCAAACCCACCAGCTGCTCCGCAGGAGAAAAGACCTGGTGATCTGCTCCCTTAATGATTACAGCCTAGGAAGCCTCATGAGGCAGTTCATAGGGTGGCTGAGTCAGAATCACCTTGACAGCATACAACAACATCGGGTGAAAGTGATGCTTAAGTTGGGAAAGGAAGATTTGTTTTGGGGTGACTGAGGAGGAGGCAAAGATGAGCAGGTGCGAAGTCTCAGAGAATAACGGGAACAGGGAACATTCTAGGAAAATGAAGAAATTCTACATGGCTGGAATACAGAGTGCACGGGTGGTGGGGGAGTGTCAGGGAGCCTTGTAGCTTCAATGATTGGTTTTAACTTTGGACTCAAAGGGAAGGAACTGAAAGGATTTGTTGTGAAATTTGGCTTTGAGAAACGTCACCCTGGCTATAGAGTGGGAAATGGATCAGAGAGGTGCAGAAGTGTAAACAAGAGAAGCAGTTAGGGGGTGTTTGAAGCAATCCAGATGAACTGGTAGTTACAAGAGGTCTTAAGGAACATGGACAGGCCCTGGTGATGGATTGCATGTGGTCAGAGTGTAGGGAGTCAAGAGGTGGGTAGGGTTTCTGGCTTAAGCAACTACAGATGATACCATTTCCTGAAATAGGGAAGTCAGGAGGATATGCAGCCTAAAAGAGAAAAGAAACTCAGCCCTCAGCTTCCTATTAGATGCCCAAGAGAAGCTGTACAGTAGAAACTTAGACATCTGGGTTTGCATCTGTGAGCAAGAGGATCAGAGGTGGGAAGAAAAGTTCTGGAAATGAACCTGGAGAGGAGGAGCTGGCCTCAGGAGAGTATGTTAGGAGAAAGAATGGTAAGAAGAGTAAAACAGTAACCTTCTGGGTAACAGAAGCTGAGAGAAGACAATGAATCAAGAAGAAGGGGTAATGAGTAGCTTCATGTGCTGTCAAAGTATCAGTCAAATGTTTCCTCAGGATTAGATTTGTATTATGATTTTATCTGGCTGTAATATCACAGAAGGGGTTCAGCCTATCAGATTTTTCATGATGTCTTCTTGTCCATTTACTTGTAAGATTAACTTTTATTACAGGATTAAGGTGATGTCTATTAGGTTTTTTTACTCTAAAGTTATTGCTTGTAATAAGTATGTTGTGGTGTGGTATCTTGAGACTATGTAAATATACCAATCTTCAGATACTTTCACTATGTCATATTGGTATCCACTTATTTAATTATACTGACGATGGTTGCAAAATGATAATTTTATAATTCTATCAGTTCTTGTATATTTATTAGTTGTCATTCTGTTTTAAGAAAGAGCTTCTCTTGCACCTTATTTATTTATTTAGAATGTGTGGATTTATAGGTTTTATTCAAAGAGAATAAAAATAAACATGACTCACAAATTGCCTCAGATTTTATCAGTGGGTGCCCCTTAAACCTAGTGTCTTCTTCCAGTTAATTTATCCTTATTATTCTTTGAGCACTTTCTTACTTTCTGGCTGAACAAAACGTTCCAGGTGTGTCTTGTATGTTCCCTGCCCTAACTTTGGTTTCTTTTAGTGGAAATAGTATATGGAAACCAAGATTCAATGGGCTCATTGCTACTGAGGTGTCACTGCTCCCAGTTGTCTCAGTGAAGAGAGCTAGGAAATATGTGTGAATGAACACACACACACCTACAACACGTTTACATGTGTGTAAATTCTATGACTATCTGCATGTATCTCTGTTTAGAAAGATAGATAGAGCATATATATTAACCATGACTTTACACCAATACCTCCAATTCCAATCCAAGATCACAGGTTCATTATTATTGTCCCTCTTTCTATGTTTGTAACTCCACAATTCAGTGCTTAGAAACCTGCATCCTATCATCTCCTTTCTCCTAATTCTCACTAGGAAGGGCCTCATTTACACCAGGCCAGCTCTCTAGCTTGATGGGGCTTTCCTTTTTTGAGTGGACCCCATTGCTGCTAGTTTTTCTCCTTGCTGGGAATTCAACCTCTTTTGGGCCTGCCTAATGGTTTTTAACAAAGGAAAGAAGGAAGAAAGGAAGAAGCGAAGGAATGAGAGAAGATTGCCCTGTATTGTTTCTGACATCTTTCTCTACATGTTCTAGTTTCTTATCTCCAGTGAAAGATTTTTGAGACCAAGGACTAAATCTTATACTCCAACGTGTCTCTTTACAGTTTTTAGCACAATGTCTTACCAAAAATTTGGAACAGGAAATCAAAGAGCTGACTCTCCCACCATCAGACACATTTTATTTAGCCTGAAGTATATTAAAAAACAAAATGAATCTGTTGGCAAAATTTATTTCAATGAAAGTTTTAGACTTGGTTTTGGATTTCTGACTTCTCTCAAAATATCAGAAATTATGAGATCACTGGACTTTATATTCTTTCATGGGGGGGGGATGGAGTTGAGTAGCTGCTGTTACCTATAGATGGGACCCGTATTAATAGCTCAGCACAGATCCACTGCTACACTTTGACTCATTGATTTTACCTGTCTGGCACTTGAAAGAGTTTGAGTTTAGATCCCTGACATATAGGAAGCTCTGGATGAATGTTTGTTAGTTGACTTATTACTCAAGATCAAGTTTAGAGTCCCAAGTCAACTGAATCAGCCTTCTCTAATAAAGCTCTGACAGTCTTTCTTTGCTATTTATTCCTCTACTTCTGCCACCTTAGCCTAAATTCAGAAACCTGGTCACTGCCATCTATGAATTATAGTAATTTCACCAGAGCATATTGCTTGCAATCTGCTGGAAGAGGAGGAGAGTGTTCCAGAACCATTATTTCAGGGGAATAAAAATTGCTCATTCATAATTTTGTGTGTGTGGTCTATGAGCTGTAAAGACCACTTAAGTTCATTGCTTCATACAGTATTAGGTAAACATTTAAGAGGTAAATACTTTTATCCATCTTTGCTTCCAGCAAAGAAGTAGACCATGAAAACTCCAGAGGGCTAGCTTGATATATGTTTTCACTCTATTATTTTCTTGAACTGAGTTCTCAGTAATGCTCTGGGTCGATGGAGGTAACTGGACCATGCTCTGTATGAGGGAAGAAAGGCAAATGTGTCTATGAAGCCGTATCATATACATATATGTGTGTATGTGTGTGTATATGGAGAGACAGAGAAGGAGACACAGAGAGAGAGATCACATTTTCTGAGGAAGATATATATCAATATATCCTCAGGAAAATAAACATATCTGTTAATTATATGTTAATTCCTGGGATTATAGGGAAGTTGGACTAAGAACTGTATAAAAAATAAAAACAGAACAATTATATTAATATATAATTGTTGACATTGTTTTGTGTTTATATACCATATTCAGTACCCGTAGTTATTTCTCTGATAATTGTAGATAAATGTCACAATTTCCTTTTTATATTTGTTAACATATTAGATCAGTTGATGGTAACTCTAACAAGAAAAATGAAAATGACACTTTATTGATGGTGAGGCTGAACTTTTTTTTATGTTTATTTTTATCTCCCCTGTGAATTGTTTGTTTATGTGACCAGTACACTATTGAGTCGTACGGAGCTACTTCATATATTAAGGTGATCAAAATTTGTCTTATTTGATGTAGTTATTTCACATAGTTTATTTTTTGATTTTTGTTTGCAATTCTCATATACAAAGTTTTGTTTATTTTTAAGTAGTCAAAATTATTGATTTTCTTCTTTTGATTTCTTTCTTCACTTTTATAGCTTGAGGCACGGTTCAACTTCCTGAATTCTGAACACTAAAAATGTGTTTGTACTGAGTATTTCCTAGACACTGGGCATCATGGTCATACTTGGTTCATGGAACCAAGTCTTGATCCTTCTTTCAAGAGGGTTGACCAAGATAGATGTATCAACACTAACTTCATCTTCCCTCTCTCTTTCTCTGTCCTCTTTTCCATTTAGGCAGCACAGAACTTATATATGAGCAAGGCTTGAGGGTTTAGTTATGGATGATAATGAGAAATAATAATCATAATAATAATACAGTCTTACCCATCACCCAAATGCAAATACTGATTCCTAATTGACATGAATGGAAAAATTTTCCTACTAATTTAATAACGAGTCTTGATAATAGACCTCAGAGGAGCAAACTCCTCAACTTTGTTTCTCACACAGACAGACACATCAGCACACAAACACACATCCTCACATTGTGTTTTGCAACTGCCAGGGAAGTGGTGAAGGTGAAAAAGAGGAAACTGGGAGCATGTCTTTTCCCGTTAATGAAATTAAAGGCTTTACTTTTCCTGGGAGAATGTGATTTAAGGGCTAATCAGCACCATGGTCCTTGCACATTATCTAAGAAAGTGGAAATTACTGGCTACGGAATCTGGGCTTGGAAGCTCCAGGGGGAATCTCTGCAGGCCCTCTGATAACTTTTTATGCTGTGCTTGAATATTCTTCCCCATGTAATTGGGTTTGTTTACTATATATAAAAAGCAGCCACTGGCTAACCGTCTGATTCTTTCTGTGCGTGTTTTAGCAGGACAGTTTACCTGTGCAGATTAAGCTTCTAGTGTTCAGTTTTCCTCTACGCCACGGGCAAGGACTTGAACTGCTCTATTTGCTTTGCACAGTCCCATTAGATTATTCAATGGCCTTCACATTCATATGTCTTTAGAACATTGGCTCCAAATGAGTCATATTCAGAAGAAAGGCTTTATTTTTAGGCCATTGAAATCAGAAGCAGTATCATAGGGAAAATATTTCTAAAAGTTGATTTTAGTTCATTCACATGGGACACAACAAGCTCGTCTCCAAGTTCTATGTGTTGATTGCTCTTCTATATAAAGGCGACCCTTTCTGTGGAATAAAAAAGCCATTTCTCACTTTCACTCAGGCCAGGGATGAGGGCAGGAATAGGAACATGAGTGGCAAAGATATCTGAATGCCCTTAGAGTTCCTTCCTTTGGGAATCTCTACATGAAATTGCCGGTGTAACCTCTGTCCCTCTGGATGTGGGCACAGAGCACTCAGAATGAGAATCTTATAAATATCCCATTTGTTCATATATATTATACATGGAAATATCCATTACATTGATTCTTATGGGGAACATAAGTATTGTGCAAATATTATACAGTATTAGGTAAACATTTAAGAGGTAAATACTACAGGCACAGAATTTAAAGAGAGTATTTAATGAAACACACACACACACAAGACTGACATTAATGCACTGGCTCTTGTAGACACCTGGCAAATAACTTTTTGGTCCATGCTGTGTGACATGGTGCCATGTCCCTGGTTTCATATGTGTTGTCCGCTCATTAGAGAGAAATGAGCATATAAGAAGGTCATCCATTCTGAGCCAATAGTAGTTAAGCTAACCTTTCCACTCAAGAAATCCTCGGTCTATGTGATCAAATCAATGTCCCCAGCCACACACATTCTCTATTCTCAAAACAAAACAAAACAATAAGTAAAAATGCATCAAAGGACAACACACAGCACTTCCTTTAATTTCAGGAAGTTGAAGGAGAAAAATCTTAGCTTTTTCCTTTTGTCATCACTGTGCTTTTCTCCTTCTCTTCAATTGGCGTTCTTATGTTTTCAAGCATCTTTCTTCATGACCGATGACCCATCAACCATCTCCTTCCTTTTTTCCAGTCAGTTATATGAGTCATATTTCTATTTTGCAAAGATATTCTACCACATCAGGGAATGGTATGTCAGAATATCTCTGCTTTCCTAGACTCAGTGATGGAAAACCAATTGTTTTTGTCCCTGAACCTCCTGAAGTCAAATTTGCCAGCCAGTCATAATTATATTAGGCAATGTTTAACGTGATTGTGCTAGAAGTAGGGAAGATATAATATAATGGCAAATACACAAGAATTTGGATTAAGAAGCACTGAATTGTTAGTCACAGGCTGGTTATATGATTGTAGATAATCATTTGATCTACCTGAACCTCATTTTTCTTTTTTTATAAAATATCCAGGCACTACTTAAGGATGAACAAAATGGTATAAATAAGTCACCTTGTAAACTGTAAAACATTTTGCTCAAATTTGAGCTAAAATGCTAAAAGTAAATCCTTATGTGCCCATTGTTTTTGTTACCTGGTGGTAGGTGGAGAAGTAGAAGGCAGACCAAGTTATGGGATCTAGGAGTGACTAGAATAGAAAAACATTTGCTCTTGGACAGTGTTGTTTGAATATCTTAAGAAAAGTTGAATAAAGACACACAGATTAAGGAGGAGTTAGGTGCTAATCCAGATGTGATTATTAAGTTTGTGTGTCAACCTGGCTGGGCCGTGATTCTCAGTGTTTATATGTGATCACTCCCATGATGGAATCTGCTGTGAGTAGCCAATCAGCTGAGAGTGAGTTTCTTTGCGGGTGTGGCCTTCATTTGAATTTAGGCAGACATTCTGGCTTTTTGCTGGCTCTGGAGCCTGCAGCTGCCTCCTGTTTGTCTGGCCTCTGGTTCTTGGGACTTGAGCTATCAGCTTATCTGCTGATCTTGGGATTCATCGACCTTCACAGCCTGTGAATGGGAGCCTTGCTCCCCTCAGGGTTTGCCAGCCCCTGCAGCTACGTGAATCAAGAGAAGCCTTGTGGTCTTGTCTGCCAATCTTGGGATTCATTGATCTTCACAGCCTGTGAGCAGGAGCCCTCCTGCTGATCTTGGGTTCACCAGCCCCTGTGGCTACGTGAATCAAGAGAAGCCTCTATCCTGATCCGTGGACTTGGGACGTTCCAGCCCCTACAATCTCTTGAGCTGTTTCCTTGATATAAATCTCTTTATGTATATATATATATATATATATACACGCTTTACTGGTTTTGCTTCTCTAGAGAACCCAGCCTAAGACACTGGGCTAAGCCAAAGAGCAAAAACATTACAGGACATAGAGGTGGAATGTGTAAAACTAACTATATTATTATTTTAATAAAGAGTTGTGTGTTACTGGATTAAAAGAAGCACTTTCTCTTATGCCAGTACACTTCTCTATACTACAGAAAACCAGTTGCCATTGAGTTGACTCCAGTTCATGGTGACCCCATATGTGTCAGAATAGAACTGTGTTCCATAGAATTTTCAATGACTGATTTTTCAGAATTCAATCTACAGATCTTTCTTCTGAGATGCCTCTGGATGGACTTGAACCTCTAACCTTTTGATTACTGGCCAAGCCTGCTAACATTTTGCACCACCCAGGGACTCCCTGTGCTACAGAGGGCAAACTACCAATGTTTTTAATGCTCTGTCTGTAATTGTAACATAAATAATTTTCAAGACTCAAAATCCAAAACAGAAAGAAACAATCTAAAAGTCAACAGAATGTGCTATGTATATGTATATATTTTCAACCTATTCAATTTATTCAGTCTAACTCAATGATTAAATTATTCTGACTCTGAGTTTGAGAGCAGAAAGTCAGGCTTGGAATCCTTTGAAAAAAAGTAAAGACTAACATCTTTACCTGTTGTTATGTCCACAGAAATTAAAGAAAAAAATTCTATCATCATTCATCTACATGTTAAATCATTTCAAATGCAACTTCACATCCATCACTTTCGTTTAAACCAAGTAGATTTTCAAGCATGTTGAGAAGCAACTAATGAGTTAATGTCATGGAAGTTTGTCAAAATTTTAGAGGCATAAAAGAAAACTAAATAAATAAACCCAATCTCCAGTGGCTGGTATAGCTATTGGCAACACTGACCTAATCTCTCTTTGCTTGAATGTATAGAAAATTGAATACCAAATGGATTTGTTAAATAGAAAGTTTATACATTGCACAGATGAAGCAATCCATCTTAAATCCAGAGGGCAGTTTTTCATCGAGAAGAGACGAGAAAGAGAGAATATACCACGTAATACCTTCACATTCTAATACTGCTGCCAAGGCCATTAAAATAGAGAAACAATCTGTTAACTCACTGACATTCTTTGTTTATATGCAGAATAGGTTTCCCAGGAGATAGTATTGAGAAAAATATATTCATTATATCCTTGTGACAAAAATCATTCAATGGAAAAATATAGGCGGTATGGCTGATGAAAAAACTACAGACTGGTTTCTTTTATCCTTTGTTTTATTTCACTGTGAGTTTCACTTTTCTCTCTTTTTGTCATTATTGATATCAAAGAATTAGAAGAGGATTAAAACTGGTTGCATTTGAAGTTATAATGCCTTTAGACTTAGTTTTAAAGCTGGTGGGTGATGAGGATTGTAATTCCTAATGTCAGTTGACACTTTCTCCTCACCCTTCATGCATTCAAAGAGCTCTGGGCTCCAATCTGCTCTTAGCTATTGTTGAAGCCTGTCATTATATACAACAGCAATATTCATGTAACCCTCAGCGGGTTTGGCTTTCAATGGATAGCAAGTGCAAACAAGCCTATAGGTCTCAAGCAAGAAGAAGCCCAGTTTAGATTTTAGAGAACCATTAGAGGTAACTAGGCAAAGTCAAAGAGGGTTCTTCTTCTACAAAAATAATTATTCATTAAATTCATTATTATTCAGTGCCTGGTATAGTTATAGCACTGTTCTGAGTGATGAGAAACTGTTTACAAAATAGACATAGACCTTTTTCTAATGAAGAGAATAAAAGTGATCAAATGCAGTAAGAAACAAATCCCAATTACTTGCTTGCCAATTTGATATATGCTATGGAGAAGCACAGAATGTTAAGACTTGACCTAACTGAGGATAGTAGAAGTTGCCAGGGAGGGCTTCCCTTAGGAGATAATTTTCAACATGTGATAAAATGAGTAAGGAGGACTTTGTTGTTATTATTTTTCCTTGACTCATGGTGACCTTACGTATAACAGAAAAAAATGTCACCCAGTCCTGCACCATCTTCATGATCATTGCAATGTTTAAATCCATTCTTGTTGCTATTGTGTCAATTCATCTCACTGAGAGTTTTCTTCATTTTATTGACCCTCTATTTTATCAAACATAGTACTCTTTACTAGTGATTGGTCTTTCCTCATGACGTGTTCAAAATAAGCAAGCCAAATCTCTTTACTTCTAAGGTATTCTGGTTGTACTTCTTCTAAGACTGATTGGTTGATTCTTTTGGCAGTCCATGGTTTACTCAATTGGAGAGACTAATGAAGCAATGGAGAAAAGATCATGGAATGAGCAAAGGACAGCGTGACCAGAGTGCAAAGACCAAGTGGAAGAAGGTATGCCATGAAGCTTACACGTGCGGGAAATGGTGAGGTATTTTATGTATATTGTAAGAGCAATGGAGCATTTTTAAAGGATTCATATGGTAAGTTTGTGTTTTCAGAAGTTTAGTCTGACTAAATTTTGGAAAACTTATTAGAGGGATGTAAGAGTAGAAGCAGAAAGACAAGTTAGAAGTTATGACAGTGATCAAGTCAAGAGTTAGTCATTTGATGATAGTGTTTACAGTGTTGACAAAGAGATGTAAACATGTTTTAGAGACACATGTCAGATAGAGTACATAGAAGTTAAATGAAAGTGAGGGAAGAGAAAAACGTTAAGAATTTCATCTAAGTATCTGTCCAAGTCAATATTCAACCATTTCAGAAAGTAACATATGATCAAGAACCAATGGTACTGAAGGAAGAAGTCCAAGCTGCACTGAAGGCACTGGTGAAAAACAAGGCTCCAGGAATTAATGGAATACCAGTTGAGATGTTTCAACAGATGGATGCAGCATTGGAGGTGCTCACTTATCTATGCCAAGAAATTTAGAAGACAGCTACCTGATCAATCGACTGGAAACGATCCATATATGTGCCCATTCCAAAGAAAGGTGATCCAATAGAATGTGGAAATTATCGAACAATATCACTAACATCACATGGAAGTAAAATTCTGCTGAAAATAATTAAAAAACTATTGTAACAGTATACCAACAGGGAACTGCCAGAAAGTCTGCTAGATTCAGAAGAGGACTTCGAGCAAGGGACATCACTGCTCATGTCAGATCCATCTTGGCTGAAAGCAGAGAATACCATAAAGATGCTTACCTGTATATTATTGACTCTGCAAAGGCATTCAACTGTGTGGATCATAACAAATTATGGTTAATGTGAAGAGTGGGAATTCCAGAACCCTGAATTGTGCTCATAAGGAACCTGTGCATACACCAAGAGGCAGTTGTTTGAACAGAACAAGAGGATACTGCACGGTTTAAAGTAAGGAAAGATGTGCAACAAGGTTGTATCCCTTCACCTTACTTATTCAACCTGTATGCTGAGCAAATAATCCTAGAAGCTGAACTGTATGAAGAAGAACATGTCATCGGAGGAAGAGTCATTAACAACCTGTGCTATGCAGATAATACAACCTTGCTTACTAAAAGTGAAGAGGACTTGAAACACTTACTGATGAAGACCAAAGACTAGAGCTTTCAGTATGGATTGCAGAAAAAATAAAAATAAAAAAGTAAGGGAACTAACTTTGAACTACTGCTGAGTGAGATTAGCAAACTCTCTCTCATGGAAAAAAAAAAAAAACTATAGAAAAAAGTGACAAGATCAATCATTTTAGAACTTTGAAAATCAAGCAAAGACATACAACAATCTAAAAAGTATCTATGCTTGAAATATTGCTAAACTTAGAGTAAGAAAATTGGAAGTTTTTCATGTGGCTGCTGTCACCCCCTCCTTCCCCACAAGCTTGGTCAGCATGGAGATTCTGCCAGAGCTAAGCACAGCAAAGGGACTAACAGTTTTATTAAAAAAGCCTCAGTGATGATGTCTAGGCCCACTATCACTGACAGCTAAAATGATGATTTCATTTGAATGAGATCTCAAATGAACCTCAATTAGTATATATATATATATAAATAGATCCAAACATGGATAGCTAAACTTTTGAAAGCTAAATACAAATAGAAAATCTTGAAAGCAGGAGGCAAAAAAACTCATCACATACATGAATGTATCAATGTGATTAACTCATGACTTTACATCTGAAACCAAAAAGGTCAGAAGGCAAAGTGATGACATACACAAAACTTAAAAAAATAATAATAAAATTTAAAAAAATCAACCAAGAATTCTATATCCAGCAAAACTATCCTTCAAATATGAAGGTGAAATAAAGTCATTCTCAAATAAACAATGACTAAGAGTATCCATTTCTAGTAGATCTGCCATGAAAAGAAATACTGAATCAAGTCCTTCAGGATGATAGAAAATAACACAACTTATTTCCACAGGAAGAAATGGTAAATTTTCAGCTTAATATAAAAAAATTTATAAATTTAATTTTCTCACTTCTTTTTTGTTAATTCTTTAAAATATATACATTTTAAAATCATCCTTCTAAGCAAAATAATTTTCTTTAAAAAAGATATACATTTTCTGTACTTGTTATGGATTATGTCCCCCAAAAATATGTGTTGTAAATCCTAACCTCTATGCCTGTAGTTATAATCCCATTTGGGAATGGGTTATCTTTATTATGCTAATGAGGCAGAATTAGTGTAAGGTGTGTTTTGAGTCAATCTCTTACAAGATATAAAAGAACAGATTAAGCAAGTGAAATGGAGAAAGATAGGTGTCAAGCCACATGGAAAGCTCCATGAACCAGGAAATAGAAGCAGAAGAGAAAAGGACCTTCCCCCAGAGCCAATAAAGAGAGAAAACCTTCCAGAGTCAGCAAGCCCTGAATTCGTACTTCTAGCCTCCTAAACTGTGAAAAAATAAATTTCTGTTTGTTATAGTCATTCAGTTATGGTATTTCTGTTATAGTAGCACTAGATAACTAAGAGGAGCCCTGGGGGTGCAGTGGTTAAGAGCTTGGCTGCTAACCAAAATGTCAGAAGTTCAAATCCACCAGCCACTTCTTGGAAATCCAATGAGGCACTGAAGACAGTACTCAAGTTAACTTTTTGTGTTGAGCTGAGGAAACATTAATATCAGCTCAGATCTGCAGAAGTAATTGTAATGGAAAGCTGGGAAAATTAAATAAGGGGAAGTGACTCTGTAAAGTCTGATGTGTGGCATGAATGATGTAGCTCACTGTAGCAGAGGGATACACGAGCAGCTAGTGCTTTGCTCTTTGTATCAGATAAACTAGTGGTGACTTCTATATGTTATTCTGTGAAAAAATTAAACAGACTGAATTTTTGCTATGAAAATTATCTTCTACTACCTAAAAATTAGCATATACAATTTTATTGCAAAGAAGAAAACTACAATTAATCCTCATGGTCTCCAACATCACTACCATCACCTCCAATTATTATGTTCATGACTTTGCCCATGTCTATTTGAAAGGCTAAGCCCTTCTTAGTTATTACCTTAAGCCTTAATGGCAAGTAATTGACATAGTTTTTGTTTTTTTAAATTTTAAGTCTTGCACATAGTTCTCTGATGGAAATAGAAAATCAACCAGATCTAAATAAGTTGGGAACCTATATACAGAATTTCTATATAAGATTATACATGATTAATTGCTAACTGATAAGTACAGATTGTGCAGGTGTTAAGTGCAGTATGTGGGTTTGAGGAAGTGGAGCTTCTTGTGAGTTGGAATAGTTAAGAGCACACTTGGTAGAAGACCTAGGAAAGCAAAGAAATATGGGACCAGAGAGGCAACCAGGGAGGGATGCATGGTAAGTATAAAGATATACACTGCATTGGTTAAACAGCATACTTTAAGGGTACTTCCATTTCATCCTTTCCAACCTATCAAACTCCCTGAAGGTAATGAGGAGTGGGGGTTGGTGGAGAGATAATTAGAATCACAGGGAAATGTAAGCAAGGGCAATCATTTTGGTGATGATTCCACACAGTTAATTAAACTACAAACCACAGTTAATAATAATCAATGAATATTTAATTACTTGTAGTTCAATATAAATTCCAAAATAAGTTAATTTTATTTTGAAAAGATTTGCAAACAAGAAGCAATCTGAATCTTTGAGGACCTCAAAGTATTAAGTTCTAGTAATGTAACCTATAGTTATTGGAGCCCTGGTGATGCACTGGTTAAGAGCTTGGCTGCTAACCAAAAGGTCGGCCATTCAAATCAACCAGCCAATCCTTGGAAACTCTATGAGGCAGTTCTGCTCTGTCCTATAGGATCACTATGAGTTGGAATTGACAAATTCTATTACTTTAAGCCCAGGAATTTCATTGCCCCCTCAGTCTCCTCATCTTTCAAATAGGACTTCTAATCTTGACTATTACATATATAGGGACTCTATATAAAGGCATAATGAATGTCTAAAGTTTTTACTTTTATTTTTATTATCTCATCCTTTTTGGGAAGTAAAGTTTTGTGGCTTGAAAGTACTTCTTTCTCTCTGTTCTGGACACTATTGTATTTTAAATTTAAAAAAAGGGAACTAAAAAGCATCTTATATATGTGTTCATTTTACATGCATATTGGTCCCTAAAGAATCCAGACTAACTCCTTTGTAAGCCTCTTTCCTTCCTTCCTTCCTACTTCTTTCCTTTTGACAAAACCACTTTAAATTCCTATATGCCAATAAAGAGAATGCTGAAAAGGAAATCAGGAAAACAATACAATTTATAATAGCTCTTAAAAAAATGAAATACATATGAATAAATCTAACCAGGGATGTAAAAGACCTTTACAAAGAAAACTACAAAACGCTACTGCAAGAAACCAAAGGAGATCTACATAAATGGAAAAACATACCATGCTCATGGATAGGTAGACTTAACATTGTGAAAATGACAATTATACCCAAAGCAATTTGCAAATACAATGCAATCCCTATCCAAATACCAACAACATTCTTTAAAGAGATGGAAAAACTAATCATTAGCTTTATATGGAAAGGGAAGAAGACCCAGATAACTAAAGCACTATTGAAGAAGAATAAAGTTGGAGGACTTGCACTACCTGACCTCAGAACCTACTATACAGCTATGGTAGTCAAAGCAGCCTGGTACTGGTACAATAACAGATACATTAATCAATGGAACAGAATTGAGAACCTAGACGTAAATCCATTCACCTATCGTCACCTGATCTTTGACAAGGGCCCAAAGTCCATCAAATGGGGAAAAGACAGTCTTTTTTAAAAAATGGTGCTAGCAAAACTGGATGTCTATCTGCAAAAAAGAAAATGAAACAGGACCCATACCTCACACCATACACAAAACTAATTCAAAATGGATCAAAAACCAAAATATAAAGCCAAAAACTATAAAGATTATGGAAGAAAAAATAGGATCAACACTAGAGGCCCTAAAACATGGCATTAACAGGATACAAACCATAACTAACAACACACTAACTCCAGAAGATAAGCTAGATAACTGGGATCTTCTAAAAATTAAACACTTATGCTCATCAAAAGACTTCACCAAAAGAGTAAAAGGAGTACCTAAAAACTGGGAAAAAATTTTGACTATTACAAATCTGACAAAGGTCTAATCTCTAAAATCTATAGGAAAATCCAACATCTTTACAACAAAAAGACAAATAATCCAATTAAAAAATAGGCAAAGGAAATGAACAGACATTTCACCAAAGACATTCAAGTGGCTAACAGACACATGAGGAAATGCTCGCAATCACTAGCCATTAGAGAAATGCAAATCAAAACCACAATGAGAGACCATCTCACCCTGGCATTACTGGCACAAATCAAAAGAACAGAAAATAACAAAAGTTGGAGAGGCTTCAGGGAGACTGGAACTCTTATGCACTGATGGTGGGAATGCAAAACGATACAATCATTTTGGAAAATGATATGGCACTTCCTTAGAAAGCTAGAAATAGAAATACCATATGATCCAGCAATCCGACTCCTAGGAATATATCCTAGAGAAATAAGAGTCATCACACAAATAGACATATGCATACTCATGTTCATTGCAGCATTGTTCACAAGAGCAAAAAGATGGAAACAGTCTAGATGCCTGTCAACAGGTGAATGAATAAGCAAACTATGGTACATACACACAGTGGAATACTATGCAACGATAAAGAGCAATGATGAATCTGTGAAGCATCTCACAATATGGATGAATCTGGAGGGCATCATGCTGAGTGAAGTAAGTCAATCACAAAGGGACAAATATTGTATGAGACCACTACTATAAAAACTCATGACAAGGTTTACACCCAAAAAGAAACAATCACTGATGGTTACAAGGAAGGGAAGGGGTGGGGATGGAAAAATACTAGATAGAAAATAGATAAGTGGTAACTTTGGTGAAGGGTAAGACAGGACACAGTATTGCAGAAACCAGCACAACTTGTAGAAGGCAAGGTCATGGAAGCTCCATAGATACATCCAACCTCTCTGAGGGACCAAATTGCTGGGCTGAGGCCTGTGGGGACCATGGTCTCTGGGAACATCTAGCTCAATTCCTATAACATAGTTTATAAAGAAAATGTTCTACATTCTACTTTAGTGAGTAGCGTCTGAGGTCTTAAAACCTTGTTAGCGGCCATCTAAGATACGTCACTGGTCTCACCCCTTCAGGAGCAAGGGAGAATGAAGAAAACTAAAGATACAAGGGAAGGATTAGTCCAAAGGACTAATGAATCACAACTAGCACTGCCTCCACCAAACTGAGTCCAGTACAACTAGATGGTGCCTGGCTACCATCGCTGACCGCTCTGACAGAGATCACAATAGAAGGTCCTGGACAGAGCTGGAGAAAAATGTAGAACAAAATTCTAACTCGCAAAAAAAGACCAGACTTACTAGCCTGACAGACTGGAGAGACCCTGAGAGTATGGCCCCCAGACACCCTTTTGGCTCAGTGATGAAGTCACTCCTGAGTTTCACCCTTCATCCAAAGATTGGACAAGCCCATAAAACAAAACGAGATTAAAGGGGCACCCTAGCCCAGGGGCAAGGACTAGGAGGCAGGAGGGGACAGAAAAGCTAGTAATAGAGAACCTAAGGTACAGGAGGGAGAGTGTTGACATGTCATGGTGTTGTTAACCAATGTCGTAAAACAATATATGTACTGTTTAATGAGAAGCTAGTTTGTTCTGTAAACCCTCATCTAAAGTACAATTTAAAAAAAAAAAGAATTGTGAGATATTAAACACTTAAAAAAAAAAAAAAAGTAACCCATTGCCCTTGAATAGATTCTGACTCATGGCATCCCTTATGTTACAGAGTAGAACTGCTCCATAAGATTTTCTAGGCTATAATCTTTACAGAAGCAGATCACCAGGCCTTTCTCCTGTAGCACCACTGAGTGGGTTCAAACTGCCAACCTTAAAAAAAAAAAAAAAAACTTTGATTCTCCTGTAACCCAGATTTCTGGGTTCATGGAATTGGGGTGACCCACCCAGGCCATCTGTCCTTAGATGTCCTTTTGAATCTTGAGCCTTTAAGGAACTATTTCCCTGGAGACACCTTCAGGTCAAACAATAGCCTAGTAAGCAGCTTAGCTTAGATTGTTTTGCCTTAGTCATTGCGCACTTTTAGAGAATTATCTATGTGTGCCAGTTTTGAGGAGCAGGAACCCCAAGGTCTGACTGGAAAATGTAGAGCATATCCTTAGTGACCATTTCTCCAACAGCCTGGAACCTTGCATGTGTTTTGATGTTATCGCTTATATATTAACATAACAATGACCTGTACAACCTGCTTTCTTTGTCCCCTCTTCCCAGCACCTTCCTGTTGAGGCTGCTTAAAAAAAAAAAAAAACCCAACCCAGTGCCATCATCAAGTGGATGTGGACTCATAGCAACCCTATAGGACAGAGTAGAACTGCCCCATAGGGTTTCCAAGGAGAACCTGGTGGATTTGAACTGCCAAACTTTTGGAGAACAGTCAAGTTCTTAACCACTGAACCACCAGGGCTGCTTGATTCAAGTCATATCTACTCAAAATAAATATATTCTGTTACATATTTTTTGGTGTTTCTCTATGCATTTAGGTTTTTGACCCTTCTTTCCTTCCTTCCTTCCTCTCTTACTTTTTGTACTTCCTCCCTACCTTCTTCTCTAACTTCTTTTTTTCTGTTCTTCAGTGTTACCTCCATTCCTTTTCTTCTTATCAAAAACCAGAAAGGGTCAGCAGTTCAGACTTCATTTGTTTAGACAGGGTGTTGATTTAGGCATATACTGAACTGGACTTTATTTTGAATGTAGGCAGTTTACAAAAATATTTGTAAGGTAGAATATTTGCTTAAAAGAGCAAACACTTTTTGAAAACTCTAGAAATAGCTATTTTCATATTAAAAATATACAATGGGAGTAGAACAAATGGTACCTTGTTTTGCTCATTAAGAATTAATTTTGTACTGTTCCTTAATCCAAAAACTAGGCTAACATTATGTTGTATGAACAAAGAGTTATGAAACTCAGACTTAAGAACTTGCTCCATAATTTTCTGATTGCAAGATTTAAGGGAAGTTACAACCAGCAATTTTCATCCCACAGATGAACCAGGTAGACTTGACTATCCTTTCATTTCTCCTTTATACCCTACAGTACAGGAACACCCATAACATGAATAAGGCTCAGCCACCTTCATGATTATGTCAAACTTAAGAATTCTCAGATTAGAATGTGCTATTTTTTTGCCAACTTTCAGATTATTAGTTTCCTTTAACCAAGTCTTTTTATTTGTCTACTTTCTGCTTCAATCATTCTTCTTTAAAAAAAACAAAAAGTATTTTCTTTCTATGGCAGTACATTTATATATGATTTCTAAGGATGCGCATACTCATGCTTGTCGTATTGCTTAATAGAAGTCCCTGGGTGGTACAAATGGTTAAGGTGCTTGGCTGCTAATGAAGGTTGGATGTTCCACCTCATCCAGAGGAGCCTTGCAAGAAAAGCCTAGAGATCTACTTCCAAAAACTCAGTCATTGAAAGTCCTATGGAGCACAGTTCTACTCTGACACCCACGTGGCCACCATGAGTCAAAACTGATTTTAAGGCAACTGTTGTTTTTTTTTTTCTTTGGCACAGTGGTTAAGAGATCAGCTGCTAACCAAAAGGTCAGCAGTTCGAATCCACCAGCTGCTCTTTAAAATTCTATGGGGCAGTTCTACTCTATCTTATAGGGTCCTCTCTATGAGTTGGAACTGACTTGATGGCAAGAGGTTTATATGTCCCCCCCCCCCCCCGTTAAAAAGCGTTTGTTTTTTTTTGACTGTTTGCCTTCGACAGAGATATATCTGCATTCCAAAGACATTTTCAATGACCATGACTTCAAATGCAAATAAATACCTTTGCTCTTTCAGCCCTGCCGAACTGACAGCTACCTAGATTCAGAAAAATCAGCCCAGGGATCTCTGACGTAAAGAGGGTCCTGAAAGAGCCCAATCATCCAGGTATAAGGAAGAAATCTTCTATTCCTTGGACTCTCCTTTAGGTGGACTTAACCTTGTTAATAATAAGAAGACTGAGGCCCAGACTGACACAGTGATTAAGCCTTCACAAACCTCCTTTGTGATAAGACATATGTTAACCGTAAACTCAGTCAAAGTTTACTGTGTGCAAAGGAATTTAATTTCACCAAAAAATAAGTTAGTCTCTAGGGAAAAGTGAACCCAAATGTGGGTGTAGTGAGCATAGCATAACCAAAGTAAACGAAGCCGCTGAGAAGTGCTCATGAGGAAAGGATGTCTGTACCAAAGAATTTGACATATACAAGAAGGCAACAACTCCAACAAAGAACAAAAAAGAAGTCTAGCATTACATAGGGATCGGTATAGGTGTATACGTATACGGGTAGGTAGAGGTGTATTCATATGTGAGAAAAGAGAGAAGTATCTATACCAAACCCAAAAACCAAACTCGTTGTGATCAAGTCAATTCTAACTCATAGCAAACCTACAGGGCAGACTAGAACCGACCCACGGTGTTTTCAAGGAGTGGCTGATGGATTTGAACTGCTGACCCTTTGGTTAGCAGTTGAGCTCTTAACCACTACACCACTATATGTATGTGTAAGTAAAGATGTATGTGGTCAGGTGCATATATTCATTGAAGACACTATTGTAGACGCTCCTCAGACATAATCAAACACCTTCCGAGATTGGTTTTCTAGAGTCGAAAGCTTAGGACCATAGTCTCATGGGACAACTCAGACAACTGGCATAATACAGCTGATAAAGTTTATGTTCTTCATCTAGTGGAGTAGCATCTGGGGTCTTAAAAGCTTGCAAGTGGCCATCTAAGATACAACTGTTGGTTGGTCTGTACCTGTCAGGAGCAAAAGAATAAGAAGGTAAAAAAAATCACAGAGAAAAATCAAGTCCACAAAGCTGATAGCCTACATGAGCCACAACCTCAACTACCCTGAAACCAGAGGAACTAGATGGTGCCCAGCTACAACCACTGACCAATCTGACTGTGGGCACAAAAGATGATTCCAGTTAGAAGAGGATAAAACATGCAGAACAAAACTCAAATTCTTAAAAAAAAAGCCAGACTAACTGGACCACCTGAGACCAGAGGAGTCTTTGAGACTACTGCCCTAAGACACTCTTTAAACCTTGAACCAAAACTATCTCCTGACCTGAGATCACCTTTTAGCAGAAAATTAGAGTGACACACAAAATAAAGGATGTTACCTGTTAGATCAATTCTGTACTAAAAAAAATAATAATAATAATCTGTATGAGTCGAAAAGGTCAACATTTAATCCAAAGCAAGACAAAAAGATAAGGGGGGGCAGGGAAATTGGAGTAACGGAAATGGAACAAACAGAACACAATTGAAGAGAATGTTGACACAATGTAGAAAATGTACCTAATGTAATTGATCAATTTATGTGGAAATTGTCAAACAGGAACCTAACGTGCTGTGTAAACTTTCACCAAAAACACGAGAAAAAAAGATAAGTCAGTCTTTACTATTGTTTCTTGAGAAAACAATTCTGAATCTTCGGAATTTCCTGAGTAGTTGAGGTGTTTTCACTATTGTAAAATCTCTAGAGGACGCCTAAAGATTTATGCAAATGAATCTGTTCTCCTCCCAGGCCAGAGACCACCTAGTAACCTGAGGTTAGCTGATCTCAGAAAGGGAGACATGGTTCAATCATTTACATTAAGATTAGCCAGTGATTGATTTTCTATTCTCTTTCCTCCTCTTCTCAAAAACCTCATTGTAACTAGCCTGTATCCAGCCATTTGTTTGTTTGTTTTTTTTTTAGAAACAAAATGGTCTCCTTGTATGAAAACAGATTAACTACTACAATAAACCCTATATACTTTAATTATTTTTTGTGCTTTGATTATTTTTAAACAGCCTGTAACACTCTGCCTATATTCTTGGTCACTCTGGTTTGGTGATCTTTTCGACACTCAGGAAATAAGCCATGCTTTTCCCTATTTCTTTGCCAATTCTTAAATCTTTTCCTCTTCTGAGGATAGTCAAAATGTTAACCTACCTGTGAAGCTGGGACAATCTTATTCAATATCAAATCAACAATACCTTGGGACTTTCATATACTGGATATAGCAGCAGCTCTCCATGCAGATGTGGAACAAGAAGCAATGGGCCTTGTTCTGGCTGCCCGCAGTGTGTGATGTGAGATAAGAACTGATGTTTTTGTTTTGATTTTTACTTTTCATTTTGAAATAATTTTATAGTTGGTAAGATAGTACAGAGATCCCCCATACACTTTTTGGCTAATGTTAACATAACCATAGTACAACGATCAAAACTAAGAAATTAACATTGATACAATACTATTAATTGACTATAGACTTTACTTGGACTTTTCCAGTTTTTTTGCTAATGCTTTTTTTCTGTTCCAGGATCCAATCCATGGTCCCAAATTGCATTTAGTTGCAATGATTTCTGTGTTAGTCATCTAGTGCTGCTATAACAGAAATACCACAAGCAGATGGCTTTAACAAAGAGAAATTTTTTCTCTCAAAGTCTAGGAGGCTAGTAGTCCAAATTCAGGGTGACAGCTCAAGAGGAAGGCTTTCTCTTTCTGTCGGTTCTGGGGGAAGGTCCTTGACATCAATCTTCCCTGGTTGAGGAGCTTCTCAGAGCAGGGACTCCAGGTCCAAAGGAAGTGCTATTCTCCTGGCTCTTATTTCTTGGTGATACGAGGTCCCCATATCTCTCTGCTCACTTCTCTCTTTTATATCTCAAAAGAGATTGACCTAAAACACACCTAATTTTGTAGACTGAATCCTGCCTCATTAATATAACTGCTGTTAATTCCACTTCATTAACATGATAGAGATAGGATTTACAAAACATAGGAAAATCACATCAGATGACAAAATGGTGGGCAATCACACAATACTGGAAATCATGGCCCAACCAAGTTGACAGACATTTTAGGCGAACACAATTCAATACATAACATTCCATCCTTTGGCCCCCAAAATTCATGTTCTTGCCGCATGTAAAACAGATTCACCTCATCTTATCATAGCAAAATTCTTAAATCAACTCCAAGTCCAAAATCCAAAAATTCCTCTTCATCTGTGAAATCTAGAATACAAGTTTTCTGCTTCCAAAGTACAGTATTGCAACAATCAGGTACAAGCTAGACATTTTCATTACAAATGGGAGAAACTGGAGGAAAAGAAGGGTTAACAGGCACCAAGTAAGTCAGCAGAACACATTACATTAGCTCTCAAGGCTTGAAAATAATCTTCTGTTCTCTGAGACCATTTATACAATGGACCAGCCCTCCACACTCCTGGGATTCTGAGTGGAGGCCCCTCTGCCCTGGGCTTCAGCTCTGCCTTCCAGCCCCACTGGAAGGACAATTCTGCTCCCTCGAATTTGGGCAGCCCCATTCTCCTAGTTCATCTGAGTGGCAACTCCACCCTTAGAAAATCAAGAGGTCACAGCTTCACCCTTTGAGACTGAGGCAGCTCTGCTTCCTGTGTTCCTTGTCTCTTCAACTTCTGCTTCCTGGTTCCTTGGCCTCTCTGCCCCTCAAGACTCGTCGCCCACGTCTGCCCTAATAGAGCAAATGCTCCAAAGATCTGTAGCTTCACCAATAAGTGCCTGGAGGCACCCCACTCCGTCAGCAAACTTCAGCCGGAAGGCACTCAGCTCTTGCTCGGTGGGTTAGCTCCAGTGCTGTCTCACACTAGTCTCCTGGTTCTGCAGCTGTCCTTTCTCTGCTGCTGCTTCTCGCCTTCTGTGTCATCTCCAGTGCAACAAATCTCATTTCTTTCTGAGTCCTCACCAAAATTGTCTTTGATGTCCATAATTCCACCAACTGTTTCTTCAAGGTAATCTAGGCTTTTACTATTAGGCACTTTAAAACTCTTCCAGCCTCTATCCATTCATCATTTCAAAACTGCTTCCACATTTTAGGTATCTGTCAGAACAGCAGGGTCCTGGTTGCACAGTGGTTTAGCGTTTGGCTGCTAACCAAAAGGTCAGCAGTTGGCATCCACCAGTCGCTCTTGGAAACCCTATGGGGTAGTTCTACGCTGTCCCAGAGGGTCGCAATGAGTCAGATTTGACTCGATGCCAACAGGCTTAGCTTTTTGGTTTGGTCAGAGTAGCACCCTACTCTCTTGGTACCAAATGGCTTAGGCTGTGTTCTCTAGAGAAGCAAAACCAGTAAAGTGGATAAATATACATATAGAGAGATTTATATAAAGGAAATGGCTCACATGGTTGTAGAGGCTGAAATGTCCTGTTTGTAGGTCAGGATAGAGGCTTCTCTTGATTCACGTAGCTGCAGGGGCTGGCAAACTCAAGATTGTCCTGTCAGAGAACAGGGCTTTTGCTTGCTCTGGCTCCTGTTCGTCTGATCTCTGGTTCTTGGCACTTGAGCTAGCAGCCTATCTGTGGTATTGCCTATGGATCTTAAGATTCATGGATCTTTGCAGCCTGTGAGCAAGAGCCCTGCTCTCTGACCTGCTGATCTTGGGTTCAACAGCTCCTACGAGAATCAGGAGAAGCCTCTATCCTGACCCACGGACTTGGGACTTTCCAGCCTCTACAACCACATGAGCCATTTCCTTGATATAAATCTCTCTCTATATATATTTATACGCTTTTCTGGTTTTCCTTCCCTTGAGAGCCCAGACTAAGACAACTTCTTAGTCTCCTCCAATTGTGGCAGTTTTTCTGTTTTTCCTTGTCTTTCTTGACCTTGACATCTTTGAAAAGCACTGGTCAAGTGTTTTGTAGAATGTTTCTCTATTTTTGTTTGTCTGATATTTTCTCATGATTAAACTAAGGCTATGAATTTAGGGAAAGAGTACCACAGAGATCAAGTGCCCTCTCATCATTTCCTATCAGTGGGTGCACAATATTAGCATGACCTATAGCCAGTGATGTTAACTTCATAACTTGATTAAAGTGATATCAGCAAGGTTTCGCCACTGAAAAGTTATTATTTTTCCTTTTCCATACTTATTTAATAGAAATGAGTCACTAAATCCAGCCCACACTCAAGAATAGGGCAATTTAGCTGAATTAAGCTTAATTCTTTTCTGAAAGAAAATCAGAGAATTGGTGGACATATGTTTAAAACATCACAGTGACTGTTAAACATTTTGGGGAGGTAATTTGAGTCTGTGGCAAATATCCTATTTCTCCTTAAAGTTTTCCACTGCCACCAAAGACATACAGGAGGATGGACAACACCCTAAATCCAAAAAGCATCAATTTGTAGGTCTTTTCTCTTCCTTTTTCAGTTTTTTGAGTTAATGCTTCTTGAGTCTTTTTGCTTTGGATGCTATCCAGTGTTTTTAAATAGTTTTTATAATATATTCTACCCAAATTTTTACAATTATTATCTATGGGAGTGTTCACATGTCCACTTCCCTTTGCTGCCATAACCAAAAGTTTCAAGACTCAATTTGATTAGTTTGCTTGATTTGATTCATGATTTTGATGTTTTAGTATATTCAATATAATATTTTAGCTAAGGTAAAAAATTACTTTATGTATAAATGATTTTAAAACATTTCAGTGATGCCAAATGCAGTCATTCATAACCCATCATTTCTTGACCATTTTAGATAAAGGAGGTGTTATTTTATTTCCCAGCTTTTACTAATATAATACTGTAACTGCCAATTCAGGAAAAAAAAAAAAAAGAAAAATTAATGAGAATGGTTGCAGGTACTGAGAATATAAACAACACTCTGGCTTTCTTAGCTCTTGTTTTGGTTCAAATTTTCAGCTAGCTCTTTCAGCCTCAAATGCATTCAGTCTCACTAACGTGAATGCTCAGTGCACTTTCATTTTCCAGCATTCTGTGATTATGGCCATTTTCAGCCTTTGCTGTCAGTGCAAATTACAAAATTGACCATTGCAAGCAGATGACCTAGCAATGAGTTTCCATAGGTTGATGTGATTCAGTGGTTAAAACAATTGAAATAACCAGATTGCAAAGCAGTGGGCTTATATAGTTTTGGCTTCCCTTACAACCAACTAAATCACATCATAGGCACAGTGATCCAGCTGAATGCTTGGTGAATAGCTATAATAAATCCCTGTGTGTGTGTGTGTGTGTGTGTGTGTGTGCATGTGTGTGTGGTGTGTGTGTGTGTGATGTGGCTTAATGAGGGAGTTGAGGCAGGGGGGAGAAGAAAATCTAGAGGGAGAGGGGATCAAATAAAGCCTGTCAACAAGACTATTTAGTGCCTACTCTATGTGAGAAAATAAACAAGGGAGTGTAGGAAATATAAAAGGTCAGGCCAGAAGGCCCCTTGTTTCAACAGGTAACTTTCAGGTAACAAGTTTGAACAGTCCTGGCAAGATGCAGAGCAGCGATTTTTAAATCTTGGTCATATTACATTCACAGGTAGAGGAGGCTGAAGAACCAAATGGGTCTCTTGGGTTCAACTCCTTCTTCAGCCAGAAGATCTTTCCTTTCATCTGTTTTGTTTGGTTGGCATCTGAGTAAGGTAGTTTTAAACAAACAGTTCCCTGATTTAAAAAGAAAAGCGAAGAAAATCATTTCAGAATTGTTGAGCTTTTAGAAGACGGGGATAACATATCAGATCCTTAACAAGGATAAGTCAAAAACAAAAATAACTCAATTAAACAAATACTTATAATATTATAAGGGAAGATTGCATATTAACGATAAAGGTAAGAGATAATAATAATAATAAAACATTTTTTCTTCAAACCCAGTTTTTCCATTTCAGTTTTATTAATATGATATTGTAAATAGTTCATGAAAACTTAATCAGGGTGGCTGATGGTTTTGTAAATATAAGCAGCTAATTGTCTTATTCATATATATATTTTTCAATTTTCAGCTGAAAGAATATATATATATATACATATATATATATCTAAAATAATTGATTGAATGCTCTCCCAGTACTGTGTAGTATATAAACCAAATTCTGACAGTACTGTAGTCACTGGCATTAGCTTCAGTGCAATTAAGGAGATAAAATTTATGTTACACAAAAGACATCAAAAGAAGATGGCATTTTATTTCTTTTCTAAGGTAAGCAAGTAGTAAAGGCAGGGAATAGTTGTGAAAATTCAAATATTTCACAGGTTTTGAAGGACTATGAAGCCCTTACAGAAAAGATGGGATGTGATTATTCCTGAATGACAGATTGGAAATGTTACCAAAGAATAATTGCTAATAAACTCACATATTAATTTACATTGCTTTATAATCATAAATTTTCTCTTTTTAAAATATGAACATATTATGTGTCCTTTCCTAAATGAAGGCTATACTTTTATAAAGCGACTTTTTTGGTTATCAAACCTATATTAAATTCCATTAATAGAATCTGACTTTTGAGAAAGCTTTCAAGATAACAACCAAAAAATGATTAGAGTTTCCCCTTAAATCATGGATGGTACTATGTGTTCCTAGAGAGTGAATAAAATTGCATTAACATCATAATTTTGTTTCTGGTACCAAACTCAGGAAAGCAAGCTCGAGAGACTCAGTAGCCCAATTGCAGGAGTTTATATGTCAAGGCTTCATTTACTCCTAATAGGGCCATCAACCCTTTTTGTGATCTCAGTAATTAAGAAGCCAGTTTGATTCCTCTGATTATGGACTTCTTAAAAGCTGGCTGCTAAGCCATAAAGGAAATAGAAAGATGCTTTGGAGAATTAATGGCTGCCCATGTGTGCTGAGTCAGTCTTGAGCTTTATGGGAGGCTATGCTGACTTAGCGGGAGAAATATGTGGCAGTCAGCTTCCGTAAAGATTACAGCCTTGGAAATCTATAATCTGGGGCAGTTCTACTCTGTCCCATAGGGTCACTATGAGTAGGAATTGACTCCAAGGCAATGGATTTGGTTTGGTCTTGGTGCTGACTTAGAAGCCCTGTTGGCACAGGGTAAATTAAGCACTCGGTGGCTAACCAAAAGGTCGGCAGTTGAACCCACCAGATGCTCTGCAGGAGAAAGATGTGGCAGTCTGCTTCCATAAATATTTACAGCCTCGGAAACTCTATGGGGCAGTTCTATTCTGTTCTATAGGGTCGCTGTGAGTCGGGGTCAGCTCGACAGCAGCGGGTTTTGGTGCTGACTTATGCAGGACTGCTCTGAGTCTCTGAGATGATCTATTTTAATACACTGATTACTTCTTCTCGAGCATAATGTTCCCTACAGAGACATGGACCATTTACGTAGTTTTACAAAATTTATTCTATATGGGGGATGAGAGAAAACTTAAATGGAGCTGCAATGGACATTCTAAGTGAAACAATGTCTGTGGAGATGCATATGAAACAAACAAAAAATGCAGAAGTGGGAAGATTTCTGTGATGTTTCAATGAAGAATGGAGACTGGTGACTCCATCAGGAAGCCATCAGCATAGTCACATTTATTGGAGGAGAGCAAAGTGGTTTGAGGACTCTCCATAGAAATAACAATTTATCTCATTCCTTTCCCCCTCACCCACCTGCCTTCAATTTTGTTTATGTCGTACCTTAATGAATGTGGTAGAGCAGTGGAAACAAGGAAAGAGGATAAGATGAGCGAAAACAGTAAAACAACATGAATCACCGTGGTAGATTTCATTAATTAGACATTGAAATTAAAGACACCAACCTATGAAAAATAGTAGCTCTTGAGGTTGTTCCATGACATTGTCTGTTCTAATTTCAGAAGTTAATTTGACAGAAATGTTTAAAGTATAAAATGGAGTGTAAGAGAAATATGGTGACCTAGAATAAAAATCTAGGGAAAATAAAAATCAGTGGGAAAAAAAGAAGCTTTATATCATTTTTCTTTCTGGCTTCTGCTTTGATTAGACAAGGACCAGAAAACCATATTTGGGATGCAGCTGAAGTTCCTTGTACATAAAGAGCTAAAAAGGTTTTCTGTTCATTTTTCTACCTAGGAGGCATGAATAGACATTCAGTAAATTTTCACTGTGAGAATTTCTTTCTGAATCAGCTCCTCTGGATCACAAGGTCTTCTGATGAGCAAATAGTGAAAGGGGAGAAAACGGGGATAGAAGGGCAAAGGAATGAGGAGCAAGGAGGAGGAGAGTGATCTTAATTACCTTGTAACCAAACCAAAACGAACTGGTTGCTATCAAGTAAATTCCCACTCATTGCGACCCCATGTGTTTGAGAGTAGAACTGCATTCTATGAGGTTTTCAATGGGTGTAATCTTACAGAAGTAGATAGTCCTGTTTCTTTCATGGAGACATTGAGTATGTTCAAACCATTAACCTTTAGGTTAATAAAAAAAGCAAACAACAACAACAAAAAAAACCCAAACCCATTGCTGTCAGGTTAATTCTGACTCATAGTGACCCTATAAGACTGAGTAGAAATGCCCCATAGGGTTTCCAAGGAGTGACTGGTGGATTCCAGCTACTGACTTTTCGGTTAGCAGCCAAGTTCTTAACCACTGCACCACCAGGTTAATAGTGGAGCGCAAACCATTTGCATCACCCAGGTGAGAACATGCACTCATTTCAAACAAATAAACCCTCAATTAACTACAGTTCAATTATCTAGAAAATCAAATGAGCTTATTTATTTATTTGTTTATTTTCAGGGTAAAGAGAGGATAAATGAAAATGATAATAACATCATCAACAGCAGAAACAAATCAACACCAACAATGATAACAACATGTTGATAAACTTCTATTGATACCTTCCCCTCCATCCTCATTCTCTGCCCTGCTTTTTGCGCTGGGAGATTGGCCCTGTTGACTGTATCTCCTGGACTTATTGTTCTCTCTGTACAGATTAGATTCAGCCAATGGAAGGTGCTAGCAGGAGATCAGAGGGCAGGAAGAGAGTGAGATTAGGATACGTGTCTTCTGATTTCTTCCAGCATTACAGTGGTTGTGGCAGTTGTCGACCCTTCTACAGCATAGCTCCTGTAGGCAGTTTCTTTTCTTTTTTTACCATACTTTAGATGAAGGTTTACAGAACAGCTAGTTCCTCATCAAACAGTTAGTACACATATTGTTTTATGACAATGGTTAACAACCCCACAACAAGTCAACACTGTCCCTTCTCAACCTTGGGTTCCCTATTACCAGCTTTCTTGTCCCCTCCTAAGACAGCTTCTTTTCTAAGGCTCCATCTCTACAAGCTCTATTTGCCTTTTCTCTTTCTTCTGTGCTGTTTTAACACTCTGTTCAGAAACTGAAGTATAATTTTTATCAGGTTACTGGTAAAAAAAGGTATTTTCATATCTATTAAGTGCCTTCATGAAAATTAAACCAGTGTAGGGGAAAGGAGACCTTAATTCTATTTTTAGCACTTTAAGAATCCTAAGTGATTCCATTACTATTATCATTTCCAGCAATGAGTGGAGAAGAATCTATGAGGTTTAATCTTTTTAGTGAGGTACAGGAGTTTCCCTTGTGTGGTGCAAATGGTACTACTAACCGAAAGGTTGGCAGTTCAAACCCATCCAGAGGCTCCTCAGAAGAAAGGCCTGGTGATCTGCTTCCAAAGAGGTCACAGCCTTGAAAACTCCATGATGTACAGTTCTGCTCTGCAGTGCATGGGGTTATCATGACTCAGAATCAACTCAGTGGAAATTGGTTTGGTTTGTTAGTGACGTAGAAAATCTCAAAAGATGGCCACGAACACTGCTCTGCCCTGCATGTACATGCAGCTCCTCCTTCCTTGGAATCTAGACAGGATCTGTGACTGCTTTGACCAATAGAATGCGGAGAAAGTGATGTTCTGAGACTCCTGAACAAGGCACTAAGAAAAGCTGGCAGCTTCTGATTGTGTCCTTGGAGTGCTACCCACTAGGGATAAACTGCAGGCTATCCTGTCATAGAGTTAGGCCATGTGGAGAGGTCTTGGAAAGTAAGACATAATGTGGAAAGAGAGACCACCCAGTGGAGCACTGAGGTGCCCACCATCCAGCCATCTGACAGCATCTACCATTTTGATGCAACTTCACAAGAGATCCCAAGACAGACTAGCAGAGGAACCCCCCAGCTGGTCCCCAGCCAACCCACAGAATTGTGAGATATAATAAAGTGCTGGTGTTTTAAGCTACTAAATTTTGAGGTGATTTATGATGCAGCAACAGATAATTACAGCAATAGATAATCTACTGACTAGCAGTATGACTTTGAGAAAGATACTTAAGCTTCCTGAGGCTCAATTTTCTCATTTTCAAAATGTGAATGATACTAGTTAACTATGCTATAGATTACTTTGAGGATTAAGATAGTCTCACACTAAGAGGTCTTGGAGGCATAGAAAAGGAAGTGACTAAGACAGAAGAAAGGAGTTATTATGATGGAAGCTGTTTCAACTGAGACTTGAATTACGAGCGTTTGCAGTTAGGAAAGGGCAAGTTTGGAAATGGGCATTCCTGATAAATGTACAAAAAGCGAACTATAGATACAATGCATGACAGAGACATGTCGAGTGTTAAAGGAAATGGCCGGCACAGAGATGCAGGAGAAGTTGTGAGTAGCTTTAGAAAAGGCATGAGGGATGTGAGTGGCCATATGTTAGGGACTGAATTGTGTTCCCCCCAAAACAGATGTTAAGTTTTAACCTCTGTATAGGGTCCCTATGAGTCGGAATCGACTCAACGGCAACAGGTTTAGTTTTTTTTGGTTCACCTAGGGATGCAACCCATAATGAAGTATATCCCATTTGGAATAGGGTTCACTTTGTTATGTTAATGAGGCCAGATCCGTGTAGGCTGTGTTTTAATCCAATCAATTCTGAGATATGAAATAGCAGATTAGACACAGAAGCAAAGACACACAGATGGGGTTAGATAGATGCCACACCTCCACATGAAGATCACCAAGGAACCCAGGAACAGAAGCTGAAAAGAGTCAAAGACCTTCTCCCAGAGCTGACGGAGAGAGAGAGCCTTTGCCTAGAGCTGGTACACTGAATTCAGACTTCTAGCCTTCTAAACTGTGAGAAAATAAATTTCTGTTTGTTAAAGCCTCCCACTTGTGGTATTTCTATTATGGCAGCACTAGATAATTAAGATACCATGTCAGACCAGGCCACAGAGAAAGTTGGGCGTGATTTTTGAAGTGCCTTGTACATTTTTTTTGTGGAAGGTGGACAATATCTTCTTTTTCTCATTCAATGAGTTTTTTGTTTATCTGTTTCAATTGTGCTTTAAGTGAAAATTTACAATTCAAGTTAGTTTCTCCTACAAAAATTTATACACACATTGTTATGTGACCCTATTTGCTGTCCCTATACTGTGACAGCATAGTAGTGGACAATATCTTGAAAGTGCAGGATATTTGAAATTTAAATAAAAATTCTTGGTTATGTGAACAATGGACTGAATGGAAAGAGACTGGAGGTTCGGTGGTAAGGATAACAAGTAAGGAATAGCTGGCATTAAAACAGTAGAAGAGGGAATAGACAGTGGAGATTGAATTCCAGGCATATTTCTGAGGTAACATCAGTAAAATTTGGTAACCAGTTACTTCGGGAGCAAGGGAGAATGAACAGAACAGGATACAAGGAAAAATTAGTCCGAAGGACTAATGGACCACAGCTACCAAGGCCTCCGCCAGACTGAGTCCAGTACAGTTAGATGGTGTCCGGCTACCACCACTGACTGCTCTGACCAGGATCACAACAGAGGGTTCTGGACAGAGCTGGAGAAGGATGTAGAACATAATTCTAACTCACAAAAAAAGAAGACAAGATTTACCGGCCTAAAGGAGACTGGAGAAACCCCGAGAGTATGGCCCCCAGACACCCTTTTAGCTCAGTGGTGAAGTCATTTTCGAGGTGCACCATTCAGCCGGGGAGCGGACAGCCCCATAAAACCAAACAGGACTAATGAGGCACAGCAGTCCAGGGACAAGGGCCAGAAGGCAGAAGGGGACAGGAAAGCTGGTGATAGGGAACCCAAGGTTGAGTAAGGATAGTGTTGATTTGTTGTGAGGTTGTTAACCATTGTCATAGAGCATCATGTGTACTAACTGCTAAATGAGAAACTACTTTGTTCTGTAAGCCTTCATCTAAAGTGAGAATAGCAGCACAATTGGAAGAGCGTAGTCGATGTCACTGAACAGTGCATGTAGAATTTTTGAAATGGTGTATCTTTGGCTATGTGTATTTTCACCAAAAAAAAAAACGGTTGAGAAGTTAGAGGGTTGCTCTGTTGTGGGGTTGTTAACCAATGTCATAAAACAATACGTGTACTACTGTTTGATGAGAAGCTATTTGTTCTGTAAGCCTACACCTGAAGTACAATTAAAAAAAAAAAAAATTTGGTAAGCAGTTAAATTTAAAGGAGAAGAACATAACGAAGAAGGCAAAGGTGGGTCTCAGGTTTCTCTCCTGAGAATTTGGTAGACGATAGTCACCTTCAATAAGACAGGAAGTATAGAAGAAGAGAAAATAATATTTTCCCTCTATAGATGAAAAGCATGGGTGAGAAGGGTAAAATAGTCATCATTCTTTAATAGGCACTTTATATGGGGATACTTACACAAAGACCTTTACGTACGAATTTTCTAATTATCAAACAGATTAGTGTAATTGTACCCATTATATAGATAATAAAACTGAGATTCAATGATAGTAACTTACCTGAACAAACCATACAGAGAGAATGAGAATATTTTATGACTTCAAAGTACATACACATTTCTTATTTACAAAGTTGGACCTGTAGCTCAGAATAGATATATGTAGATAAAGAGATAGCATTGTTGATGTTGTAAGTCTAAGCGAGAGTGGATAGAGTGAGAAATAAGGATATTACAGATAGAATCTTCTAAAACATCAGTAGTTAAACACTGGGAATAAGATGAGTTATTGTGTAAGTAGAGGAGGTACTGACGGCGAGAAAGCGGCCAGGAGAGAGGAAAACCCAGAGTGTGGAAAGGGAAATGGAAAAGAGGAAGTCAAAAGAAGGGAACTGACACACAAATGATATGCTGCAGAGGGTTACGCAGGATTAAGGAATGAAAAGTGACCATTAGGTTGACAGCTAGGAAATATAAATAGCTGGAAATCTTAGTGTTCCAGCTGGGATTGTGACTACTCCTCCCTCCTTTTAATTAGTTAGTATTTACAAAGCAGGGACGAAGGAAGACAGCGGTCCTGTCTTGGGGAAAACTGATTCCCTAGCTGAAAGAGTTTTCACAATTCTGATTCCTGTGTGAACTTTATTTCTGGCACATTCTCGCACACTGGAGCTGGTATCAGTTTCATTTCGTGCCCTGAGAGCTCACTTCCACTACAGCACTCGCTTTTCCTTGTGTCCTGTCTGCTGGGCATTCTATGGGTCTTTGTTTTGGACAACTGATTCCCCAGTTTGTTGATGCCCTAAGCATGTGCTTACCTTGCTTACTGGGTAATCCACCCCTGTGCAAAACTCTAATCAAGTGTCTTATAATGTTCTAGAGAAATGAAACCACAACTACTATAATCAGGAGGCTTCCATGCTTCTACAACCCAGGGAAAGGCTTTCTCTCTCTGTGGGCTCTGGGGAAAGGTCCTTGTCATCAATCTTTCCCCTGGTCTAGGAGCTTCTCAGTGCAGGGACCCTGGGTCCAAAGGACGTGCTCCCTTCTTGGTTCTTCACTCTTGGTGGTAGAAGATCCCCCTCCTCTCTGCTTGATTCTCTCTTCTATATCTCAAAAGAGATTGATGTAAGATACAACCTAATCCTGTAGATTTAGTCCCATCTCATTAACATAACCGCTTCGAATCCTGCTTCATTAACATCACAGAGGTTAGGATTTACAGCACATAGGATAATCACAGTAGATCACAAAATGGTAGACAACCACACAATACCGGGAATCACGATCTAGCCAAGTTGACACACGTTTCTGGGGGACACAATTCAAACCATGACAGGATTAATTCGGGGTAACCCCATTCAGGATCTGGAGAGCTGGTGCATCTGCAGCTAATGAGGTTACAGGGAGCCAAGTTTCAACTGGGTCATGGCCAAAAAAGGATGAATGACTTTATTAATCCCATGAAGAAAAGCAAAAAACAACCAACCAACCAACAACAAAAATAAAAAAAACCACACAACAACTTCCAAGGTGTTAAAAATAAGTTAAAAATGATAGGGATATTTCTCAAGCATTTACTAAATGTCAGTCAGAGCTAAAGACTTTATATGTATTATGGTGTATGAACTTCACATGACCTCTATGAATTCCCATTTCCCTAATGAGAAATTCACACAGTAACACAAGTTAATCAGTGTATGTTTGTTCACTTAAGAGATAGAGCCAGGATCAAAGGCAGGCCAAATAACTACAGAGACAACATTTGTAATGACTGTGCTATGTGGCATACCTGAATCTGTGTCTCTGTATAACCATTTTAAAAAGTGTCCTCTGTTTTGTTCCTCTGCTCCCATGCTGACTCAGGTTCTCATTGTCCCTCACCTGCACTGATGCTTATTCATTAGTCTCCTGACTGACTCTCTCTATAAAAGTTTTGCATTCGGAAATGAACAGACACTTCACCAAAGAAGACATTCAAATGGCCAACAGATACATGAGCAAAGGCTCACGATCACTAGCCATTAGAGAAATGCAAATTAAAACCACAATGAGATACCATCTCACCCCACATTACTGGCACGAATCAAAAACGCTGGAAATAACAAATGTTGGAGGGGCTGCGGGGAGATTGGAACTCTCACGCACTACTGGTGGGAATGCAAAATGATACAACCATTTGGAAAATGATGTGTCGCTTCCTCAGAAAGCTAGAAATAGACATACCATTCGATCCAGCAATCCCACTCCTAGGAATATATCCTAGAGAAATAAGAGTCGTCACTTGAATAGAGATATGCACACCTATGTTCATGGCAGCATTGTTCACAATAGCAAAACGATGGAAACAACCTAGATGCCCATCAACAGATGAATGGATAAACAAACTATGGTACATACACACAATGGAGCACTACGCAGAAGTACTAAGTAAGTACTTAGTACGAAGTACTAAGAAAGAACAATGATGAATCTGTGAACCATCTCATAACATGGATGAAACTGGAGGACATTATGCTGAGTGAAATAAGTCAATCACAAAAGGACAAATATTGTATGAGACCTTTCTTGTAAAAACCCATGAAAAAGTTCACACACAAAATGTAACAATCTTTGTTGGTTACCTGGGATGGGAGGGATGCAGGGGGAAATACTAAATAGGCAATAGATAAGTGGTATCTTGGGTGAAGGGTGAGACAATACACAATACAGGAGAAAGTAGCACAACTTGTACAAAGAAAGGTCATGGAAGCCCCATAGACACATCCAAACTCCCTGAGGGACTGAATTGCTGGGCGGAAGGCTGTGGGGACCACGGTCTCTGGGAACATCTAGCTCAATTGGCATAACACAGTTTATAAAGACAATGTTCTACATTCTATCTTGGTGAGCAGTGTCTGGGGTCTTAAAAGCCTGTGAGCAGCCATCTAAGATACTCCACTGTTCTCATCCCCTCGGGAACAAGGGAGAATGAAGAGAACAGGATACAAGGAAAAGATTAGTCGGAAGGACTAATGGTCCACAGCTACCAAGGCCTCCACCAGACTGAGTCCAGTACAGTTAGATGGTGCCAGGCCACCACCACTGACTGCTCTGACCAGGATCACAACAGAGGGTTCTGGACAGAGCTGGAGAAGGATGTAGAACATAATTCTAACTCACAAAAAAAAGACCAGATTTACTGGCCTAAAGGAGACTGGAGAAACCTCAAGAGTTTGGCCCCCAGACACCCTTTTAGCTCAGTGGTGAAGTTATCTCCAAGGTTCACCGTTCAGCATGGGAGTGGACAGCCCCGTAAAACCGAATGGGACTAATGAGCTACAGTAGTCTAGTGACAAGGGTCAGAAGGCAGAAGGGGACAAGGAAGCTGGTGATAGGGAACCCAAGGTTGAGTAAGTGTATTGTTGATGTGTTGTGAGATTGTTAACCATTGTCATAGGGCAACATGTGTAGTAACTGTTAAATGGAAACTATTTTGTTCTGTAAGCCTTCATCTTAAGTGAGAATAGCAGTACAATTGGAAGAGCGTAGTCAATGTCACTGAACTGTGCATGCAGAAATTTTTGAAATGGTGTATCTTTGGCTATGTGTATTTTCACCAAAAAAAAAGTTGAGAAGTTAGAGGGTTGACATGTTGTGGGGTTGTTAACCAGTGTCATAAAACAATATGTGTACTACTGTTTCATGAGAAGCTATTTGTTCTGTAAGCCTTCACCTGAAGTACAATAAAAAAAAAAAAAGTTTTGCATTCAGTAAGGTTTTGCAGTCCATAAGCTACAATTGTTGTTAGCTATTGTTTGTAAGAGCATCATCTATCATTTTTAATTTAATAACAGTGGATAGCATCTCTTAACTCCCCACTGTTAAAGCCGAGGACATCATCATCTCCAAGTTTCCCTTCATCTTCAGTCACCACTCTGCCTTCCTATGCTGCTCACTACACTGATGATATCTGCTATCCTTTAGGTAGCACAGGACCGGGTAGTGTTTCGTTCTGCTGTACATCGGATTGGTATGAGTCAGAACTCATTTGATGGCACCTAACAACAACAACAACATGTAGCCATAATTAAATATTTTATGTTTGGGTCTATAGCAGTATTTCTCAAACTGACTGCACATCAGAGTCACCTGGGCATGTTGAAAAAATGCAAATGCTCAGGTTTTACCCCAGTCTTCTGTTTTAATTAACAGGAGGAATTTAGGTTATGTTAGCCTTCAAAGTTCCACAGAGATTCTAATGTGAAAGCAAGTCCAAGAAACACTGTCAAGACAGTGATTCTATAAATGAAATGCCTATAAATAGGTTTTACATAATTCGTTATTGTTGTTAGGTGCCACCCATTTGGCTCTTACTTATAGCTACGTTATGTATAATGTGCCGTCCTCACAACCACTGCTATGTTTAAGCCCATTGTTATAGTCACTGTGTCAATCCACCTCACTGAGGGTCTCCCTCTTTTTTGCTGACCATCTACTTTACTAAGTATGACGTCTTTCTCCATTGATTGGTCATAAATATCATTCGTGTCAGTAGCAATTTTTATACTTCTGCATATTTTCTTTTGTTCAGCATTTTATTTTTCTTGGAATTTCTTTTTTTTTTTTCTCTCACACTTTGTATAGTTTCCTCCCAAACTCTTCATCATTTATTGTATTAGTTTGGCTCCTATTCTTAGAGATCTCCTCCTAGAGTTCTCTATCCTCTGGCATAAGTTTGAACTGGTTGAATATGAAGACTGCTACAGAATGTCTTCCTGGGATTCCTTTTTTCTTCTTTCCAAAGGTATCGTTCTGTTATCTATTGTTTTTCTTTTTGTAGGTAGACTCATTGGCTTTTGCTGCAGCCCTTGATCTAATGAAGTGTTTTAAGAAATGATGTTCTGAGTTTTAACTGTTTTGATGATGTGTTTGTTCTGCTCATGAAGTTGCTAAATAGTTTGATTGGGTATACAAAATATAATTTGAGAAGTATTCTCAGAACTTTGAAATTATTGCTGCCATTAATTTCTGCAATCTATCTTGCTATTAAAAATTTCATGGCAGAATGATTTTCCATTCCTTCAAAGGTTGCATATTTTTACTTGGTGAAAGCTGCTTGGATCTTCTTTTTACTTCCTGCTATTCTAAATTTTATGTATTTAGACAGTGATCTCCTTTCCATTTAATGTGTTGACACAGTGATTCCTTTCAGATTGAATACTGATACCAATTCTGGAAAATACTCTTTTATTTGTTTCCTCATAATTTTCTCTACTCTGTTTTCTGTCTTCTTTCTTTCTACAATCCATACAGAATTGCTTTAAGTGTCTCAACTTTTCTATTGTATTTTGTATCTCTTTGTCTTTTTGTTATATTCATGGGGACATTTTCTCAACATTATCTCTAACATTTTATTATACTTTTCTTTAAAATTAGAAATCATATTTTTACTTCAATGACATCTTTATCATTCTCTGGTTGTTCTTTTTCTATAAGATTCTGTTCTTTTTTTATGGGGTTTCATATATTTGGAAGTCTATCTGAGAATACTTAAAAATGATATATATATGTATGTTTTTTAAAGTTCCTTTCTCTTGCTTTACAGATTTATTTTTCCTTGAGGGTCATTTTTTTCTATTGTTTATTCAGTCCTTTTTTCTCAAATATCTTCTGAGTTTTGCTTAGTCATAGTCAAAGGAGAAAAAAAAAAGCCAAGTATTATTTAGCCCAAGGCTTGTTGACTTCTTGGTTTTCTTTTAGGATATATATATATATATATATAGGCCTGGAAGTAATATTTATCATTTGGGACTCTACTTGCCAGAATAACAATGTCTTTGCTTCCAAGTGTCAATCATCAGAGGGAATTTTATAATTTGACTTAGGAAATTCACTCCATTATTTAGTAAATTGAACATGCTGGTTTTGTTATTGTGGGGGGGGGTGAGTTACTTGATTGTTTATTCATTTGTTTTGTTTACTTTTTTCCTGAGCAGCAAGCCCTGACTGCAGTTTAGTTCCTCACCACTTCAATTTGTGAAATTGTTTTATTGTGATTCCAGTGTGCTTGTGCTACCAGGTACCTGGCAAAAGCAAACATAAATCTTCTCTGGAATAAAATAGCATAATCTTATATCTCAAATTAGTTTTACAAATAATTTTGCAAGTAAAATTTCTCTCACACAATCAAGAATAATTCCACACACAAGGAGAAAAGATAAACAATTGTAAATTGTCTGTAACTAATAATATAGCCTCAAAAATAAGGAGCAAAAATTATAAAACTAGAATAAGAAATAAATTTACATAGTTACTGATATAAAAATTATAGAAAATAATTTAAGATATAGACATTTTGAAGAACATAACTAGTATACATGACCTAAATAATTAATCTACCTATCTCTCTATCTATCTAATCTCTAAATGGCCAAAGGTATTCAATTACATTAGTAATGAGAGTAATTCCAACTAAAAACACAGTGAGATAATTAATTCATGGATGCTTATTACATATCTTGGTCATCTAGTGCTGCTATAAGAGAAGTACCACAAGTGATGGCTTTATCAAAGAGAAATTTATTCTCTCACACTCTAGTAGGCTAGGAGTCTGAATTCAGGGTGCTGGCTCCAGGGGAAGGCTTTCTCTCTCTGTCAGCTCTAGAGGAAGGCCATTGTCATCAGTCTTCCCTTGGTCTGAGAGCATCTCAGCTCAGGAACCTAAGGTCCAAAGGACACAATCTGCTCCCAGTGCTGCTCTCTGGGTGGTATGAGGTCCCCCTGTCTCTCTGTTTGCTTCTCTCTTTTATATCTCGGAAGAGACTGGCTTGAGATGCTATCTAATCTTGTAGATCTCATCAATATAACTGCCATTTATCCATCTTATTACATCATAGTGATAGGATTTACAACACATAGGGAAATCACATGAGACAACAAAATGGTAGACAATCATACAGTACTGGGAATCATGACCTAACCAAGTTGACAGACATTTTGGGGGGGACACAATTCAATCCATGACATTACATTTAGTGCACTTTTCTGTATATGTGTTACATTTTTAACATGAAAATTTTCCTTAAAAAAAGTGAAGGGGAAAATACAGAACCAAATATAACTGTCTAGAGGTAGAACTCTTTCAGCATAAGGGTGAAGACAATACAAAGTGAGTATGAATTATGAGGACACATAGTAATGTGTAGTCCCCCCACCCCCACAACCAAAAAAAAAGACTGACCTGGAAATACAATCCCTGGGTTCCACTATGACTGCAAAGTCTCCTTACAGCATTTACCAGCTATACAGTAATGGGCACATCATGTACCCATTGTGACTTTCTATTACTTTATTTTAATAGAATCCAACATAGATACCTCTGTGGTTGTTGTAAAGATTAAACAAGATAATTTACAATAAATGTTAGCTAAATGTGAGGATGACAAATTTGGAAATGGGAAAAAACTTCAAGAATTTTCTCTTTTCCAATTTTGCTTTGTGTTACCACTGGAGTTTTCATACTGTTTGAGAAAGAGAGAGAAAGAAGTAGACAAGGTATGAAGAAAGAAGAATAGATGCAATTCTCAGAAGCATCAGACTACTAGTTGTTGTTGTTAGGTTCCATAGAGTCAGTTCTGACTCATAGCGACCCTACGTACAACAGAACGAAACACTGCCCAGTCCTGCACCATCCTCACAATCATTGTTATGCTTAAGACGCTGTTGTAGCCACTGTGTCAATCCATCTCATTGCGGGTCTTCCTCTTCTTCGATGACCCTCTACTTTACCAAACATGATGTCCTTCTCTAGGGACGGATCTCTCCTGACAACATGTCCAAAGTATGTGAGACATAGTCTCACCATCCTTGCTTCTAAGGAGCATTCTGGTTGTACTTTTTACAAGACAGATTTGTTTGTTCTTTTGCCAGTCCATGTTATATTCAGTATTTTTCTCCAACATCACAATTCAAAGGTGTCAATTCTTCATCAGTCTTCTTTATTCATCGTCCAGCTTTCACACGCATAAGCAGCCACTGAAAACACCATGGCTTGGGTGAGGCACACCTTAGTCTTCAAGGTGACATCTTTGCTTTTCAACACTTTAAAGAGGTCTTTTGCAGCAGATTTTCCCAGTGGAATGCAGCTTTTGATTTATCGACTGCTGCTTCCATGGGTTTTGTTGATTGTAGATCCAAGTAAAATGAAATCCTTCACAACTCCATTCTTTTCTCCATTTATCATGATATTGCTTATTGTCCAGTTGTGAGGATTTTTGTTTTCCTTACGTTGAGGTGTAATGCATACTGAAGTCTGTAGTCTTTGATCTTCATCAGTAAGTGCTTCAAGTCCTCTTCACTTTCAGCAAGCAAGGTTGTGTCATCTGTATGACGCAGGTTGTTAATGAGTCTTCCTCCAATCCTGTTGCCTCATTCTCTTTCATAGAGTCCAGCTTCTCATAGTCTTTGCTCAGCATACAGATTGAATAGGTATGGTGAAAGGATACAACCTTGACGCACATCTTTCCTGACTTTAAACCACGCAGAATCCCCTTTTTCTGTCCGAACAACTGCCTCTTGATCTATGTACAGGTTCCTCATGAGCACAGTTAAGTGTTCTGGAATTCCCATTCTTCCCAATGTTATCTATAATTTGTTATGATCCACACAGTTGAATGCCTTTGCATAGTCAATAAAACACAGGTAAACATCCTTCTGGTATTCTCTGCTTTCAGCCAAGATCCATCTGACATCAGCAATGGCATCCCTGGTTCCCTGTCCTCTGTGGAATCTGGCTTGAATTTTTGGCAGTTCCCTGTAGATACACTGCTGTGGCTTCTTTTGAATGATCTTCAGCAAAATTTTACTTGAATGTGATATTAATGATGTTGTTCGATAATTTCTACATTCGGTAGCATCACCTTTCTTAGGAATAGGCATAAATATAAATCTCTTCCAGTTGGTTGGCCAGGTAGCTGTCTTCCAAATTTCTTGGCATAGATGAGTGATTACTTCCAGTGCTGCATCCACAGACTACTTAAGAAAAAGAAAAAAATACAGACAGTGTCAGCTAAATAATTGACTATTTCCTATAATTTACTCTTTGTTAGCATCTATAGTTGGCCATGTCCTTAAGGGGACGCTTTTGACAAAATTACTTACCACCCATTCAGAAGATTAAACAATTTTGGCTATAGAGAAAATAACCAGACTACTAGAAGCCCAGGTTATTTCCTCTATAGCCAAAATTGTTTAATCCTTTGAATGGATGGTAAATAATTTTGTCAAAAGTGTCCCCGTAAGGACATGGCCAACTATAGCTGCTAACAAAGAATAAATTATAGGAAATAGACAATTATTTAGCTGACTCTTTTTTTTTTTTTACTTTTTCATTTAAAAGAGTCTAATTATTTACAGAATGTTTAATTTCTTTTTTTTTGTTAAATAACTGGACCCAAATCCATTCTCTAAATAGACAAATGCAACATTAATAAGCTCTTTGTACCACCTCTTACCTTCTCTCCACATCTTTTTTTCTTTCTCATTACGTTTCTCTTCATAAAAATGCTGAGAACTCTTTTCCCAGCTGTATGAATCCAAACCATGATGTATTTCACCCCCTTGAGATTTATTATATTGAGCTTTCTAGAAACTATTACCATTATTACTATAATAGTAGTATATTATTGTTAATTATATAAACAAGTATATGAATAACAGTAAATACATATAAAAGAATAGAATTTCAGATGATAATGGCTGACTGGACATTCTGGAACGCACAGAATGGAATTATTTATAACCTTATTAGGTGCAGCTGAGATGGAACAAAGCTTTGGAGGAGTAGAGTTTAAAGTGGTTTTTATTTGAGTTCCTGAGTGTGGTCTTCCTGTGGCTCTATTCTCTGAGCCAAGTGACTTCTACACCCTCTGTGCACACTCTTTATGAGCACCTGATCCCCCAATTAAGTCCTACACCTGTGGCGGCCAAGCCTCCAGCCCACTCAATTGCTGTCTTTAACCCTCTCCATAGCTCAGAGGAATTCTCTCTATGACCAAAGAATCAACATGGTATCTGCCCCAGGAGTCTGAATTTCTAAGACAAAAGTAGCATTTTGCAGAAATGTGTTTATCTTCCTCTTCTTGGGGTTAACAGGCCATCGGTTGCAGGTTTGGTATACATGTTCATCAATGTGTCACTTGGTAGTACATTTTTCTTTTCCTCCCAATAATAAGTGACTGAAAGGGACAGAATAAGAAATTCAGGCTATATATTTTGGAAACAGGACCTAAATAACAGAGGATGAGTATGTGGTGGAGGAGGTGCTTCCTTTCCCTTCCTGCAGGATCAGGACTCTGTGTTAGACACAGAACTCAAGCTTGCAAAATGCTTTCAATACAGATCATGCATTTTTCATGGCCTTGAATTGAAGGCTGTTAATACCAGCTCATCTCAACCATTTCCAACCACAGCTCATCCAGGTCCCTCTTCGTGGCTTCTTTTGTCTAGAACGTGATAGACCTCCCCAGTAAAACCACCACCATCATCTCTAAAGTCACTTGAGAAGTAGGGCTATGTCATTTGGTGTTTTTGAAATGAATCCATAACTATGGGCAGTTATGGTCCATGGACCCATCACTTCTAATCAAGACACACAACCTGAGAAATTATTTTTAACTGGTTAGAACTTCCAAAATTTGATCTGCCACACCAAATTTACACTGATATGCATGAAATTTATTACTTAATCCCTCTTAACTTGTTTTTTTCCTATAATTTTTGTTTCTTAGTTCACTGATTTGAGACAAAAAAGGTTTCAATAGTCAGCAAAAGTCTTTAAATCATATTATCATAAACAGATGTTTGTTTCTGGAAAGAAATATACATGCATATAAGGCACACTGCCTGCATTTTCTTAATTACTATCTGTGACTTTGGGAAATGTTCTTAATCCCTCTGCTTCAGTTCCCTCAGCTACATATCGAATGTTTTAATAGTATCTAACATATAGGATTGTCATGAGGCTGAATGTAAATTACTTAGAGGAGGACCTGACACATAGATGTTGTTGTTGTTGTAGTGACCCTATATGACAAAGTAGAACTGCCCCGTGGGGTTTCTTAAATTGTAATCTTTATGGGAGCAAATCCCCAGTCGTTGTCTCCCTTGGAGACAATTGTAGGTTCAAACTGCTGACTTTTCTGTTAGCAGCCGAGCGCTTAACCAGTGCGCCACCAGGGCTCCTTACATAGATATTGTAGTTGTTATTATTATTATTGTCATTGCAAAATTCTTAGTTCTGTGTTAGATGCTTTATTAGCTAAACTCTCCATTCTGCATTCTCCATCTTCCCCAATCCACCCCCTGTTCCCCTGATTGTTCTCAAAGTCTTTGATTTCACATAATCAGATCTTTGGAGCATAATTTTGTTCAAAATCTGCAGTGGGGCCAAATATAAGGTATCATTTAAATCATTAAATTAGTAAATACATAGGATGACTAAGTAATCAATTTGGAAATCTTAAGTTAAAGATTATCCTTACTAAGGAATGTTTTACAACTATCATAAAATATTTTTCTTAATATTTTACAAATAGAAAAATATCCAAAAAAGTGGCAAAATGTTGACAGCTCTTATTTTTAGTTAGAAGGATTTTGGTTGCTTTTTAGTTTACCATGTTTTTCTGTACTGTAAAATTTTTCTTTCCAGTGGTCACATTTTAATTATTAGAAAAATAGGAAAACAGTATTTTTATAAAAGAAAAGTAAATGTAATAAATAGCATGGAATTAATCACTTAATCCAACTAATTTTTAGAAAGAGTAATAAATTTCCCGAAATCTATTTGAAAAAGGAAGCTGATCAAACTGTTCTTTTTATTTAGTGAATGAATAATTAAAGTTTGAGAGATAACCTAAAGGAGTTTATCACTCCTCAATAATCTTTCCATTTTTTATTTTAATGTAAGTTCATCATGTCTCATGGCCCCTCTCCCTGGAAAATATATAAAAATATTTGTAATCAACTGATATTTGCTTGTCATGATTACATGTAAGAAACATACATTTTCTTGTAAATGGTGGTTATATAGGACCAGTCTCTATCAGTTGCTTATTCTTCCGTCCCATCTTTAACTCGATTTTTTTCTGCATATTTATACCTTCCTGCTTCCATAAGGATTAAGGGAATCAACACTGATTTATTGATTCAGTACTGATTACCAAAATATTGATTCAGCACTTCTCATAGTCTAATTACACTCATGGATATTGAAGAACACAATTCACAAAACACATTCCCTTCACTCAAAGTGTTTAATTTCAAGTGAATAATAAGGACAATTATGTAGGTTACTGGTAAGCAGTCTAACTAGGTCCTACCATGGGGGTAAACAAGCAATGCTTTTTAGAATGTCATCTGCCATATGTACCATGGAATTGAGAAGCAAGAGTAAGCATTTGAGATTGAAACTGTCCATAGACAATGTTTCCCCCCTTTGGGTTCATTTAACCTCACGTGGCATTTTAGAAAATTTGTCCAAAGGATATAGAGACATATTTATGAATCCCTCAAAAATTTCTCAAATAATATGTTTTTATGAAATACTTAATTGAAGTGACTTTATTTTTCCTGAAAGGAAATAAAACAGGAAACATATTTGGACAAGAGCGAAGTTGAATGATTCACAGGTATTTCTCGGTTTTCACAAGATACCTTAACTCATCTTAATTCAAATATTTCTGTTTATCTCCCATTATCTATGTACCAAACCTCTCCTCAATGCTTAGAGGGAATAAAAAATGATCAAAAAGTATTTAAAATTTAAATGGGGTCAAAAAATTACTAGAACTAGTTTTGAAAGCAAATTAAGACATTATACAATGTTGCCCCGCAGGACATCCTTCAGTGTCACAGTATCTGGGATATCAAGAAACAAAGAAATTAAGGTTGACTGGAGTTTCTGGGAAAAGTTAAGATGAGCCTTGATAAATTAATGGCATTTCTATATATACCAAAAATCAAATCAAACCCATTGCCGTCGAGTTGATTCCGACTCATAGTGACCCTATAAGACAGAGTAGAACTGTCCCATAGGGTTTTCAAGGAGTGGCTGGTGGATTCGAACTGCTGACCTTTTTGGTTAGTAGCCATAACTCTTAACCATTGTGCCACCAGAGCTCCTTCCTATATATCCAAGGAGCAGGCAATAGATTTGCACTGGTGACCCTTTGGTTAGCAGCCAAGCTCTTAACCACTGTGCCACCAGGGCTCTTTTCTATATATAGAGAAAGAAAACGTGTCCCTACCAGTATGTACCTCTCATTACAAAATATCAGTTTGCTTTCCTAACAGTCTCGGCTTCCGAAAACATTTCGCTTCTACCCGGGAACAATTGGTCACCTGCTCTACGACTATCCACCATCATCATTCTTTCAAAGTATTTCACAGGCTTGTGTGTATAACAGGACTGAATTGGAAGAGAAGCAGGAAACAGAGGAGAGTCTGAATTTCTATTATTATGCATCTCTTTATATGGATTTGCAGACAAGCCCTCATTACCAGGAGGGAGAGATGTGCACTGCCATAGCTTGATGCTATCTTAGTAAAATGTTGTACCTGCAGTCTTCATATTTTCCTCCTCCTCTTCCTAGCTCTATACTTATTTAGGAGCATTTCATCTAAATCATTGCTTGTTGGGCAGTCCTTTGTGAATCATAATCTGCTCTGATAACAGTATCAGTGAAAATGGTGCTGTCAACATTTATGTCAATGCTGAGGTTGTAATTTTTGACAGGAATGTTCCTTGACTTGATCTAAAACTCTCTGTTCATGTTGGCAGAGCTGCCTGTCAGAGTTTCTTCTCCCTGACACTTCCAAATGACTAAAGACTTGGTGGGACTTACTCTAGGAAAACTATCTCATTCCAAGTTCTCCCATTAGGTCCACGGCTCATCTGAAAGAACTGCCCATGTTACCAAGAGATAAATGAATGTAGAAGAACAGGGACTTGGGTCAGCAGCAGGTTGTTGTATAAATGTCCATAAATAAGACTAGAAATAAAACACACCAGTGGTGAATTTTTCCTGAAGGCTGGATCTTTTCAAGACCTAATGCTTAAATCTGAAATCCCATTAAAGAATATTGGTCTATCAGAGCTTACTTCTTGTTTCAAATCACAAAATCATACTGTAAAATTTTATGATTTGCGTGATTAAAGTGCTTCATTTTCAACATGACATATCAAAATGATCACTATACCCAGAATGTGTTGTGTTCCTCCCCTCTCCCGCTGTTTTGGTCAAATATTTTATCCTTCCAGAAACTACGTCCACTTCTCTGCAACAATTAGATTAGCAAAATTTAAAGAAGTAGAAGATTACAAAAAACTAGAGAGTATTGGCAAAACCTGTACACTCATACATTGCTCATGACACTGTAAATTGGTATAGCCTTTTCAAAAGCAATTTGGGATTATGTAACAAATGCCAGGAAAATATATACATATACTTGTCCCAGTAATTCTGCACTTGGGAATACATTCTAAAGGGATAATTCAAAATAAGATAAAAGCTATATGCTCAAAAGCATTCATTGCAACATTATTTATAACAGATAAAATTAGCTATAAGTAAATGTTCAATACAAGAAGGCTAAGCACATTATGCTGTTTCAAATTGATTAAATTATATGAAATATTAAAAGATACAAAATTCTCTCTATTATTTTCTAGCTGTGTGACCACACCTCTTCCATCTCCCTTTTGAACTGCTTCTTCTTGTGCAGCCCAAATATAAACATCCTCTGAAAGAATTTATGTACCATCCTGGATTATGTACCACCCTCGAGAATTCTCTGTACTTCCCAGTATATTATGAGTTTGACTTGACTGGTTTTCCCACTAGACCATGAACCCTTTGTGGACTACAACTGTGTCTTTTATTAATGTATCCTTTGAGCCTAGAATATTGTATATATCAATAAGTATGGGCTGAAATGCTTAAAGTTGAAAAATAAACGGCTGTAATACCTTTGTAAGTAAGAAAAGCAAAATACAAAAGAATATGTACGGTATGGTGAAATATTTAAATATACTGATTATAAGAGCATAAATTTAAAATATATAAAGAAGAATGAAAATGATATGAAAATTAGAATATTGTGATTATGAGTAGTTTAAATTTTAACAATACCTTCACACTTGTTTAAAAAGAATTAGAAATACACTCAATACTTAATTGAATATAACAGCTCTATGGGTCCTTTTTTTAAAAATATAACAAGAATATTATTTCTTCTTTTAAACTTTCATTTTCCATAGGACTATGATATCATGCACTGCCAAAAGAACAAACAAATCTGTCTTAGAAGAAGTACAGTCAGAACACTCCTTAACAGCAAGGATGGCGAGACTACGCCTCACTTACTTTGGACATGTTATCAGGAGGGATCAGTCCCTGGAGAAGGACATCATGCTTGGTATAGTAGAGGGTTGGCGAAAAACAGGAAGACCCTCAGCAAGATTGACACAGTGTCTGCAACAGTGGGCTCAAGCATAACAACGATTGTGAGGATGACACAGGACCCAGCAGTGTTTTGTTCTGCTGTACACAGGATCGCTGTGAGTCGGAACTGACTCAACAGCACCTAACAACAACATGATATCTAAGGACTGGGTCCAGTGAATAAGCCAAAACATTCATCTGAGATCCAGCTTCCTCCTTTTCAAAATGAGAATAATAATCCCAAACTGGCAATATTATGGTAATAGCAAAAAAAAAAAAAAAAGGAAAAAAAAAAAACTTGTCTAGTGTCTAGTTAATATGTATTCACATAGGATGGATTTGCTCTTCTCTATTCAGGAGCTTGCTTAGAAGTATTTCAGTAAAAAGAGAACACTGTAGAGAAATTCAATTTAAAGATCTAAAGAGAATACCCCAAGTGAGAAATACTGTATACTCAATGCCTGGCACAAGGAGAACACAGCAAAATATCTGATCTGCTCCTAACCCCCAAGTAGTTACCTGCTTTGATCCACAAAATGGAGAGATTTCCATTGCACAGCAATCATTCCTCCATAAAGATTGACGCATTAACAAAATTTAATCTTAAAACTTACTTTCAGAAGCTACACTTGAGCCCATGTTTACCTGTTCTTCAGCTCCAAAGGCCACAATCAAGTGGATTATATTCAACTGATGTACCTCCACAATCTTACTTAAAACACTCAAAGTGGTCATCTCATTTTTCAAATGGTTTATACAGAGTAAAATTCATTTTTTAGTGTATGTTCTTCTAAATGTTAAAAATACATACAACCATCACCACAATTAGGTTAGAGAATGTTTCGTCAACCTGTACAAAATTATTTCTTGTTGACCTTTTGTAGTCGACCCCTCTCTCTAACCTGGTCCTTGCTCACCACTGACTGATTTATGTTATTTGAGTTTTTCAGGACGTCATATAAATGGTATCATACAGTATGCAGCCTTTGGAGTCTGGCTTCTTTCACTTAACATAGTGCATTTAAGATGCAGCCAAGATTTTAGATGCATCAGTAGTTTCTTCCCTTTTTTTTTTTTTTTTTTTCTTTTTTAACTGAGCAGTATTTCATTTGGGGGCATACTTCACTTAATTTTTCTATCAGTTGAGGGACATTTGTGCTATTGCCAAGCTGCTATAAATATTCGTGTAGAGATTTACAGGTGAACATATGCTGTCATATTTTTGAATAAGTACTTAGGAGTAGGATTCTCTGGTCATAAGTAAATACATATTTAACTTTTCCAGAAACTGTCTTCCAAACTGGCTACACCATCTTGCTTTCTCACCAGCAATGTTCCTATTCTTCTACATCCTTACCGAGCACTTAGTATTGTCAGTTTTTTTGTTTGTTTGTTTTGTGTTCTATTCTACTGGATGTGTGGTAATATCTCATTGCGGTTTTAATTTGCATTTCCTTAATGGCTAATGATGTTCAACATCTTTTCATGTATTTATTTACCATTGGTATACCTTCTTTAGGCGATACCATTTAGTCTTTATAGCTTGCTTTTTGGTCTGCGTGATGAAATAGTCACTGACATTCTTGATACCCACTACACAATGTGACTGTAAAAATGCCTCTGAATTCACATTCATTAAAACCTCTTACTGGGAATCACTCAAGACATGTCCTAGCATTGGGGTTGAGGGAGAAAATAAGCCTCACAAAAGCCTATTTCCTATATCCTAGAGAAATAAGAACCATCACACAAATAGATATATGCACACCCATGTTCATCGCAGCACTGTTCACAATAGCAAAAAGATGGAAAGAACCTAGGTGACCATCAATGGATGAATGGATAAACAAATTATGGTATATCCACACACTGGAATACTTACACAACGATAAAGAACAACAATGAATACGTGAAACATAACACGGAGGAATCTGGGAGGCATTATGCTGAGTGAATTTAGTCAGTCTCAAAAGGACAAATATTGTATAAGACCACTATTATAAGAACTCAAAAAAAGATTTAAACACAGAAGAAAACATTCTTTGATGTTTACAAGGGTGGAGAGGGAGGAAGAGGGTTATTCACTAACTAGACAGTAGACAAGAATTATCTCAGGTGAAGGGAAGGACAGCACACACTACAGGGGAAGTCAGCACAACAAGACTAAACCAAACCTAAGAAGTTTCCTGAATACAATCAAATAGTTTGAGGGACAGAGTACTAGGGGCGGGGGTCTGGGGACCATGGTTTCAGCAGACATCTAGGTCAATTTGCATAACAAAGTTTATTAAGAAAATGTTCTGCATCCCACTTTGGTGAGTGGCCTACGGGTCCTAAAAGTTGGCTGGCGGCCATCTAGGATGTATCAATTGGTCCCAACCCACCTGGAGCAAAGAGGAATGAAGAACACCAAAAGACACAAGGGAAATATTAGCCCAAGAGAGATAAAGAGCCACATAAACCAGAGACTCCGTCGGCCTGAGACCAAAAGAACTAGATGGTGCCTGGCTACCACCAATGACCGCCCTGACAGGGAACACAACAGAGTCTCTGACGGAGCAGGAGAAAAGTAGGGTGCAGAACTCAAATTCTCGTAAAAAGACCAGACTTAATGTTTTGACTGAGACTGGAGGGACCCCAAAAGACGTGGCTCCCAGGCTGTTAGTCCAAAACTAAAACCATTCCCGAGGCCAACTCTTCAAAGATTAGACTGGACTATAAGACATAAAATGATACTTGTGAAGAGTGTGCTTCTTAGCTCAAGTAGATATATGAGACTAAATGGGCAGCTCCTTTCCAGAGGGGAGATGAGAAGGCAGAAAGGGACAGGAGCTGGTTGAATGGACACGGGCAATCCGGTGTGGAAAGGAGGAGTGTGCTGTCACAATATAGGGAGAGCAACTAGGGTCACATAACAATGTGTGTATAAGTTTTTGTATGAGAATCTAACTTGAATTGTAAACTTTCACTTAAAGCACAATTTAAAAAAAAAAGCCTATTCCTTACTCTAATTTCTGTGATGATCTCAAGTTCAGTGGAGTGCTAATTTTGGCAATGGAATCATATATCAGCTCCTTAAATAAGGTTCTGCCCTTCTTTTTCTTCTTCTTCCTCCCTTTTTTTTTTTTTTTTTTTAAATTCAGCCCACTTTACAATCGAGTCATAGAAAACTGGGATTAACAAACCAGAAATTGCTTAAAAGGTATTTATTTCTTCCTTTCCTGGTAGGGCTCCATTCACTTTACAGATAACTTTCTAATATTGGGAACGATATTATATCCCTAAATATTTATTGAAAGTTTATTATGTGTAAGACACTATGTTGATTGATCAATAAATATTCACTGAACTGAAGATAAATACACAACACCCTATTCTAAATAAAATCTATAACTTACATTAAATCATTCACTTGTTTCATCTTTAAAAGTCACACTGGGACTTTTTTCTAAGCACTCATGGCATACTAGATATAGTAGATGATAGAAAACATAATCCCAGACCTTAAAGGGTTTGTGATTTTGATTGCAAGGCAGATATACACAAACCAGAGGGCAAGATATGTTCTAAAAGGTGCTAAATTACACATGGACACTTGCACAACTGCAATGATTGAGATGGTTGTAAGCATAGGAATAGTTTCCCAGTGGAGACAGAACACAATAGGGACATAATAGATAGAGATGCTAATGATTATAATTTTGTTTGTGGGTCCAAATACAATGAGCACAAGAATCAACCTAGGAAAGACAGTGTGGAAAAGGAATATTTATGAGACCGTGGAACAAAACTTATTTCTCAGCTAAATAAAAATGATAGAGTGGATTCAGCCATGCTTCAGGTCAGATAGAGACATGAGTGGTAGGGTAGCTTTCCCAAGTTCATGAAGCACAAATGTGGGGTAGTGCCAATGATATTTGGAACAAAAAGCTGGAAGACAGATAATTTCAAAAAGACCTTCCTATGGCAGCAGAGTTGGTAATATTATTTAGAGCTACACTCCAGTTCTGGGGAAAACAAACACACAACAAAAAACTTTTCAGGACACGGGAATTAGGAGGAGGGTAAAAGTTGTATCTTTGGTCTTGGTCAAGATAAAGACATAAACACATCATCTAGGCAATGAGTATTTGAAGAGAGGCTAGTAGTAACTACTGGGACACAAGACCCCTGCTCTGGGAAAGGAAATTTTTCGGTTTTATCTGGTCAGAAAACCAGGATGAGATGAGGTACTGAATGGAGTTAAAAGTGAGTGTGGCTGAGGAAAGCTGGAAAAGATTAATCAAGAGAATCTAGTCAAGGTTGACACTAATGAGCATGGTGGAAGGGTAAATAAAAGCTTATAATAATCATGATATCTGATATTAAGTATTTTAACAAAAAGGGGTTAATAGGATCACTCTTTAATATTACATTCAGCCTCCACTTAGAATAAAACCCAAAAACTCGTTGACTTTGAATTGATGCTGACTCATAGTGACCCTATAGGGCAGAGTAGAAATGCCCTAAAGGGTTTCCAAGGAGTAGCTGGTGGATTCAAAATGCTGACCTTTTTGTTAGCAGCCAAGCTCTTAATCACTGCACCATCAGGGCTCCATAGTTTGTTTCACTGGTACAGATCCAGTCATTTCCAGCTGGCAATTATGTAACTCCCTCCTCTTTCCAAGGAAAGAGTCTATTTTACAAATGCAATATATAAATAAATAAAGGCACCAGTACAGCTAGACCTGCAAGCTTTGGAGAGCTGATAAAATTTGATTAAATTCTTCTTCTGTTGTTATTATGTTTTCATCACCTTTGTCACTGTGTCTACACTTCTGAACTCCACCTGGGAGCAACAGTAACAAGGTATCACAAAACTGGCTTTTCTCACTCTAATTCCAACCTGCCAGAAGCAGCAAACACAGAAAATCTCAGGAGAAAACCCCTTTTCATACAATTTACTGCCCAATTTTGCAAATCCGACAGGTTTATCTACTAGTAGTTTCAGAGTTTCAAAGAAGCTTACCAGTTTCAGTCTATTTATCCATAATAAACTGCTAAATATTCAAGATCAAAACAATGAGTTATTGTTTTAGAGTAGATTGATGAATATGTTTTGAGGATTTCTGGGAAGAAAAGAATTTCAATATACAGAAGATGCCATATGACTCTACTTCTATGTTATTATCTAATATTTACAGAGAGGGAGTTGGGGCCAAGATGGTGGAGTAGTCATATGCTTCCGGTGGACCCTCTTACAACAAAGACCTGAAAAAACAAGTGAATCAATTATATATGACAATCTAGGAGCCCTGAACATCTAAGGCAAAGTTGAGGAACCAGACTGAGTAGCAGGGGGAGGGAGAGACAGTTTGGAAGCAGCGAGGAATTGCCAGACCTGACCCGGCGAGAGCCTGAGCCCTTCAGGCCTGAGCAGCTCAGGGGTGAGTGGTGAGGCAGGCAAACAGCAGTGCTCAGGAGGCATATTTCTCACTGGGAGAGACCCATCAGAAGAGAGTCTACTTGGCCACCCAGAACCACTGAGAAGCAGCCCTAGATTGGTGAAAGATAAGTAGTTGTGTAAGGCCTACCATGTGGATCAAAAACACCCCTCTTAAGGAAAAAAACTTTCTCCTATTTACCTCCCTGTTCCCTGCTCTGCACTGGGTCCTGTATCAGCTTCAGTAATTGCTGAGTCCCCTGGGCCAGAGGTAGGATCCATCACACGCCCTGAGCCATTCTCCCTGCCTTGGAGAGTGAACAAATTAACAAACGGGGGGAAAAAAAACCTGCCAGCTGCCATAAGCCAGGAACCCAGAGTAGGCACAGGCACTTTGCCTAGGCACAGGCATAAGGGATCCACAGACTTTGAGTGCCTTTCCCCCTGCATAGACTTGTGTGGGCCCATATCAACAGCGTAGGCCCTCACTACTGTAATACAGCAGGGTATATACCTGAAGTCTAACTTGAACTGTTTCAGCTGTGAAGTGGCAGGTTTGTGATGTTTGACACTTCTCTGCCCACTAAGCAGGGTCTTCACCTATCCATTTCAGGGGCCTGAGGACTGGTGGCTCCACTTACGCCACCTATCCACCTGTGATAGGGACCCAAGAATTAACAGGTGCCCCCTAGTCCTTACAGCCAACAAACAGCATTAGGTGCTCATAGTCTGGCTGCAAAATCCATCCACCTACGTGCTCTAGGGAACACGGACATGCCTTCCTCCTGGACACTCGGGGGTGGCCGTCAGCCCCCTGCCTTGCTCAGAGTGTGTCCCCCTGATGCAGCCAGATGCCTGTGACTACACCAATCACCCATGTCTGTCTAGGACTGTAAGTGAGAGCCCACACCACACACTTGGTGGCTATCTACCTGGGCATCTGAGCTGAATCCATATGGGAGGAGTGGGTGGACTCCTGAGTTCACATACCTAGTAACAGATCTAACCACCTGCTGACAGGACATTAGAGCCTCAAAGTTGCCAGTAATCAAACTAGCTCATACAAGCAGCCTATTTTGGCATATCAAAACAAGACAAGAAGCTAGGACACAGTAAGCAAACATAAAATATATAAATATAATAACTTATTGATGGCTCAGAGACAACAGTCAATATCAAATCACATAAGGAGGCAATCCGTGATGGCTTCAGCAAGCTCCCAAAATAAATAATCTAGAAATTTTCCATATGAGGAAAATTTCTTGGAATTACCAGAGGCAGAATACAGAAGATTAATATACAGAACTCTTCAAGAAATTAGGAAAGAAATTAATCAAAACACAGAACATGCAATAGAGGAACTTAAAAAGATTAGAGAAGAGCGTAATGACAAATTCAATGGGCTGCAAGAATCCATAGAGAGACAGCAATCAGAAATCCAGAAAATTAACAATAAAATTTCAGAATTAAACAACTCAATAGAAAGTCATAGGAACAGAATTGAGGCAATGGAAGTCAGAATTAGTGAGATTGAAGATAAAGCACTTGACACCAACTTATTTCAGGAAAAATCAGATAAAAGGATTTAAAATAATGAGGAAACCCTAAGAAATATGTGGGCCTCTATCAGAAGGAACAACCTATGAGTGATTGGAGTACCAGAACAGGGGGGATAACAGAAAATACAGAGAGAATTGTTGAAGATTTTTGGCAGAAAACTTCCCTGCTATTGTGAAAGATGACAAGATATCTATCCAAGATGCTCATTGAACCTCACATAAGGTAGATCCCAAAAGAAAGTCACCAAGGCATATTATAATCAAACTTGCCAAAACCAAAGATAAAGAGAGAATTTTAAGAGTGACTAGGGATAAACGAAAAGTCATCTACAAAGGAGAGTCAATAAGAATAAGCTCGGAGTACTCAGCAGAAACCATGCAGGCAAGAAGGCAATGGGATGACATATATAAAGCCTTGATGGAAAACAACAACAACAAAAACCTGCCAGCCAAGAATTATACACCCAGCAAAACTGTCTCTCAGATATGATGGTGAAAAAGGACATTTCCAGATAAACAGAAGTTTAGGGAATTTGCAAAAACCAAACCAAAATTATAAGAAATACTAAAGGGAGTCCTCCAGATAGAAAATCAGTAACATCAGATAACAATCCAAGACTAGAACACAGGACAGAGCAACCAGATATCAATCCAGGCAGGGAAGACACAAAAGTAAATCAAAGCTAAAACACTGAGAATAGGGAAACAGATGTCAATATGTAAAAGATGACAACTAATATTTATAGAGAAAATTATGCCACTGCAGAGCTGGAAGAGACCGTGAAGATAATCTGATTTAATGAGTTCGTTTTACAAGAAGATCTGCAAATGATTTACTCAAGATCACACAGTTATTTAGTAGAAGTTCTGAAACAAGAATTCAGGATTATAACTTTGCACAAACATATGCTCCATTCAGAAATTGAATCCACTTCACTTCAACAGAAACCCAGAGCTATTCTACAAAAGAAGCAAAAAGCATAATATTTTTCCTCAATAGCCTAATACTGTCTACAAAACACACAGGCAACAGAGATGATTCTTTTTGACGACATGAGTTTCTAACCTAAACTGAACCCATTCAGATAGTAAATGTGTGATGCTCTAGTCCCAAAGTCTTAATGAAGGTCACCATTAAGTTTAGCCTTGATAGATGGGAAAGACAGGTACAGATGGATAGATGGGTTCATTCTACACTATAATGTGTAAACATAAAGGTTCCAGGGCCAAAAAAAAAAAGAGAGACAGAGAGAGAGCATGGGAATGGGGATTATATATGCACAATGAGAAGATAAATTGTATATAGTAATATTTTTTAAAGCAATAGGACTCAAACATTTTAGTAATGAGAAGATTATTTAGTTTACTTTTAGAAACTTCTCACAAGCTTATCAAACAGCCTAGGATAAAAGTAAAACTTTTTCTCTAATCTGTAGAAACTGTAGAAGTTACAGTTTTATGTGTCATTTTGTTCTTAAATATGTGAACTTCTAATACAAGGATATGTGAGAAGATAGTAGACATATTTTCATTACTTTTTTTGTTCTATTTGAAATATTTTTTTTATTTTGCAATATTTAATACTCACCAAAAGTTTCAAAAATACTAGAAACAGAACTCCCACTTTCACCAGTGATAACGTCTTACATAAGCAGTGTTGTTTTGGTGCCATCTAGTCAATTTCCAACTCATAGTGATCCCATGTACAGTACATAGTAAAAACTAGGACTTTGCATTGGTACATTATCTATTACTCTAAAAAAGTTCATTATTTTAGTTATCCACTCTGAAATATGTTTTACTGATTGATCCCAGAGCCAGCAAACAGAGGAATCAAGACAAAATTACTAATACTCGATTTAGTCAGGATCCCTTTAAAAACAGATGGCACACACAACGTAGTAACTGAAGATATTTTAATAAAAAGAACAGTTTTAAAAAGGAGTGGAAAGGGTTAAGAGAAACCAACAAAGGATAGTGAAGCTCTTTGCAGGTAGCTACATCACAGTCATTAATAGCCCCAAGCTTAGACGAATGAGTATAGAGAGCAATTAGGTCAACTAGAAAGGGCTATACTATAATTGAAGTAATGGAAAAACAGATAGGAGCTGTGTGGCTTTTGGAAAAGGAACTCAGCTATTGTGTGCTCATGGTCTTGCAGGAAGCAAGCTGGGGAATAAATACCTCATCTTTCCTCCCTCCTTCTGATCTTCTGCGGACTCTTTCCATAGACTAAACCCAACCAGAAACCAGAGGGTGAGAGAGAACAATTGATGCACTAAATAGAGGGTAACCTCCCTGGACAGTGAACAGAGAGAGAAGGGTAGATAATAAATCCAAAGGGGAAAAATAGAGAATATTCAGCAAAGCACTTCAAATATATAATAATACTCAGTTGTTGGTAAGAGATTTATCTATCACCAATCTTATCATTCCTTTGTTGTGATCTTGGTAAACAGGTACACTATTAATTTACCTTCATCAGTGCTGCCTTTTTGTCCATGTCCTAACTCCTCAATGGTACTGTCAGGGGTATAAAATATAGAAGAAAATTCATGTGAGATAAAGAAGTTTAGAGCTCATATAATAAGCAATAGGTCACACTATAGATAATAATTGCATCAAAGCTTTCTCATCTTTGTGAATCTAGAGGATTCATAAACAACTTAGCCTAGTTCTTTCCCCTGAAATTTAAATATGTTGTTTTCTTTAATCTAAACTCATTTCTGGACTACTTCAAATATCTGTGCTAGTAATTTTAGATTCTGTCCAAAATGGAGTAACAGAAGCCAGATTTGCCGTGATTTCTGAAACAATAATAAGTATATTATCAACAACAACAATAGCACAAATAGTTTTTTAAGTCACTGGCCATCAAGAAAGGATGAAATGTGATCTCTGAGAGAAAAGAAATAAACAGTAAACTCAGCGATTTCCCTAGATTAATTTTCAGGGAGATCAAGGAAGCTGGAGTTCACAGGATAGAGTACCAGAGAGGACAGACTATGCACAGAAAGAATGCTGGAGATCTGTGGAGAATTCCTCTCAAGTATTCAGCAGAGTACTAATAAGTGCATCTAAGTGAGCTGATATAGAGACCCTAAAACTATATGAGGTGCTTTACCAGAGTAAAAGAAGCTGGGATGGGGTCCAGGCCTAGAAATCCTTTTTTTCGGTAGAAAACCTGTAGAACCAGAAAACTGAATCTGCCTGCTAAGAATAATGTTATTAATTTGTTCCCGAGAAGTCTTTATGTAACTTCTGTATTTCCAGAACTGAATGTCTGGCAAATGTTCTGTAAAACTCCCCTCCTGTAAACCACTTATGGTCACTAAGCAGTAAATAGTCAACAGAAACTCTTTAAACCTATCTGTCATCAAGTGGTAACTAAGTCAACAAAAATTATTTAAACCTATCCATGTAAAGTCCCTGCTTTTGTTATCCTGCCTTTGACAATGGTCTATTAATAAATAACCCATCAGGATTTTTCTTAACTTTGCTTCCTTCTATAATGGTATATTAGCTACTCCCTGACTGATTCAGTGGCTCCTGCTAGTCTCTTGTGCCTGGTGCATGCTGGCAGATCCCTTATTCAAATGATAGCCTTTGTCTTGACTTAATAAAAATCTCTCTTAATGAAATTTGAGTCTAGGGTCTTTTCTCACTACTGCAGAGGAAAATACCTGAAAGTAGAGTAAAAAACAATTGAAAGAATTTGAAGGAACAATTTCTGGCTCTCAACCAGTTCAGGAAAACTAGACAAATTGCGGGGAAAAAAAAAACCCACAGTTAATGGGTCATTAGGTAGACCACTCAAGATGTTCTTGCTTCTATAGTCAGAAATAATCAACCCTAGATTGAACACTGCTCTGGACCTGTCTAATAAATCATAAAAACTAAAGCTGGAAGGATCAAACTGTTTCTAAGTAAGTTAAATGCATCCCAGAACAAAGTTCAAGAATATTTATAGAAATACAAAAATATCCAGCACCCCAAAAGGTAAAATTTAAAATGTCAGACATCCATTTGAAGAATAGTAAGCATGAGCAGTAGCAAGAAAACATGATCCATGATGAGGTGCATAATCAGTCATTTGAAACTAACAAACTGATACAGATATTAGAAATTAGCAGAGAAAGACGTTAAAACAATTCTTACAACTCTATTCCGTATGTTCAAAAAGTTAAGTAAAGGGGTGAAAAATATAAAAATGGCATAAATAAAATCTCAACAAATGATAACTACAATGTCTAAAATGAAAAATACACTGGATGGAATTAAAGACAGAAGAAAAGTTTAGTGAACTTGAAGATACAGAAATAAAAACTATACAAAATAAAACATGGGAAAAAAATAGTATATAAAGAGCAACAGTGAGCTGAGACACACCAAATGGTTTAATATACATGTAACTGAAGTAACAAGAAAAGAAAGTGGGGTGGGCAGAAAAATAGTTGAAGTAATAATTATCAAATTTTTTGAATTTGATGAAAACTCTAAACCCACACACCCAAGAAGCTCAATGGTCCCCAAGAAAAAGAAACAAGAAGTAAACTGCACTAAGGTACATCATAATCAAATTGCTCAAAACCAGTAATACAATTTTAAGAGCTATCAGAAAAAAAATAAACTATATTTAAAAAATGAAGACATATTTCAGACATACAAAAGAAGAAAGAATTTATCATCAGACTATCTGCTCAAGGTGGAGTAACAGGAATCAGATTTCCCCTTTCCTGAAACAATGTAACAAAAATAAGACAAAGTACACTAACAACAACAATAACAAAATGCTTTTTTAAGACACTGGACATCAGGAAACAATGAAATGTGATCTCTGAGAGAAAACAAGCAAACAGTGTGCCCTGCGATTTCCCCTGTTTAACACCTTCGGAGTTTCTGGGCTGTAAGAAATCCAGGAAGAGTCTAATGGACTTACTAAACTGAGAAAACAGAAGAAAGGTGTGTGTCAGGGTTTCATCCTTTCACCGTACTTACTCAATCTGTATGCTGAGAAAATTATCCAAGAAGCTGGAGTATATGAAGAAGAATGTGGCTTCACATTTGGAGGAAGACTCATTAGCAACCTTCGATATGCAGATGACACAACCTTGCTTGCTAACGCAGAGAGGATTTGAAGCACTTACTGATGAAGATCAAAGACTACAGCCTTCAGTATGGATTACACCTCAACATAAAGAAAACAAAAATTCTCACCACTGGCCCAGTAAGTAACATCATGTTAAACGGAGAGAAGATTGAAGTTGTCAAGGATTTCATTGCACTGGGATCCACAATCAATGCCCAAGGAAGCAGTAGTCAAGAAATCAAATGATGTATTGCATTGGCCAAAGCTGCTGCAAAAGACCTCTTTAAAGTGTTAAAAAGCAAAGATATCACTCGAGGACTAAGGTGCGCTTGACCCAAGCCATTGTATTTTCAATTGCCTCATATCTATGTGAAAGCAGGACAATGAATAAGGAAGACCAAAGAAGAATTGACGCCTTTGAAATATGATGTTGGCAAAGAATATGCATATATCATGAACTGCTAGAAGAATGAACAAATCTATCTTGGAAGCAGTACAGCCATATTGTTCTTTAGAAGGGAGAATAGTGAGATTTCGCCTCGCTTACTTTGGATATGTTATCAGTAGGATAAGTCCCTGGAGAAGGACATCATGCTTGATAAAGTAAAAGGTCAACAACAACAACAAAAGAAGACCCTCAGTGAGATGGATTGACACAGTGGTTGCAACAATGGGTTCAACCATATTAACATTTGTGAGGATGGCACATGGCCAGGCAGTGTTTCGTTCTGTTGTACATGGGGTCACTATGAGTTGGAACTGACTAAATGGCACTTAACAGCAACAACAACTCCTACACTACAAGAAATGTTCAAGAAAATTATTCATCTAGAAAGAAAATAACAAATGGAGATACAAATTTTCACAAAGTTATAAAAGCACTGAATATGGTAACTAAATGAGTAAGTATATAAGATTTTTTCAAATTATTTAAATATTTTAAAAATATACTACTACATACCTATTAAAACAGCTAAAATTAACCCCCCCCCAAAAAAAAAAAAAAAAAAACATATGTTGGTAAGGATATAGAGTAACTGGAACTCATACATTTGGTAGGAATATACAATCACTTCGGAACAAAGTTTGAGAGTTTCTTAAAAAATCAAGTATGTACTTACCATATTATCCAGTCATGTCACTCACTCAAATACTTACTACCTTCTTCCCATACCCTCCATTTCCAAAAAAGTATATGTCCATATAAAGATCTTTACAGAGATGTTCATAGAAGCTTTATCTGTAATAGTCAAAATCTGAAAACAATTCAAATAGTTAAATGAATAAACAAATTTTATTATATAGATATAATGAAATATTATTCATCAAGAAAATGCAATGAACTATTGATATACACTCCATGGATAAATATCAAAATAATTATGGTATTTTGAGTACATACTATTTGATTCCATTTATAAGAAGCTCTAGTAAATGTAAACAAATCTATAGTGATGGAAAGCAGATCAGTGGTTGCCTGGAAGTGTTGGGAGGGAAATATTATAAAGAAACAAAATAAATTTTTTGTGGCTGATGGATATATTTACAATTCTGATTGTGGTGATAGTTTCACAGGTGTATACATATAGAAAACTGATCAAGTGATACACTTTAACTATGTATATTTTATTATATGTGTATTATACCTCACCGATACACTAATAAATCTTCCATATTCCAGTCTTTGATTTCTTTTATGCTCTCTTATTTTACTGCAAAATCTACTTTACTTCATCCTTCAATTTTTCAGCCCTTTTCTTGAACTAAGAAGACCTTCATCTCATAAAATAAGAAACTGAAGGACTGAGGAACTATAGTTAAGTAGTAGTCCATAGAAGTAGATATAAAATCTTAAAAACCCTCTCAACTGTTTTACCTGATTATGTAGTATTAAAATCATCAATTTGCATTTCTCTGTCCTTCAACCAACTGTGTAATCTCTGAGCTGCCTTTTTTTTTAATTGATGTAATTAAATGAAGTTTACATTTCAAGTTAGTCTCCCATATAGAATTTTTTTTTTTTTAACATACATTGTTATGAGATCCCAACCGCTCACCCCACTCTGTGACAGCACACTCCTCCCCTCCACCCCTGATTCCCCATGAACATTCAACCAGCTCCTAACTCTCTCTGCCTTCCCCTCTCACCTCTGCACAGAAGCCGCCCCTTTGGTCTCTTATATCTCCTTGTCTAAGAGGCACATTCTTCACGAGTATCACTTTATGTCCCACAATCCAGTGCAATCCCTGTCTGAAGAGTTGGACTCAGAAATTGTTTAGTTCTGGGGTGATGGAGAGACCAGGGGCCATGCTTTCCAGGGAGCCTCCAGTCTTAGTCAGACCATTAACTCTAGTCTTCTTACTAGTATTTGAGTTCTGCACCCCATCGTTCTACTGCTCCATCAGGGACCCTCTGTTGTGTTCCCTGTCAGGACTTTCATTGGTGGTAGCTGGGCACCATCTAATTCTTCTGGTCTCAGGCCGACGAAGTCTCCGGTTTATGTGGCCCATTCTGTCTCTTGGGCCAATACTTTCCTTGTGTCTTTGGTGTTCTTCTTTCTCCTTTACTCCAAGTGGTTGGGACCAATTGATGCATCTTAGATGGCCGCTTGCAAGCTTTTAAGACCCCAGACACCACTCACTAAAAGTAGGATGCAGAACAATTTCTTAAAAAGCTTTGTGATGCCAATTGACACAGATGTCCCCTGAAAGCATGGTCCCCAGACCCTGCATCCCTGCTACTCTGTCTCTCAAAGTATTTGATTGTATTCAGGAAACTTCTTAGCTTTGGTTTAGTCCAGTTGTGCTGGCTTCCCCTGTAGTGTCGGCTGTCCTTCCCTTCACCTAAGATCATTCTTGTCTACTGTCTAGTTAGTGTATACCACTCACCCTCCCTCCGCACCCCCGTAACCATAAAAGAATGTTTTCTTCTGTGTTTAAACATTTTCTTGAGTTCTTATAACAGTGGTCTTATACAGTATTTGTCCTTTTGTGCCTGACTAAATTCACTCAGCATAAGTTCTAGCTTCCACCAAGTTATACGATGTTTCAAAGCTTCATCATTGTTCTTTATCATTGCATAATATTACATTGTGTGGCTATACCATAGTTTGTTTATACATTTGTCCATCAATGGGCACTTAGGTTGCCTTCCATCCTTTGGCTATTGTGAACAGTGCTGCGATGAACATGGGTGTACATATATCTATTTGTGTAATGGCTCTTGTTTCTCTAGGATATATTCCAAGGAGCGGGATAGCTGGATCATATGGTACTTCTGTTTCTAGCTTTTTAAGAAAGCGCCAAATCAATTTCCAAAGTGGTTGTACCATTTCACATTCCCACCAACAGTGTATAAGTGTTCCAGTCTCTCTACAACCTCTCCAGCATTTGTTATTTTGTGTTTTTTGGATTAATGCTAGCTTTGTTAGGGTGAGATGATACCTCATTG